>NC_080421.1:77024021-77345896 GCF_029873635.1 Malania oleifera | reverse complement strand
CTCTCTTGTTTAGATTTTTTTTTAATGGTTGTTTCAATACTTTATTTGTCTAGTTTAATATTAGATTGAATATTTTTCCTCACTTTATTATTTGTGTATTGGAAAGGGCTACCTACTACCGCGGTCCTAACTAATCAAGAAAGTTGGTGCCTTTTAAAGTGTAATAGTGTGAAAGTCGCCAATACAATGGTTTTGAATTAGAGTAAGACCGTGTGGTTGTCTTAGACTAATTGTTGTGATTGAAATCGTTAATGTCTATTGGTAGTCAATCTTGGAATTTTGATCCTCTATTGTACTCGTGAGCTTTGTTATACTCTATTATCTTGGTTGTTTTACTAAGTGGTGTATAACTCTCTCACTTGATATGTAACTTGGGTTAATCTGCGTCCTGTGTTCCTAAATTCATTGAACATATTTTTCATGGCATGTGATTTTCAGAATTATTGGAATTTTAGTTGCTACTCCCTTGGTTTGAATGCATTCACGTTATTTGCTAGAAACTAGCAAAACATTAGTTGGGGGGTATGATTACACATAAAAAGTGCATAATTAGGCATTTAAAATTATTAAATAAGGATCATAACTATAATTAAATGCCTAGTTATGTTCGATATTTTAATCATTGGGCTCATTTGAGTTAATTATCCTATTTTTACCATAAGTTTACAGACATTCATATTTCTTTATTGTAGGATAATTTTTGAAGATTAAAATCGAGTCATGTGCGCATAGATAGACCGTGTACGTGAAGCCATGTGCAAGTATTCAAAGAAGAGCCCGCGTAAACGAAACGTGTATGAACTGTGCATGCGTGACCAATGCGTGGCCGTGAAGTGGGCGTGCATTAAAGGCCCATGCGGAGAAGGTCTTAAAGTGTGCGTGGAATGAATTAAAATGGTTGGGTTTGAATTGAAATAAGAAGGGGTGGCCATGAAGCAAAGCAAGCCCAAATGAAAAAAAAAAAAAAAAGGAGGGACGAATGGATGAAAGTGGGTTGCTGAGCCCATGCGTGCGTGAGTGGCTTGCTGGGCCCGTGTATGTGAGTTGAGTTGAAGCAAAGGAGGGCTTTGTGCTGAAGAAGGAAAAAAAAAAAAAAAGCAAACAAAGCAAATTAAAAAAAAAAAATGGGGGGGGGGGGGCGGGGGGAGTCCTTGAAGTGACCTGGCCATGCAAATCAAAAAAAAGGGGTGAAGCCGTGTGTGTGTGTGTGCAAGAAGAGTGAGGCGTTGGGGAGAGTGCCTTTTAGGGGCTGGAAAGGGAAAGGAGGTAACTAGTTTTGTAGGTTTTCTTTTGAGGTCTTCAAGGGAGTCATGTGGGGGCTGCTGGGGGGCACTACGGACTATTGCACAAGGAAGAACACAACAGTTGTAGCTACTGTGTTGGGGAACTTCTCACGGCAACCTCTCCCTCTCTCTCTCTCTCTCTCTCTCTCTCTCTCTCTCTCTCTTGTTTAGATATTTTTTTATGGTTGTTTCAATACTTTATTTGTCTAGTTTAATATTAGATTGAATATTTTTCTTCACTTTATTATTTGAGTAGTCTATGGAATAATTAAATTCTTGTTCTTTTTAGTTTGTTATTTTGAATGATTCAAGGCTACTTTAAGTTGTTTAATTTAGTATACATTTAAGCTAATGTTGGGAATGATTATAGGGTGGATTAATTAGCTCTTTTAGTATTAGTATACCTCTAGTTTATTGTTCTTTCAAGTTGTTGTCTTTTCTTTTATTAGTGCAATGGTTTATTGTGGAATTAATTTGACCCGAAAAATTGGGATTGCAAGCATGAGGGGCTAAGTTCGGTAACTCAGGTTGTGGGTCAATGTCGTTTGCTTTTCATAGTTTGTTAGTTCTCCTATGATATTATTGATAAACTTTTATTTGGTTAAAACCGAAAATTGAAGGCATCGTTGATACATCGCTAGCTCTTATTTCTTGTTTTGTTGTTGACGTTAGGCACATCAAAACCTTGGTTTAATCTAGGATTTTCATCAACTATTTTTTGCATGAAATTTAGTTGATGCTTAATGAGAGTTTTTATTTTCTTCCATTCGGATGTGGCAAATTTACTCGAGCTTTAGTAATAAAATTTCATCTTATTAATGTCTTGATTGGATTAACAAGAAGAGGAGTAAGTCCTAGGGAATTAGTAAACGAAGGAAGCAAACGGACGTTGAATCTGTAACCTGAGTGTTTGGTAAATTGTTTCAGTTAATCTGTTTTGTTTGGTTGCGTTAGTAGGTTTATATTTTTGGAAATTCGATAAAAGTTTAGTCACATTTTAGTATTTTTCTCAAATACCTCCCATTTTGTTTACTTTTTTCAAAATCATAAAATACCAAAAAGATTTTCAAACCACATTTTACAGCAACGAGATTTCACTAAACTTTCACAAATACTTTGATACGCAATGGTCCTTGTGGAATACGATCTTGGACTCATCCTTGATACAACTTGACATTTATGCACTTGGAAGCACAACTTAGAACAAGTCACGTAACCATCACCTCATGATAGAATGATTAATATTGGTGCAGTGACGAGCCTCTGTTTCAAATCCTAGAAGCTCTGCTCACAATCGTCGTTCCATTCAAACCTGACATTCTTCCTGGTTAGTCATGTTAGAGGCCTTGATAAAGCTAAGAATCCTTCAACAAATCGACAGTAATATCCCGTCAGTCCCAAGAAAATCCTAATTTTCTGAACATTCCTTGGCCTGACCCAATTCACTACTGCCTCTATCTAGTTAGGATCTACTAAAATTCCATTTCTTGATATAACATGCCCCCAAAATGTAAATTTCTCTAACCAAAATTCACATTTACTAAACTTGACATACAATTTCTTTTCCCTAAGCATCTGAAGTACCAGCCTTAAGTGCATCTCATGCTCCTCAAATTCCTTGAGTAGACTAATATTTCATCAATGAAAACCATAACGAATTGGTCTAAAACTGGTGAAAGATTCTATTAATCATATCCATGAGTATAGTAGGAGCATTCGTCAGACCAAATGACATAACTAGAAATTCATAATGCACATACCTAGTTTTGAAAGCTGTCTTCGAGATGTCTTCAGCTTTAACTTTCACCTGGTGATAACTTGACCTGAGGTCGATCTTAGAATAGACGTGGGTCCCCTGGAGTTGATCAAATAAATCATCTATACGGGGTAGGGGATACCTATTCTTAATTGTTACTTTGTTTATTTCCCTGTAATCTATGCATATCCTCATAGACCCATCCTTCTTTTTCACAAATAACACTAGAGCTCCCCAGGGTGATACACTTGGTCTAATAAACCCTTTATTCAATAAATCTTGCAACTGATCCTTTAATTCTCCCAATTGTTGGAGCCATTCAGTAAGGAGCTTTAGAGATCGGCGTCACCCCTAGAAGTACATCGATAGCAAAATCTATCTCGCGATCAAGAGGCAACCCAGGTATTTCCCTTGGAAAAAGGTCTAGAAACTCATTTACCACTAGTGTACTGACAAGCTTCAACTCATTTTCTATCATCTCCTTTACGTAGGCCATAAACCCCTAGCATCCGTTCGGGAGTAGTCTTCTTGCATGTATGGCTGACACTAACTAAGGCAGGGAACACACACATGACCCCACAAATTTGAATTCTTGCTTTCCCGGTGGTCTGAATATCACCCCTTTCATATAACAGTTGATACTAGCATAGATAGCTGCCAGCCAATCCATACCCAGTATTATATCGAATCCTTGCACATCTAGCACAATTAGGTCAGCTGGTAATACTCTCCCCTGAATTTCTACTGGATAGCCCCTAAGCACCCTACGACACCTCACCACTGACCTTGTCGATGTTGCTACAGACAATTTAACATCTAATAACTATGTCTCAATACCAGACAATTTAACGTATCCCACAGACACAAAGGAATGGGTGGCACCTGTATCAAATAAAACAATAGCTTGATATGATAAAGTAGTAAGGGTACCTATCACGAGATCACTTGTGATCTCCGTGTCTCTCGGCATCAAAGCATATACCCTCGTCGGAGCTACATTCCTTTACTGGCCTCCACGGAGCGCCTGATAATCTCCTCGGTAAGGTTTGGGAGCATGAGTGGTACCAAGTGGTGTAGGGCAATCTTGTACCAAATGTCATGGTCTATTGCAGCAATAATAGACGCCTCTCCCCACTCGACACTCTCCAAAGTGTCTCTTCCCATATATCTGACATACAGGGTAGGTCTGCACTCCCTGAACCTCACGGACCCCTATCTCCTACCTCTGTCCTCTACCATAATTTCCTCTCCTCCAATGGTCCCGACTAGATCCCTACTAAAATCCTAAAGGCGTGGACCTCTTCTTCTGTCCCTGCTCCTCTGAACTCATCCACTCACTGGCCTCAGCCATAGTTGCTATATCTACCAATTCAGCAAAGTCTTGCACTTTCAACACTACAACCTACTTATAAATTTCTCTCCTCATACCTCTTTCAAACTGTCTCACCTTCTTTTCTTCATCGGGAACAATATACGAGACAAAGTGGGATAATTCTATGAACCTTGCCACGTACTGTTGGACTGTTTGCTATCCCTACTTCAAATTCAAGAATTCCTTTACTTTGGCATCTCGAGTAGTGGCTCAGAAATATCTATCAAATAAAAATTCTTTAAACCAACACCAAGTCAAAGGTATAGGCACCGCCCTCTATTCCTCCAATAGTTTTACCGCAGCCCACCATCTTTCGGCCTCTCATATCAGCTTATAGGTAGCAAATAAGACTCTCTGCTCCTTCATGCACTGTAGCACTACCAAAATTTTCTTTATTTCATGTATCCAATTTTCAGCGACTACAAGATCAGCTCCTCCTGAAAATGTTGAGGGGTTCATCTTGGTGAATTTCTTTATCGTACACTCGTGGCCTGCAAATGAGTCTCCCTGCTCTATGGAGCTTCGTGCGATATCAGCCATGACCTACTGAGCTACACTACATAATATCGCGTCTAAATCACCTCTGCCTACATCCTAGGGTCCTGCACCCTCGCTACTACTCGCATGAGCACTGCCACCACAAAGGTCCATCCTAAAAATACAATAAACATGACTTAGGGAACCTATCCCTATAATTTACATATCTAACAAAAATTTCATATTTTCCCTCTATCCTAACATCCTTATTCTAGTTTAAGATTCATTCCTACACTTTAGAAACACAACCTGACAATAGTTTACTATGACTTTTTTGAAATCGTCACCCTAGGAAAGACACAGAAACCACCACGGAAGTCCTGCCTCCACAGAACAAAACCTCAAATCCTTTTCCTATACTCTGGTATTGTTTCCGCTGCGCTCTAGAGTCTACAGAACTTAGCAACCTAGGTTCTGATACCAAACTGTAATGACCTACTTATTTTTGCTATTTTTTTCCATATAATAAAATTTATAATAATTCTAATAACCTACTAAACTGCCAAAGTCATGATCAACCTGGTCCCATGGGTACCACGAATAAACCTGTCATACATATCTGATACCTAATGTAGCGACCTCAATTTTCTTAACATAAAATGTAACATAATAAGTGGAAAGTCAACTCGAACCCGTGGGTAACGGGGAAACCTGTCAATCACAGCAGAAACCTAAGCAGCAGTAAAATAAAATCTCAATCATCAAACCATGAAACATAATACCAGAATTATTAACATTCCCAAAATATTGTATTTATTTACAATCTTCCAAAAAGTCAAAATAACACTAGGATTGTATAACAAAAATCTCCTGATCCTAGTTCAACGCTTACCCTTCTAGTAGGGAAGCTAAACCCACTCAACGACGGCCCTAAACTGCCGTTCTCTCTGGATTTCCTGAAAATCATTTAATGTTCGGGGGTGAGACACTTCTCAGTAAGGGAAAATAAATTAAATACAGTTGTGTGGTAACATGAATATTTAATGTAATTATACATATACAGTACATTTCATATATCTGTAGACATTTAACATAACATACTGAATAATCATATGATTTCATAATAGCTGGTAAATTATATCACATGTAAACATCTGTTATACTAATAATACTGAAAATATACCCAGGATGAATAGCTAGCTGGTATCATGTATTACCCCTCATGACGGGTTGTACAGCCCAAAGGCGGGACCCGACAATGGCTAGCCGACCACTGCCAAATTAAATATGTCTGTAAGTACGATGAGCCCGCCACACCCTAGTCCGGACTGCCAGGTGGACGTCCACACTCTACTGAAAGCCACATCGACTATCCATCTCCCACCCCCTCGTGGGGTGGTTAGCACTAATCTGATCATAAACATCTGATCTATAAGCTATGGTACCGAGCCCCTGAACTGAACTAAACTAACAGCTTGGTTGTGATAACATATAATACATGATCATACATAACATCATTACGGCCTCATGCCGAATATATCGTAATTACGATCTCGTGCCGAACATATCATAATTACGGTCTCATACCGAATATATCATAATTACGACCTCGTGCCGAATATATCAAAATTACGGCCTCGTGCCGAATATATCGTAATTACGGCCTCATGTTGAATATATCATAAATACGGCCTTATGTCGAAATCATTTCAGGTATATACATTCTGAAAATAAATCGATTATCATACATTCGTCAAAACCATCATAACATAACATATCTTTTCATAATACCTGAAAACATACTTTGCTCATAAAATCTTTCATATCATAATACGTTCACATTAAATAATATTCATGCCACAAATGCGCTGTATAAAATCATACTTCTTATTCTAAAATCGTAATTCTCTGGCATCTCATATATACATATATGTTTCAACATAATAGCAGTATTTCCCAAACGTACATTTCATCCATAATATACAAGTATAACATTTGCTTTTCTGAAAATAAATTTACTCATAATTAATAATAAATTGTGTGGAAAGTAACTGCTTTAATTTATTCCCTTACCTGACTGCTGAGGAAGCCCCTAAAATATCCTAGCTTGACCCCCGTACGATTTCCTGATCCATACCTTGAAACTTGAAACTCCCAGTATTAAACTTCAGTATTTTCATGCGTACGTCATTTCTTATAACTACCACAAGATCAAATTTGACTTAAAAAGCATTACCTCAACTTAGGGATAATTTCCAACTTTGTTTCCCTAATAATTCGCTCCAGCAAACTCGTAGAGAACTTCGCCAAGAGCATCGTGGTAGCCTCAAATCTTTGATCAGGCGACTAACGGGGCCAAAATCGAAGAGAAAAGTGAGAGAGAGACGTAGGAGAGAGAGAGAGAGAGAGAGAGAGAGAGAGAGAGAGAGGAGCGTTAAAAGTGAATAGAAATCGGATTTTTAGCTATTTATAGGGCCAGATTCGTCAACGATACACGTCACCTCGTCAACGAGTCCTTCATTAAATTCGTCGACGAGAACCTGTATTCATTGACAAAATTCAGAGCAACCAAAAGCCCCGCTCGGTATTTTCTCATCGACGAATCCCTGTATTCGTCGATGAATTTTCTTCTGCACTCGTCGATGAACCCCTGTATTCGTCGATGAATCTAGGCAATCTCTTAAAATTATTTTTATCCCCCAAATGCAATGTCGTCGACGAACGCGTAGCGTTGGTCGACAAAGTCTATGGCCTCATTCTGTTTCTGTTTCTATTTCTCTCCCTCTTAATTGTTCAAATTCCATTTTTATTTAGGTTGTCACACCTAAGCAATGAAAAACATAAAATTACATACATACCATACAACACCAAACACAATACTAGAGTTCTACTAAATCTGTCATATATATATATATATAAACAATCATCCACAAAAAGACCAAAAAGTATCCTAAGGTCTCAATCCAAATACCCATCTAATCCTAACTCAACTACTTACCCTTCTAACAGGGTAGCTCGGTCAACTTCTACTGCTGCGGGGCTCTATCTGCCCTCCTACTTGGATTTCCTGAAATGTTTGTAATGCTAGGGTGAGACACCTCTCAGTAAGGGAGTTAAAGTAACATCAATGTGTGGCAACATAAGTATTGTCGTGACATAAACATAAACTGTACTTAATTGTATAACATGTAAAACTACTTGTATAGTTTCTGAATAAAACATGATTTGACATAACATAATATAACATACTAAATTTTTGTACATGTGAATCATCTTATATAATTGTACAATACTAAAATAATACGCAAGATGGATAGCTAGCTGATGTCATGTCTTACCCCCCACATGACAGGGTTGTGCAGCCCAAAGGCGAGACCTAGCAATGGTTGGCCGACCACGCTAAGTCAAACATAAGCTTATAAGTACGATGGGCTTGCCCCACCTGGTCTGGACTACCTGTGGGACACCTGCACTACCATGAAGCCACATTGATTGCCATCTCCCACACTCTATTTGAGATGTGTGGTAGCACTAACATAAACATAATCTTGAACATATAGCTATGGTACCGTGCTTCGTAAAACTAAACTAAGTCATCCGAGTTCTGATAACATATAATACATTTCATAATACTGATACATAACTGTTTCATATTTCATAGAAATATCTGACATCATCATATTTTCATGAATTTTGACATAACATACATATTTACGGCATCTACGCCGACATAAATCACAACATCTGCGCCAGCATTTCATATCGTATAAATCACAGCATCTGCGCCGACATATCATATCGTATAAATCATGGCATCTGCGCCAACATAAATCATGACATACTGAATCTTGATATTTCTGAACTGTTAACATATTATTTAAAAACCATAGTTCCTGTATTGTTTTTATGGTTTTTCTGAAAACTGTCATAACATGCTTTTTCTGGAAGAATCATAATATTTTGTTATAACATAATTTTCATAGAAAATCATACTCATGCCACACAAATGTGAATATTATTCTAAATATAAAATCTGGACTAAGACCATGTTTTCTACTAAAATGTCTAAAATCCATTTCCCTGCTCAACAGTAGTATTCCCAAACATTATTTTATATCATATGTAATTTTTGAAAATAAATGTTGTATAATAATAAATAATTTCATGAAAATGCTGACTTAATTTATTCTCTTACCTGACTTACTGAGTCCCCTTTGAAATTTCCTTTTCTCTCCTTCCTTTTATTTTTTAATTTCTATAATTCTCTAGGTCTCTACACTGATCTTTTAAAAACAAAGATAGGCTTGGGTTTTATGTTTGGTTCAGTATTGGTTCAGGTTTGGGTCCAAGCCCCCAGTTCAGTTCAGAGGGGTTGGCTCGAGGCGCAGTTCAGGTTTAGTGATAGGGGCTAAATTGGGAACTTGGTTGGGGACAGGTTCAACAGTGGGCTTAGTGATGGCTAGGTCGGGGCTCAGTTTAGAGGTATGGGTTTAGTGTTGCTCGAACCAAAAATTGGGTTTCGAAACTTGCATTCAGAGTCTCTACACAGTTCAATA
The DNA here is from genome assembly GCF_029873635.1 of Malania oleifera. Classification (NCBI taxonomy): domain Eukaryota; kingdom Viridiplantae; phylum Streptophyta; class Magnoliopsida; order Santalales; family Ximeniaceae; genus Malania; species Malania oleifera. Next base: position 77,336,452 of record NC_080421.1, on the reverse strand, counting down.
TTTTAAACTGTAAGACATGAAGGAATAGCATGTAGTTTACCTTTGGTCTTCCCCTCCTCCGGTTTTCTTTTCCTGTGGGTGAGTCTGTAGGTGTTTGTCTAGGGCGTCCTTTTGAGGGTGGTTCCTAGGCTCTGAGTTGAGGCACTACGGAGTGCTTTCTTCAAATGGGATAGTTTGGCACTAGTAGGTTGGCCTTTTTAGGGGCTAGCTCCAACTTTCTAGAGCCTGGTAAGGTTGCTGCAGCTTTGTGGATTGCTTTTAAAATTCCTTTCCTTCGGCTTCTATCTATCTTCCTTGCTCTCAGAACACACTCCTTCTCTCAATTGCTCAATTCTATCTCCCAATCGTGTCTCTCAATTACTCTATTGTGTGTCAATTACTCAATTTTGTCTATTGTCTGCCCCCTTTGTGTTGTGTGAGACTCCCTATTTATAAGGTAGGTCCTAGGTCAGCTTAGGTAAGGGTGCATCATTCTTTTCTTCCTTCTTGCCTTTCCAGCAGCAATCGGCGGCTGGCTTTCCTTCCAACAGTGATACATTCCCTAATTCTCATGATTGGGTTGATTCTCCAATCAATGGAGATTCAGACAGTGAGTTTGAGGAGGGAATATTTCAAATTTCATTCAATATTCACTAGGAGATTGTTTCCAAAAGGGTTTTACTGAGGTAACTTATGCGCACATGTTTCAATTCCTTTTGATCTTTTCATTTAATTCATTCACATCTCCTTTCCAATTTGGTGAACAGGATCTCTAAGATGCTTCAAAATATGTTTGCACACAACCTTTGAAGATTTTGACTTTGATTTTTATTTCCCTGTATTTCTTTTGCATGTACGATATTTCCTTGTCTTTTAGTATCTTGTTGTATTTCCTTTGCATGTACCAATTTTCCCAATATTTCAGTATTTCCCTGTATGTCTTATACCTTATGACTTGGGCACATGCCCACTTAATAACATATTTCAATTGCTCACTTATGCTTGGGACTTGTTCAATCATGCAAACAAATAGGAGTTAAAACTGAAAGACCACAACAAAAAATTTCAATTAATCCAAAATTTGACAAAAATGACTACCAAAAACCTAACACCAAAAATCAATTTTAACTAATGTATTAACAAGGGCTGGTTAAACACTTGTGAACATGGCTAAGTCAATAAATTGCAACCCTATCAACTCTGGAACCCAGGAACGGTCAATTAAGGATGATCAAACTCAACCTTCAGAAACTCAGGAACCTAGGATCGGTCAATTAAGGATGATCAAACTCAACCTTCAGAATTTGGACTAATTTGATTTGGGACCCCTGTTTTATAATTAAAATGACCTAGTAAAAACTAGGGTGTCTACAGAATAAATGGTGCTAAAATTATATGGATTTAAACAAGCGCCCTTCCACTAGCATAAAAGTTTAATAATATGTTTGTAGATGATGGATATAAAATCAATGAATCTAGTAAATGCTTGCAAGATAAGTTTGATGATGAAAATCGTGTGATAATATTTCCATTTGTTAATGATATGTTGATTTTTGGACTAATCTAGAAATTGTTAATTCAAAAAAATTGTTTCTAACTTTAAATTTTTAAAATGAAAGACCTAGGATAGGCAAATGTAATTTTAGGTAGGAGAACCACTTAAAAATTTTGGTTATTTTAATTGTACACATGTTAAAACTCGAGATGTTAGTGTACACTTGGTGAAAAATAAAAGTGATCCTATTGCTAAGGTTGAGTGTGCACAAATAGTAGGCTCTTCGATGCCTAAATATTGCATGTGTTATATATAAATTGAGTATATTTAATCATAATCCTAGGCTTGATCATTGAATAACACTAAAAAGAATGTCAAAATATCTTAAGGGTAAAAAAATTATGATTTTATTTTATAATGGATACTACGATCATAGAAGCACTTCTTATGTTATTTGGATATCAGACATGAATGATATCAAATTTACTACCACATACATTTTTACTTTAGATGGTGGCATTGTTTCTTAGAAATCCCAAAAACAAACGTGTATAGGGAGATCCACTATGACAACAATGTTTATAATTTTATAATAATAAAATATATATATATATATATATATATATATATATATATATATATATATATATATATATATATATAAAAAGGCTAATGAGGCTGATTGCTTAAGGAACAAGTTGGAAGATATCCTTTATCGGTAAGACTGATATCCCCTTTTTTTAATATGTAGTGATTGCCTAGCAATGATAGTTCGAGCAAATAATAAGAAAACGAAAGCATATACACTCAAGCCAAAACATAATTAGAGAATTCACATCACTTGGAATGATCACACTGAGTTATATAAGGTTAGAGAGGAATTTAGGGTAGGGTTAGCTAAATCAATGTACATGTTTAGATAGACTATTGGGTGGTACAGTTGAATTGAAACTTCAAGAATCGAGATGAACATTCCAACTTGGAAACAAATTTTTTTTAGTTCCTTTTGGGTGATTGGAAAAGCCAAAGTATTCTTCCCAAGATGGATGGTCATCCTTGGGGCTCACAAGAATGCAAGTCGACAACTCAGTTGCTACTTGCTAGAGCATTTATATGAGTTGCTCCTCTGCACAATATACATATATCTCATCTCATATGACTCATCAAATCTCCACAAATTCATACGCGCAAATCAAAGTATATACTATCATATCAAGGCCCCTTAGTTTCTCCTTTTAATCCTTCCTTTCTCTGCAACAGCCCTTGGAAAGCCACAGGCTATGGTATCTGTCAAAGCTGCAAATGGGGCAGCATTCGGCCAAGAAGCAAAGGTAAAACGAAAAAGAACATGCAACAAGAAGGCTGGAGGCACTGGCATTAACTCATGCAAATAAACATACTTGGTAACAAATTCATCGAGCTAAAAGTGCAGAAACCTTTGATTTCTCGATCACAGTTTTTGATTAAATTGAAGTGGGTTTTGATTTTCAAAATTTGAATTCACTCCAATTGAAAACAAAATGTCAAATTTCTCTTGTATGTATATATATATAGGAATTGAAAATGAGTCTAGTTTATCAATTATGACATTATAATATAAAATTTTATTTAATTAATTTAGTATAAAATAATATTATAAATATATAATTATTATATAGTATAAAATATACAATAAAATCATTTTGGTAATCATGTACTTGATTGTATTTTGCATGTTATATTTATCATTTTTTTTAGTTATTAGTTTTTTGTTTAATTATATTAGTAAAAGACAACGATCAAAAGGGAGATTGTTGGTCTTATAAGACTTAACATCTTATTTTGATGCTAACAAACAAGTGGATCTTATCATGCTATGTTAAGTGATGTATTTTCAGGACTAAATGAAGAATGCAAGGTTAAAGAGTTCATGAGAGCTTGTACCTCAGATAAGGATGATTATATCAAGTTTGAAGCATGGATTTAAAGTTTAAAGCCTGAAGATCATGAGAGCATTGATATTAAAGAAATAGTTTCAAAGAATGAAAGCCCAAGTGATCAACATGGAAAGCTCAAAGAAAGATGAAGCAAGTATAAAGGCCTCAAGGAATTCAAGATTTGAAAGAGTCTGGGAAATTTCATGTAAGTACTTCAAAGAATTTCAATATGAATGCATGAAACTCTTAGGTTAATTTATTGGACCTAGATTCCTTTGAACATACTTGGAAAATATTTTTATAAGGGCAAAAATTGTTTCAAAAAGGATAGAATCAGTTTTGGAATGAAAAGCACCAAAAAGAGGATTTCTCAAATGCTGTCAATTTTTCTACATCTGCATTGATGTACATTTTTCTCCATCAAAACATCCTTATTTTAAAATGTGTTCAAAATGATAGTTGTAATTTTTTTCTCTTATCTTTCATTTGACATCAAGATCATCAAATTTGGAGTTATACAAAAAAAGTTAGAAGCAAAATACTGAAGGATGCTCGAAACTGACAACATGACAGACGACTGTCAAGAACTGGACAGTCAACTGTCAGTGCACTTTGAGGCATCTGTGTGGGTTTGGACAGACGACTGCCACCTTTTTGCCCCTTTGTTTTAACTGGACAGACGACTGCTCAAAATGGCCAGTCATTTGTCACGCAGCTATTATGAATTTTCTCATAACGGTCAAATTTTTAATTAGGCTTGCTTGGGGCTCAAAATTTATGGAAACTTGGGGGATACTTCAACACACTTTTGGATTAAGTTATACACCTTTTAAAGTCTATAAATAAGCTTCAAATATCATTGAATCACAAAACAAAGAATTCAAATTCTGAAAAAATTCAAAGTCTCTCTTAAATTGCTCTCAAATTCTCAAGGCTCTCTCTTATTTTCAAGCTCACATATTGTGCACGAATTCAACTGAGTTTTAGCTAATCTTTTTCCACTAGAATTGTGCTACAAATTCTAAATCTTTCAATCATTGAAAGAATTAATCGGTGATATACTTCCTTGAGTTTCAAGTTAATTTCCATATTGTGATTTACTTTGAAGTATATTAATTGTATTGTAATTGGTGTACTAACCAGCTCTTTGAAGAGCAAGTTCTTTGTACACATCTATTTGATCTTTATCTTGTAGATTGACGATTCCAAGGGTTGTTTGGATCGTTGGCTAAGCAAGGAGATATTGCTTAGAAAGGCGGGCTCTAACCTAGTTAAGGAGTGACTGGACGAGGGGATATCGTTTGGAGAAGGCGGGCTCTAACCTTAACCAAGGAGTGTTGTAAAGGTTTGTTCTGCCCGTTAAAGGAACAGGTTTAATGAATCCTTTGGTGGTTTACCAAAGGCGAGGACGTAGGCTGGTATAAGCCGAACCTCATAAAAATATCTGTCTCACTCTCTCTTTCTCTACTCTTTATTTTCAGTACATATTTAAATTACGTGGATGGTTTAAATTGAAAATCATATATACTACGTATATTTGGGAATCAAATAAACTTAAAGTTTTATTTTGATTTGGGTTGCGGAAACCGAAAGGGAGTACGTTGGTTAAATCATATCTTGCGGAAACCATACGGAAGTACGTTGCTTGGTTAAACATCCCAAAGAGAAATTAACTAAGAGTTTATCTGAATTCTAAATATTTGGAGAGAGTGATTGGATTTTATATTGCACATCATATTGAAAAAGAAAATTCATTTATACAAGGCTTGGTTCAAATTTGGCTAATATAAACAAACAACCATCTTGAGTTTTTATATTACATAAGTACTGTGTATTGGCTTGATTGTTTGCTTTCTAATTATAGTTGATTGGTTTGCTTGAATGATTGAATGCTTGTATGATTAAGGATTAAATAAAGAAACTAAGTTCTTGAGTGCTTAACAAATTAAAAAAAAAAAGTCACAAATTGGTTAAAAGAAATAAAATAAGTTTAAGAATTCTAAAAAGGAATTAAAAGAAATTTTTTAAAAGTCCAATTCCCCCCCCCCCCTCCCCCTCTCTTAAGAAGCTATTCCTAATTTTATAGGTAAAAGGGAAATCACATTCCTACATGAAATAGGAATCGAGATTAGCATTGAATAAACGCTTAGAATGGGAATCAACCATTCCCATTTCGATTCCTAGAGTTGATTTCCAACTACCAAACATCATCTCAATGTAAAATGTTAACTGATTTGACCACTTAATCTGCAGGAACCTGTACATGCTTAACTCTAACGGAGCGAGTGGTCCAAATAAGAAATTCTATTACTCTTTTTTATGATTGATTGATATGCAAGATCTTATACCTTGACTAGTTCACCACTCGATTTTGTCAATGAGGACCTACCAAGCCTCGAGGACAAATAGTGATCAAAGGTGTACTTCTGTTGTGAGGAAACCTATTAATGTCCTATTTGGAACTCAAAAAATATTAGAAAAAAAAAAAGCAAAATATTAATAAATTCACTTTTTTTATATTTGGTAATTAAGAAAAATGAGGAAGAAAATTTTTTATATATACTAAATCTATAAAAAAAAAAAAAAAAATTCATTTTACACATCATTAATATTTGATTTTTTCTAATTTTTTTAGTTATATTAGAATAATTTTTTATGTTTTATAATATTTAATGGAGAATTAAGATATAAAGCAATTTAAGTTTCCTCCTCATTTCCCTTTCCTTTTATTTTTTTAATAAAACTTTTTATTCAAATAGAACCCTAGGGTCCGTTTGGAGCAAGAATTTTGTTTGGAAAAGAGAAAGGAAAGTAAAATGAGAAAACTTATTTTCCTTTAATATAAAATACTATATAAAATAAAAGCAGTGATGTGTAAAAAATAATTTTTTTGTTTATAAATCTTACTTATTTTTTTTATTTTCTTTCTTATTTTCCTTAATAACCAAATATGAAAATGCGGATTTCTTAATATTTTTTTTTCTTTTTCCTAATATTTTTTGTGTTCCAAGCGTAGTCAAGAGAACATTCAAAAAATAAAAATGGTGATATGAAAAGCTTATTTATTAACTTTGAAACACCAACTCTTTTGTTGTATCCTTGATGTAGTGGTTCTTGTTCTTTTCCAAATAGCTTGGAGTGTTTCTTGTCTCTGAAATGGTGCAACTGCAAATAGTTATGAAAAGTATTTATAGTTACTTTATGTATGGAACATAATTTTCATATATAGCACATATTCCCATGAGCTACAAAATCCCTAACCTTCTCAATAATTTTATAAGTAGTTTGGAAATATCTGAATTATCGATAAGGTTGGGAATTTTGTAGCTCATCCTTTCCTATTAAGGAGCTGAAAGTCAAAAATGGAATTTTTACATTTTGAGAACACTAGTACTCGGTGTGCGCAGGAGTGGTGAGCGTTACCCGTGATGTAATTTATGTTTGTTATGTGAGAAATATGATGTTTTGGCTACCATGAAAAAGTGATTGATAGCTTTCCTATAAATAGAAATTTGAGGTCGATTCTAATTGATTTTCTTCTATTAAATTTTAGTTGGCTTAGAAAAATGAACTATAAATTCATGTGACCTGGGACGATATCAAACATGAATATAATATATATATATATATACTCACCTAGATCCCTAAAGGATTTAACCTAAAAAGGGTCATAGATTGTAGTTGGACACTCATTACTGCAGTGCACCTCCTCCGATTATGGATTATGACAATGAAGAAAGAAGATGAGATCACACATTTTCAAAACAAAAGCCTCATTCTAGAGTGTTCACCACCCTATTTTCTTATTTCCCCTGGTCTCTTATGGCTCGTGTGGGGTTGTTGCATAGGTAGTACTCGAGAGCAACTGCAGTTTTGCTTTCAAGACTATTTGGACATTGTGATCCATCGAGTGTTAATAAAATTTGGGGGAAAAAAATGAAGTAAAGAATTCTAGTAATTGAGTACAGTTCAGACAGCGGAATGTGCAGCTAGCTGAGACTCGAAAGAATTTGAAAGCGTCCTGACAATATAGCTGGGGAGTCTTTTTCTGCCATGAAAGTAGAGGGTTACCATGACTGAACCAAAATGGAGGGTATAGTGTGGTTTCTCAATATTTTTGAATGGTTTTCAGGCAGATTCAAAAGTGCAAGTACTAACCACCGATCAACATGTTACGCGACTAGTAGCTTCTTTGTAGAGATGGAACACATAACAAAAAGGATGGAACTTAACGGCTACTGGAATAGACGTAGATAGTCGAGCAAAAGATCCATTGAAACAGGGAGAAGTTTGATTTTAGGGGCTGAAAAAGTTAAGCTTGTCTTTTCAGGGGGAGATGCGCAACATTGAAACAATTTGTCAAATGGAGAGGGGGGCAGACATCGTCAACATATTAGAGTAAGCTGAGTTGAAGGAACATTTTTACGTTACGCGAATATTCTCTTGTTTGGCTTAGCTCCAAGGCTTTCAGTCTGAATAAAACTAATAAGTGTGCCAACATTAGGCGTCTCTGGTATCATTACTTGCCCATACAGCCCCAGAGCAATCCAGTCCTCCATGAAACTTGAAAAGAAATTTAAAGGAATTTATCAATCACAGTTGTCGCCAATAGCCCATATGGAAAAATCATACAACATAAATAAAATTAAGATGATGTCCTTTGGTCTTGTTATCTATGGTATATATAAAGATTAACCCCCCTTGCAAAAGAGGAGATAGAGGAAGAACTTCGTTCTTGTAAAACCACCAGTAATTTGACATGGGATAATCTTGAATTCAGATATTTATTGCAAATACACTGAAAATAACTCAAATAACTACGGGACTACTAATTGTAGATTTCAACTTTGTTGGTGCAGGGGAACCCAGTATTGAACTACAATGTCAATAGGCAGCATCTGCAAGAATCAGGCTGTCAACGATAATCTCTTTCTTGAAAGAGAGACCATAAAACCAAGTTCTTGTACAACAGAAACCATACAACTAGGGAAATGCAAAATATTGTTAGACGTTTAGGTTCAATAAGAACTTACAACCCAGAGACGACCCACAAAATCCAAGCTTTGCATTATTGCAAACAATTGCCAGCTGAATTTTAACAGGCATCAAGATCGCGACACGGAGGGGGCTTTGGCTCACTTAATAATGTAGTATTCCCTCCTTGTGGCCCACTCCTACAACGCAATGGATTTTGTGTGCCCGGCTGCAATTACAAAAACAAATCAAAGAATGCAACTATAATATCACATCAAGAGAAAGCAATCAGAAAAGTACTCCCTATCCTATATTACAAATAGAGCTCTATCCCCCAAAAAGTTGCTTTACCGGTAGCTTCTCCCCTCTTCTCAACATCTCAACTATCTCAACAACTCGCTTTGGAGTAACATCTTCCTGAATATAACAAGGGAAACCACATAAAATTCCATTTGCTTTATATATTTGAGTGCATAAAAATAAATAAATGAATAAAAATAAAAGGCCAAACTCTGTGCGAAAGGGATTAAGACCCACATAGTAATTGTAAGTATATCCTTCAGATCCATTGGAGTAATCAGCCACAGTTATCATCGGAGCGTTCACGCAACATCCCTGTAGAAACCCAAGCACTGTCACAACATGCATCATACTGTTTCAAAATGGACTGGTGTGGCCGGTCGAATTAGACCACACAATTTCCTTCCAGCAACGTCAGGCCATACAACAGTTTTAAGAATGGATACACTCAGTGGGTAAGACCTTGCTTTCCTTTTGAGATAATGATCACATGGTCTGAATACATGATATCAAGATTACTTCTGAGACATGGTTTAGCCATATCAACAGTACTACAGTTCACCTGGACAGAAACTGTGATCATTTAGAAACTGAGTTCTAAAAATTTGTTTAGCACCCTCGCTATAACCATAATCAAATAAACCTAGCAGTCACAAATATATGCTTTTTTTTCATTTGTTGTTCCAATCCCCAGCATAAATCAAGCAAAACTAGTGCAACAAAAATGTCAAAAAATGCACCTTTAGATGGTTAAAGGTTAAAGAAAACACTTACCATGCACTCCATTTCTCCAACAGAGAACATTCCATCCTTTGTTACTTCTGCAGAATAAAATTAGAAGACTAGATTTTCACATCAATTTGACTCTTCATATCTTAGGCTTTGTGGAATGCAAAAAAATAAAATTATGACAGTTATTTCATGCAAGACTCACCATTGCGCTTCACTCCTAGGTGTTTAAGTAAGGCATCTTCAATTTCTCGTGAACCACGTATCATACAGGGAGTTGTTCCACAAACTAAAAGGTGGTACTTCCCTACCTGCAAGCTCATGAAATAAGCAAAAAAGAAAAAGGCAAATAAGCTGAAGGTTGCATGACAAATTGTAGGACATAGCTATTAGGTATTAAAAAAAATAATCTTTCTCACTTTTGTCCGGTTGAACATTGAATAAAATGTTGCAACTTCATATACACGAATAGGAGCAACTTCAATAACCTTTGCCACCTATAACATCCAAATAAATTCATACTTAAAATAACGCAATTTAAAAGAAAGGACAAACCATATAGGCCTTGAATTTCCCAAAGAAAAAAATGATGCATCATTACTGGTTTGGCAAGTATATTCATTACATATAATCTAGCAGTGTTGCATTTTAATAATGATAACAGGCGAGTTTAAACAACTTGATTGTTATGCCAGAAGGGGAAAAATATCTAAATAATTCTCATTGACAGCACTGAAACTAGTGTTTCTTTCTGACCTTCTTTCTTTTTAGTGGTTCAGCGTCCTGAGAATCCATAGCCAATTGATAGTCAATCTTTTGAGGATAACACCTCAAAGTATTCATCCTTCAATATATATGCAGCAAGTAAAATAAATGCTGGTCTACTGACACTTCCAAGGAAATGAAAACCCATCTAAACTGGGTACACAGTAAACTTCAACAGGAAAAGTACCTCATGTGGCATTTCTAGTCCAAAAAATAACAATGAAAGAAGTCTTTAGTTTGCAGATTTCTTAAAAAGGATCTCTTTGTATCATCAAATGAAAAAAAAAAACTTTTGAATTAAAGATTTGAAATCAAGAAGAAAAAGAAACCCCAGACCAAGGAGATTTTGGATCAGATATACCACCAAGAGAATCTTGGATCCCCTCACAAACCAACAAAAATTCTGTTAACACAAAAAATTGGCCTGGGTCAAACTCTGATCCTTGCACCCATGGTCTTCCAACATCCACCAGCTAACCCCACCATCATAAAAGAAAAATGCTCTCTGATGCCTAAATTAGCTCTCATTCATATGAAATATGGTGTTTAGGAGCTCCAAGGAGGGGGTTCCTCACCCTTGAGCCAAGGAGGACTTTAAATACAGGATCATATCATGCACGGTTTCCTGGTTGTGAGGAGTAAAGACAACCCTTGGATCATGGGAGTTTTTCCCATTACCCACTCTTAGCTATGGGGATCATGAGTTGCTAATGGAGATTTACTAAGGCTATACATGGCCCCCGACTTCCAAGGCCAAAGTGATTCTTTTGCCATGGATGAAGGAAGTATGTTTCGGGCTCGATGTCATTCTCTTCCTTTTACAGGGTCAAGCCTCCCAAGAATTTTTGCCCAACTTCTTGAGCATTCAAGTCTTTTTTTCCAGATTCATGTTGTTTCTCCCATTCTAGCCTTGCAGCTCTTTGGAATTTTTGGCTCGAGCTTTTCAAGAGTTTTTGAGTGTCTTTCCAAACTCATGTTGTTGTTTCTCCCGTTTTGAGCCAGTCGCCATTGGGACTTTTGCTCCATGTTAATTGTTTGGGTCTTTTTTCCAAGCTCATTGCTGTTCCTCCCATTCTGGGCTCGCAGCTATAGGGAATTTTTTGCCCAAACTTTTAAGCCCTTAGTCTTTTTTCCAGATCAAGCCATTTCTTCCACTCTGAGCTCATAGCCCTTGAGAATTTTTGCACATTTATCCCAGGCTAATTGCCATTTTCCCCCTTCGGGCTTGTCAACTCACCAGACAATCAACCCAAGAATTGGGCCTACCAGGGCTCAAGGGACGCACTTCCTCTCAGCTATCAGATTGGTGAGCCTTGAGTGCATAACATTGTTCTCAATATATGCAACTCAGCTTTATGGGTTGACCATCATGTGTGATGTTGATATGCGGCAGTTGGCAGTGTACCACATGGTATTCTCGAAAACTGCAAATGATCAATGGTATTCTAAGAACTAAAGCAGGATGCAAGTACTAGGGCAACAAGAGAGAATCCACAGTTACCAATGGCATTGGTAAGCTCCCCATGGGCAGCAGGAAACTGCTCTGCCTTAGAGATGTTCACAGCAGCATCATATTGGGAAAAGCTCTTGAACCCCTAGCAGACACTCTGGGGCAACCTTCAACGGTGTCTTGAAGCCAGAGCAATACAACTTCTGCAGCCCCATGCTTTTGCTGCCATCAGTGATGAAAGACAAGCAATCTGCCAAGCCACCAAGTTCAGGATCAGGTTTCAGCAGCCCACAACCGGAACCGAAGCCAATGCGCTGTGCAATGCAGAATACACATCAGGCAAAGCCCAGATCCCAAAAACATAAACATAGGAAAGCAACAGCCACAGGAGTTGCAGCCATGGTTCTGACTGTCAATTTGCTCATGGAAAACAAGAGCTCCATCCAACTTACTTTCCAACAAGTTCGTTAATGGATAGCGCACCAGTAGCGGTCAGCGCCTCAAAGGCGACTGGCAGGGTAATTTAAGCTAGCGAAGGTGCTACCACCCCAGAAGCTAGCAAAGGAGGTTGCTCTTCACCAGAGCCCTAAAGTCCCTGTGGGCAGCGAGACCACCTATGCTGCTATGCATGACATGAGGAGGCAACTGCACAACCAAGCAGCAGATCACGCCATTGGATGAGGATGCAACTCCAGCCTCAAGAGGGACCATTCCTTGAGGTTCTCCATCCACGAGGCGCAGCCTACGCTCCACCATTGCCTTCTTGCTCTGGTCTGGTTCCTCAATGACAAGGACATTGGGAGGAACATGTTCTAATGAAAGAGCCCCCAGACAAACCTTTCAAAGATGAGAGGACAAACTTCATCAATTATCATGTCTGGACGCTTTACAGCAGGGTCGGAGGGACATTGAACTTTTCCTACAAATTTGGCAAGATTCAGCTGCCAAAGTGGCCCAGGGTAGAAGAGCCATTGATTGCATATCCAGTGTGCTCACCTTCGATAACAATGATAGTATGTGTACTTGGGTTCTTCAGTGCTCGTCCAAAGAATCTGAAAGCTAACTGAATAGATTTTTTGAGGGAGCAGGTCACCTAGTAGCAAGGCAGATGCCGTCACATTTTCACATTTTTGGGAATTGAATCGTTCCCACAAACTACATATAAATTGGCCTGTCAAACTGCAATACATACAGCATCCATATGCTATCCTTGCAACCATAAAAGAGAAATGCTTGGGTGGCCCAGAGTGACCTGCAGGGAACATCTCCAATGTCTAAGTTAGCCCTCATACAAAATATAAGGAGTGTTTTGAGAGTTCCAAAGAGAGGGTACTTACCTTTGAGCCAAGGAGGCCTTTAAATAAAGGATCATGCCATGAATGGTTTCTTGGTTGTGGAGTAGTTAAAAAACTACCCTTAGATCTTGCCTGTTTTGCTCTTTCAGTTACAGGACCATGGGCTACCAACGGAGGTCATGGGTTACCATGGTTACTAAAATCGCGATCTCAATCGTAGGATCATACGAGTCTATGATCCATATTCACCCAAACGATCCAAGTCGCAACAAAAATCGGAATCAAGTAAAATCGTGGTAGAATAGTAAAAGAATCAGTAGAATCGTAGAATCGGAATCTTAGAATCGTAATTAGAATCATACAGATCCCACTCTGTTATGTGGATTGGGATTTTTTTTTCCCCTTTTGGACTTCGATAATGTGGCCCAATACATGTTTTTATTCTCCCAAAGGCCTCAAAAGGTTTATGTTGGATCCAAAGTCTTCTAGAACTGAGGCAAAATGGCTCCCAGCCTCCCATCAATGAACCAATTCAGTGAAATCTGCACTTGACTTCCCTGGAGTTTGACACCTCAGTTCAGCAACCCAGCACCTGAATTTCTCTCCTGTTCGACAACCAGAGAGCCCTCCATTTAGTGACTGGTGTTTGATCAGCAGCAGCTAGCAGTCTTGTTGTTTGATCAACAGTTTTTTGGTGTTCAACAACCAGAGTTCCTGGGGTTCGACAAAAGCTCAGCCCAGAGTCCTCAGTCCTCATCCTTCTTTGGTGTTCAAAAAGAACACGTCAGTCCTCTTCAACACACAGTTCTTGTTTGATCACCAGCAGCCGAGAAAAGAGCCAAGCCAGCAGGCCCAGCAGAGGTATGCTTTGAAACAGATTTTTTGCTTCTTGGAACGACTCAATAGTGAGCGTTGTTTTTCTCCTTATTCTACTCCTTTTCTTGCTCTTCTTCTTTTTCTTCCTTTTATAGTTTGAAATTTCTATTATATTTTTTAACTTCTAATACTTACTAGGTTACTAACCAAGTTTTCAGTCTTAAGACTTGTCATAAAGTTCCACATATATAATTTTTAAATTTTTATTTTACATTGAAAGTAGTATCTTACGATTCTCGATCTGATTCGAAGATTCGATCCTGCAGACCCCTCCAATGATCCCACTTAGAATCCCAATTCTAACAACCTTGTGGGTTACTAAGGTAACAGTGACACTACTTTATTAGGGTTTAGGGGTTTATTTTTCTCCTCTTCAGATTCCTTTGCTATGGCAATAAAACAATAACCGAAGCATGAACAGTTATTCAAGGAGAAGCTTGTGGATCCCCATTGTTGAAAGTTTTGAAATTGCAAGGTGGGAGAAGAGATACTTGTCAAAGGTGGAAAAGCTCACTCATTAAAAGAATATTAGAAAAACTTCTAATCTACTTTACATCCCTCTTCCCAATTTGTTTTGTGCAAAGAGTTTAGAGATGTTGCAAAGGAGATTCCTTTAGGGCAGGTAGCAGAAAAGTTCAAGAGGGTAGATCTGTGCTAAGCCCTTTCACCATTTTTTGGATTGTGTGGAGGGAAGAAATAGGAAGGCCTTCAAGGGAATTGAATTGTCTACATTAAAGGTCATAGATATGTAACTAAATTGCTTTCGTATTTGGTTTACTGGAGATATAGTGCCATAAAAGATCAGGCTGTTTTTGAAGTACATGTTTTTTTTCTGTCTTGTACATGATCTAGTGTACTTAGTTCAGCAACCACTTGGTGCCTTTTAATGATATTTTATCTTTACCCATAAGAAAAGAATCAAACAGAGATTTTAACCAAAGCAATTTGAACAACCATCTGGTAACAACAAAACAAAAAAATTATATTTATAATGTTTTGGAAGGTGGGGGTGAAGAGAGAGAAGAAGCAAGAAGGGCCTTAGGGATTGGGGCCTCACCTTGGGTTATTTTGGGCTCCAAGCCGAGGGTTTTCCAATCACCTATCTTGGCCTTCCTCTTGCTGCTAAATTCAAAGACGAAGGTGTTTGGAATCCCATCACTGAAAGATTTGAGAGAAAGATGACCAGTTGGAAAAGGAACTATCTGTATAAAGATGGGAGACTTACCCTCCTAAAGAGAATATTATCAAATCTCTCAGTGTACTTTATGTCCCTCTTCCCTATCCCTCGTTTAGTTGCCAAAGAATTATAGGGGATTCAAAAGAGATTCCTTTGGGGGAGTTTATGGAAGAACTTCAGGTATCATCTTGTTAGGTCGAGGGTTGTGAAACAACTTCTAAGAGATGGAGATTTGGGTCTCAAATCCCTCTCCACATTCAACAAAGCGCTCCTTGGAAAATTTCTCTGAAGATTTACGAAGAAGAAGGATAACCTTTGGAGGGGAAATGGGAATCATTGCTTCAAAATATGGCCTTCTGAATAATGATAAAATCACAAAGCTAGGAGAGAGTTGTATGATGCTGGAGTTTGGAAATTCATCAGGAACAGCTGGGATGATTTTTTTTCCCCTTCATTAGCTTCCAAGAGGGGAATGGGGATAATGTTTTCCTCTGACATGATACTTTGTGTGCTCAACCTCCCCTTAGCACAAAATTCCTCTCTATCCTCAATTTGGCTCATGGCAAGAATGCTCTTTCAGTAATCATCTCCAAATTTTTGACCAAGGGATTTTTGGAACATTCCCTTGATCGGAAATGACTTGGATCAGGAAATCAAGCATCTTACTTATTTTTATGCTTGCTTATACAAAATCCAATATCAGAACACTACTACGATCACGAGTGGATCTTAGAGAAAGATGGCAGGTTCACAGTAAGATCCTGTTATAAGATCCAACTCCTCTGGCAGGAACTAGCAACATCTCTCCCAGGAATCCCCACACTGCTTTCTTTGTGTGGGAGGCAACTCTCAGAAAAATTCTTACCAAGGATAACATGCTAAAAAAAGGGGCTGCCCTTGTCAAAATGTGCTTCTTGTGTTTTGGAAAGTGCTGAAACTATTGATGGCATCCTCCTCCACTGCTCTCTGACCAGAAACTTTTGGGACTTGGCCACTTCTTTGATCAGACAGCACTGGGTTACAGCCAGAACAGTGGGAGGAGTATGGGGTTTGGAAAGGTATCCACTCCAGCAAGGAGACTAAGAAAGCTTTGTCCCTCATTTCCTTTGCCACCTTTTTGTTTGTCTGGGGGGGAAGGAATAAGAGAGCTTTCAAAGGATCAGTCACACCCAAACATGTAATTAAAGACCACTATATTACTACTGTAGCTAGATGGCATGGTGGTTTGTTTTTGGTTGACTCACTTGTAATTCTAGATCTTTTCTGACACCCTGCAGTGCAGGTGACAGCCTAGTTGTTTTTACTTGGGTGGCATCCACTTAATGCCCTAAATGAACTCTCTTTGCTGATTTTTTTTTCTTTTTTTTTAAAAAGCATGATCGGTTACATGTAATCTAACAAATTTGAAGCAAGAAGGATGATTACATGTAACAATATGTTCTAATCAAAATCTAAAAATATATTTTATAGTTTTTATATCAAACATAACCAAGTCCAATTGGACAATGGCACTAGTTCAAATATATTGACATAATATACAAATGAAAATGAAATTTGAAAATAAATTGTGCAGCAATGCCAACATACAGCATTCATAGCCGAAACAGGGAGCCAACCACCATGCTGCTGTTGGGCAAGATCTAGCAAAGGAATAACTGCAGACTGCTTGTAGTTGGATGGATAGTGCTGAAGAATCTCCTTAACCTGCAGAAACATAAAGTTTCTATTGTTAAAACTCAATATCTAAATAGCAATACAGCTGCCATGAAATATTATAAATACATAAACATGATTATGGCTGGGGTGATAGTGGGCTTTCTCATAGAGTTGTGTTATGCAACCAAAGCAGTCTCTTTTAATTTGACATAAAGAAAATAAATGAAATGGCTATATGGCATAGCTACAACATTGATTAATCCAAATGAGACTTTTAAAGTCACTTTCCTTCACTCCCTCAAGTCCATTAAGTAATCATACCCCTTTGCCAAATACAGAACCTAATACCATCTTTCTCAAACAAAAGGTAATTTCATAAATTTCTCAAAATGAGACTATTTCCAGAAAGATACTCATCCTTGTTGGTAGAACAGCATTTAATTTTCACCATTTTACAGGCCCAAATCCATTGCAGCAAAACCAAATTACACTTGCCATCTTCATCAAAAATAAACATTAAATATTGTCATAGAGACGGCCATCTCAAAAAAAACAAAAAATAAATAAATAAATAAATAATTGTGATATAGATCAACTTCCAAATGGACTGGGGCCATGTTAATAGGATATTCCTAGATGGAGAAAAAAACTTTGATTTGTTAGGTAACATATGGAAGGGTGCCTTTAGGAGGCAGCTTAAGCCACCTGGAGAACTTGCCAAAAGAGCTCCTACCTAGAGAAGCTGCATGCTCAAAATGGCAGAAATAAAGAGTTTGGAGATAAATATATGACTCCAAACAAAGTGCATGTAAATAATGCGGAGATTTACTCTTCAACCACTTTTAAATGAGATCTTACATACAATGTGGAATTCCCTAGTGTAGGTATCACCAAGGTCTTAAATTTCGATTTCGACTCAAATTTCGAAGCTCCAAAAGTACGGAAATTTCGATTTCGATGTCGATTTCGATTTCGATTTCGATTTCGATTTGAAAAAATAACAGAAACTAGTAGTAAAGCATGGAATTCTTTGTAAAACTTTAGAAATGGTTAACAAACATAAAAATATAAGTTTTAAGACTAATATATTACAAATTAAATACATCTATGTTTTGTATAAGGTGGAAAAGTTATAAAATAGTACGTGTATCAAACATGTTTGTAAGATAATGTACATTAAACATATTCAATTAATGCAAATGAAATTCATAAATCATTTAAATATTATTTATTATATAAATATTGATAATTTAGACATGAATGGTTAAATAAAATATTACTATAAGTTTCTTTTTTTCATATAATTTCAAAAGCACTTGTGAAAACCTTTTGTTTCAATAAAATAAATAAAATAAATTAAAAGAAAATTTTCACTTCACTCTCGAGGTTTCGATAAATTTCGACAAATTTCGCTAAAATTTCAAGGTTTCAATAAATTTCGGATGATTCGTTGAGATTTCGACGGAAATTATGTAAGACGGAAATCGACTGCCATTTCGATTTCAAGGGTGACGGAAATCTGAAATTTCGACGGAAATTTTGACAGTTTCGTGGAAATTTAAGACCATGGGTATCACACATCCTTGTCATGCTGGGGCAGTCGCATAACTTGTCCATATCCTCGGCTCATTTTTAACTGAAATGCTATTTTCCCTCATTAGGATCTTCATTGTTCCCAATCTGTAACAGCTTCCAGGTAGTGTACAATGCGAACATGCTGCAGCTGTTGCCACAATTGGCATGCATAATCCCTAAGGTGCAAGACGGTGTACTGGACCTTCTGATTGGGTCCCACTTTGCAGGTGAATGCATTCTTCATCTTCATAAACAGAGCATCTGGCTCACCTTCCCATTGAACTCTGGTAACTCAAGCTTGATTTTGAAATTACTGCAAGTCTTGCATCAGAATGAAAGCACAAAAGTGACAGCATCATGGAATAACAGCCAACACAAAATTTGGCAGAGGTAGAGGAGAGAATAGGGGAAGAAGAAGAAGAAGAGGAATGAAGAGAGGAAGAAGGAAAGGAAGGAGGTAATGGTGGGCTCTCACGTTTACATCAATCGAAATTCACATGGCTTTCACACCCTACTTATAAGAAAGTTTATTACAAGATATTATACATGCCCCTAAAGAAACATGAAACTGCAAAAGAACCCCTAAGATACACAAATACTATATACAAACCCCCAATACACATAATCGTATACTAATTAAACTAAACACACAATAAACTATTAACTAAACTGAACAATCCCTTAATCCAATTCTTCTGAATTAGTTTCCAACAAAGGTCTGTCCATGGTCCTGCTTCTTGTCCTACATCAAATCTCCCCCAGTTGGTAAAAGTTCGGCCTCAGAATTTTGTTAAGATTGGAGGCTCACAAATAAAAAGCATGAACTTGAACTCTTTGAAAGTGATGCTTGATTGACGCAACAAACCTTGTACAAATGGCAGCAATTTGATCTCATCTCATGCTGGCAGCACTGATGGAGTCCTCAAAATGAGTACAAACTTCATAATCAACTCTCTTGAAGTATTTCAAAAATTTCCAGTTTTTTTTTTTTTTTTTTTTTTTGCAGGAAAAATCAAAATAAAGTGGCTGGAAGTAGATATTCTCTATTTTGGGAGGTTGCAGAACAGGGATAATTTTCCCACATCCACATTGCCGGTGCATGAGGCATGTGAGTCGCCTGCAGCGACTTTCCAGCGATTATGTTTGGCACAGGCGTATATCAGAGGATGGCAGGTTCAAGGGTAGTGGTGCTGTGATGAAAAAAACACAGGAAGTTAGGGATTTGGAAGGCCAAAGGATGGGTAATGTTCTGCCAACACATGGGACCTCGCAAGCGGTGACCGGTTGGACAGTGATGAATTTTTGGGGTGAGGCTAATCAGCAGTTTCTGTTGTGGTTAAGGAGGTGCAATGAGATGATGCCTGGAAATCAGAATTCAAATAATCAAATTCGAGCGACAACCATAATTTTTGGAGAAGCTGCAGTTGGTTTCTTTTTTACTGAAATTCAGAGCACACAGGGTGACTGAAGGGGCTGAAATGTGGGATTGGTACTTAAGTTCGTGGATGGTTTCGAGATGGGAGATTGAGAGAGAAGGAGAGGATTAATTGAAAGAAACAAAGATGTAAGAACAAGAGAATTGCAAATGTGGAACATCAGAAGCAGAAAGAAATAGAAGAGATTAGAGAGAGGAAACAGGGAAGAAAAGAGGGAAGAAGAAAATTAAGGGAGAAAATTAGAAAGAAGAGAAGAGAAGAGGAAAAAAAAAAAAAAGGTCAGCCCCGGTGCACAAAGCTGCCGCGTATGCGGATGCGAGGTCCGGAGAAGGGGCAGACCACAATGGGTCTATAGTACGCAGCCTTACCTTGCAATAAGAGAAAAATAATAATAATAATCAAGAGAAATAGAGAGTGAAGATAAGAAGAGCAGATTCATGAGAAAATGGATGCAGAACAGGAAAGAGAAGGGAGGGGGAAGAAGATCAGAGATGAAAAGAAGTTGTTTTGAGGCTTCTACAGAAATTTGAATACTGCAAGTGGAGAAAAAGGTGATGGAAGTTACCATAAGATCAGAAATAGAGAAGGAACGAAGTAAAGGAGAGAAAAAGAAGATGAGAAGGAGAAGAGAAAGAGATAACAATGAAGAAGAAAGAGGCAGCAACAGATAAGACGGAAATTAGAAGACAGCAGGGAGTTAGAAATAGAATAGAGAAGAACAGAGGAGAAGTAAGAAGAAGAAGAAGAAGAAGAAGAAGCAAAAGGAGGAAGAAGAAAAGAGAAGAGAGTAAAGGGCATCCCCGGGCCACAAGGCTCCCCATGTTGTGATGGTAAGGTCAGGGTCGTCATAGTGTACGCAGCCATATCCCAGCTGTCATGCAGAGAAGCTGTTTCTTGGACTTGAACCCATGACCAGACAGTCACAAAGGAGTAACCTTACTGTTGACCCAAGGTCTGCCCTCAAAAGAGGAGTGAAAGGGGCAAATAGGGGATTGAAAATGGAAGAATGATGTGGTCATTGTTGGTCTCTATACCAAATGATGCAGGGCAGCATCATGGAATTACAGCCAACACATAATTCCAGAGAGAGAAGATAAGAGGAGAGAGGAAGAAGGAAGATGGAAGGGAAGGAGATAAAAGGGGGCAAAACTCGTGTTCCACTTCAATTCAAAATCATCAAAAACTTCCACTTACATGGCTCTCCCACCCTGTTTATAAGAAATCCTATTACACGATATTACACATATACCCCTAAAGATACATGAAATTACAAAAGAACACCTAAGATGCACAAATATTTCATGCAAACCCCCAAATGCACAAAATCATATGCTAATTAAATGAAACACACAATAAAATAATAACTGAACCCAACCATTCATAGAACCAACAAAGGTCTACCCATGGTCCTGCTTCTTGCCTACATCAAAAGGGGGGGCACATAGGATTCTTCTGTTTGTCCAGTGAGTGATGAGTCTAATCAACTAGACATGTACTAGAGTATTTTTTTTTCATAGTAAGTGTCAATTAGAGAGAAATACTTGATTTGGAGAAAAAGATGTCTTCCTATGAGACTCTAAAAGCAAATATGAAGGCAGTCTTCCATCCCTTTCCAATCAGTCGAAGCAATCCCTCAATAAAACCATGACACAAGTGCTCAAAAAGAAGCTAGGAGAACCCTACCCCATAACAAGTCGGAACACATTGTCTTGTCATTAATGATGCTGGCATTCCTCTCAATTCACAAAATTCAAAGAATAGCATGCACAGCAACTTCCACAAAATTCTACCACTTCTACTTCTCCCAAAACCCCAAAACTGCACCAACATGAAATTATCTACCGCTTGTGGAAGGATTCTTCACTAAAAATAGAGAAATGCTACCCAAAGATGTCTAGCTGCCTGGCAATGTAGAAAAATATGCACAGTAATTTATGATTCTCACCTGACTCTAGCCTAATCATGCAAATATCTTGACTAATAGCCTTATAGGGTCTCCTCACCTGCAATAAGTAATTGAATTGATCCATGTTGATAGTCCAAGTCCGAAGTTATAGCATTGATCTTAAAAGGACCTTGGCCTTGCAAATAACGTTATTCAAAGGAAAGAACATGAATTTGAAATTTTCAATAGGTGAAGAAAGAAAGATTTAGAGAAGATACTAGAATTATTCCCTGATCATATATGTAAAGATCCAAAATTCTCAACAAAATACGTAGTTCATCAGCCTCACTCTCATTAACATTCTGTAAAAAAAAAATGGAAATCCTAAAAAAGGGAACCCCTCTCTCCAAAGAATAAAAGGATGTGACTACAGTGTTATGAACCAAAGACAGCTTAAAAAGGCAAGGCACCAAGGAGTACAAAGAAACCTCACCCACCTACAGATCTCCCCAAAACCGAATTTTGTTACCACTAACAACCTTGAAATAAGTAAGTGTTAGCCCCAAGGTTTCATTAACCTAGTTTTGACGACAACAAACTATAATGAATATTAATGGCTTTGTGCTTAAGTTGTCTACAGGATTAAAACCATTGAAGTTGAAGAATTGAGATAATATTTGAAGAGTTAAAGTTTCATTTATTTGTACTTCTATTCTCTCATTTGTAATGTACTTTATATTGTAAAATCATGAGAAAATATAAGGCATGGCACTAATGGACCAAAACCAGAAAAAGGAGAACAAAAAGTAGACCGGGCTGGGCCCAAACAGCCAGAGGCAGTCGATCGAGCCCTAAAGACAGTCAATCGGTCTATCAAGTTATGCCTGCAATGGTCTTCTTCTTGTCTCTAACAGCTAGTAAGCGGTTGACTAGACCTTATAAACGATCAACCGGTCTAAAAGCCAAAACGGCTCTAACAGGTAAAAAATGGTTAGTTTTCATCCAATCTTTTATATGCCCTCCAAAGGCTTGAGAACATTTGAGATCAAACCTATACTGAAAATCCAAGTGCTCCCACTTTATTCTCTCTCAATTTCTCTTTGTGCTCTAATTGCTTATCCTTGAGAGAAAACTCTTGAGCTTGCATTTGTGTATCCTTCCTTTTGTAAGCTCGTATTTGGTTCCTTGGCCTCCATAAAACAAGGGTTGTTTTAGTTTCCTTATCAGAAAAACAAGAAGTGTATTGGTTCCTTGGTCTCCATTAAAACAATGTAGTTAGTGGAACCTCAACACAATTGGTCTATAGAGAATGAACGTAGGTGGGGATAGCCGAATCACTATAAAAGAGTTTGCAATTTCTCTTCCCTTCCCTTCTCTCTCTAATTTGTTCTCACATTTGCATGATTTGCTTGCTAGTTTTAATTTGCTTTAAATTTTGATATCAAGCACTTTAATTCCATTAAACCCAATTCACACAACCCTCCTCTTGGGTTGCCACTTGGGCCACCAGTAAGAAGAAAGAACTCAACAACCAAGTAACAAATTTCCATGGACTCAAATGATAAGCAATATCACTACCCCTACCGCCCATACCGGTGAATACTATAATTTCTTCTTCTAACCTTGTGTCATAAGGTATCGACCTCTTAACTCGCAATCATCCATGTTAATGCCAGCCAGACGACTCTTGGACATGTTGATTCTTCAACCCAAAAATATTGTCAAATTATTCAATGGAACAAAAACTTCTCAGAATTTCTGAATGTTATTCTCCATGAAGAAAATGATATCATCTATGACATGACACTTCAACATCATCCCTTTCTATCCTACAATCTCTAAGCATACCTAGCCATAGGCATGAGAAATCATCATAATAACACATCAACCACCAAAGTAAAAAAAAAAAAGAAAAAGGAGAAAGAAAACCCTTTATGCCTCCACCCATAAGAAACATTAAGCCAATCCTTATGCCCATTCACAATAACAAACATGTTCATAGAGGTCAAACAATCACACATCCATTTTCTCCACACTACACCAAACCCTTCTTATCCATCACCCAATGCAAAATGCCCCATGATGCAACACAAAAGCAAGAGTTATTTTAACTTAGCTTAATTTATTGCATTTTAATTCATCTTATTTAGAGTATTTTCGTTAGGGTCATATTTTCAAGATTCTAGGATATTATTATTTAGGAAGCAAGATTCTATGGTGTTATACTAGTATTATTAAGAAATTAATATTTTAATTTACTTTAGGTTTCTTAATTTAGTTGCCTTATCTTCCAAGATTATATCTTCAAGATTTTGGGTCATTATCATTTAGGAACTAGTATTTTGGCTTCATTAGGTGTATTAACTTTGTTTCCTTATCTTCTAAGCCTTGCAGGCCTATTAAAGGCCCCTGTGTATTAGTTTCTGGGGGATTGGAATTAAGAATTAATGTTCTTGGACATTGGTTCACACCACCCCAACTAACCCTATTGCAGGCTTTCTCAAAAACCAATTGGAAAATAACACCCATTGCACCCCTCCTCTTAAACATCCTCAACTACCTCACTACCTCCTAAAACCTCTCAAAGCCTATTTGATAACACCTTTTTAAAAAGCTTATAAACACTAGTAACCAAACTGATGCACCTAAAATCTGTTCACCTCCTAGAGTGTGTTCCTTCAAGTGGAGTTCACACTTGGCCCAACCATTATCATCCCAAATCACCTCCCAACTGTTGGGGAAAAACACTACTGCATAACCATCAAGGCCTAGAGCCTTATGTCTATTCATCTCAAACAATGCCTCCTCATGCTCCTCAACCTCAAAAAGGTCCCTCAAATCTAAGAGCTATGTCTTCATAAATAGGCTCCAATCAAGTCAATCTATCATCAAACTATCTCAACAATCTTTAAAACACAAATTTCTATAAGGCTATGCAATCGTCTACCCTATTTTCCTATGATCTCTAGCCAAAATTTAAGAGTCTGACACGAAACCCTTAACAAGACTCCTCCCTCCATTAGCGGCTACATGAAACAATTTGGTATTACAACCCCACCTTTTTAACCCAATAAAAACCTCTGACGTCTATCTCCAACCAATGTCTTATCTCACTAAAATCACCTCCGAGTCATTACTAAGATGAATCCCACATTCGTCCAAACCCACATCTCAAAAACGAATATATCATTTTTCTGCTCCTTAATGTCTTCAATAGTCTCTACATTCCATCATTTCAATTTATTTTCTATGAACATAATTCTTTCATGAATCTAAAACCCTCCCAACAATGAAACCAACACTCACCTTACCAATTCTTAACACTGTCCTTGGAGGAATGGTGGGTTAATCATACACTCTCAAATCTGAATGGAGTTGGACACTCATTTAATCAGTCAAAATTTAAAATCACTAAACAATGATCTAAGTAGATCTATGAGAAATGACCATTATTCGTAGGAATGGTCATAGAAATGTCCCTAAAACCGCAATTCTGAATAATAATTAAAAATAAAATAAAACTTCCCCATGCTAGTAGTCAACCTAGACCCCCAACTTATCATGGAATTCTAGATGACTTTGAAATTAACAGCCCCCCCCCCCCCCAAAAAAAAAAAAAAGAAAAAAGAAAAAAAAAGGCCCTACCTCAAACTCAGGCTACTAAACTAGCTAATTAAACAAAAAGAGATGCTCTCAAAGGAGAATCAGTGGACCCACAGACTAACGTATTACCACCATTCCCTGAAATTTCTCATATCTAACAAGATAGACACAGAAAAAGACTCAAAAATGTTGTATTAAATATAGAAACTCTAGCACCTCACATAATTAATTGCTCATTAACACACTCTAAGAAGGGGAAAATGTCCAGCCTTGCGAGTCTGGAGTCTCAAATACTCCTAAAAGAAATCCACTTCTCCTAGTTTAGATTATTGAAGAAACAAGATATTAGGATTAACCCTGTTTACTATTTCCTTAATCAATGTCCATCTACTACAAACCCCTAACCCCAGCAGCATATTGCATGAAAGAATCCTTATAATAATCACAATAATAGCACCCAACCCCGCCCCTACCCAGGAAAAAATAATTAATGGAGGAAGCTAACCAAACCAACTCCCTATGCAAGTTATTTAGCTCTTCTATCCACAATAGACGCCTTACCCAGCCTAAAAATCTTCCCACTTGGAATCATGAGTTTTCATCAAGAAGGCTTTTTCAGCAACTTGGTTGTCCCTCTCATCTCCAAAGTACCTCAACAACAGACCATCATGGCACAAAAAGTGACTCAAAGTTTGTATTGGCCATCAACAGAATTGAAAGAATACCTGCCACAATAGACGCCTTACCCAGCCTAAGAATCTCCCAACTTGGATTCATCAGTTTGGGACCTAACTCATCAAGCAAGTTTTTTCAGCAACTTGGTTCTCTCTCATCTCCAAAGTACCCTCAACAAGGGACCACCATGGCACAAAAAAGTGACTCAAAAGTTTGTATTGGCCATCAACAGAATTGAAAGAACACCTGCCAAAGCAGCTTGATATATTCCCCATATTTTAGGTCAAAGTGAGAGGTAAAGATGCAGGAATAGTAGGACAGTCCAAAGAACTCAAATGTTGTGAACAGGGATCAAAGATTTCTACGCTTGTATCCTTGCCGCTCTTTTCAAAATTTGTACAAAAATTATGAGATAGAAGAGCCATAATGCCAACCCTTCTGCATTCAAACATGTAGAAATTCCACCACCTAATAATTCAATGATGCCATTAGACTCCACAACCTCTTCCATATTACATACCAGTGTTCTAAAAGGCGAAGACGTAAGGTAAGGCTTTTTACCCCTAACAAGACGAGGCGTAAGCCTTGAGGCGTTGAGGCGGAAACCTTTTGGGAATTTAATTTTTATTTAAAATATATATAAATAAATTATACATACTAAAAATTATATCAATTTTAATATAATAATTAAAATAAAGTATTTTCTTTAAATTTTAACCCCAAAAATAGCCCAAAGAATCTAAGCCAAGCTAGCTGTGGGGGTATATTGGCCATGAATTACAGGGCCACTACCACGTGCCCTTCCAAATTTTAATATTTAACTCCAAACCCATTGCCTTTCTTGGTTAAAAGACTTTGACTCAGTCATGACTTTCTCTCTTTCTCTCTTTCTCTGAAGTGATATAAGTCTACGAATAGAGATGATTTTTCATGAAGCAGCTGAGTATCGAGAAGAGACTTCTCCATGAAGATCAAAGCAACTGAGTGTCGAAAAGAGAAGCTTCTGTATGAAGATTTGAAGCAGCTGAGGGTTGAAGAGTATCAAAAATCGAAATTAGGTCTTTGGTGTGGGAAAGACGTTGCCTGAGAAGTCAAGGGTCACAGATCTACAGAAGATCTAAGGTTGGTCTATGATTGAAGTAGGTCGAGCAAGAGAGAGAGAGAGTCGTGGTTCTTGAAGAGAGACAACCTAGTCATCCTATCAGAGGAGTCTTCCCGGAGAACATCAATTGATGGAAAGAGGGTGTTCGACGATGTCGAGAAAACTTTTTCTGCTCCATAATTTACACAAATAATGGGGTCTGAAATGCGTACACCTGGTCTATTTGCAAGGCATACGCCCAACACCGATAGATTCATTATTGACTTTTTTAATTAAATCACATTTGGACCAATCCTTGATGAGGAGATTTAATCAAATTATAGAACATCATTTCTCTTAATTCTACTCATAGTTCTTAGCTGTCAATCATTTTATCCATTTCCTTCTAGGAAGTAATTTAACTCTTAACTTCAACCAAAAAAAAAAATCTCAAATAAGGAATAGGATAATAAATTCATAAAGGCATAACGTTGAAATAAAGTCCTCAATGGTGCAGCTTAAATCATTGATCCTACAGGTTCTTTCCCTTGTAACCTTCTTAGCAGATCCTTGATCCCATTTGTTTCTTGTCACAAAAACATGTGTTGTTGTAAGGCACCCACAAAAACTAAAAGATCTCACAATAATTGGCAACAAAAATTCTAGAAAAACTAGCAATAACCCATTACTTAGGCATAACTCTAATTACAAATTGGTCAAAAGTTTTCGAAAGTAACTGCTTTACCCCGAACTTTATTTTTTAGGTCAAAAAACATCCTAAATCTTTAACACCCATTCATTGTACAAGTTAATGGAAATGATGATGTCCAACTCAATTGGTGCCCAAAATGGCCAAAATATGATCATAACTTCATGTGAGTAACACAAGAGATGCTTAAATGTAAGTACATGCCAATATAAATTGTTGAAATTTTGATTAAATGAATGACCTAACTTGAAGATAGGTCTCTCCCTCTATTTATAATACAAATCAAATACATTCTAATGACAATAATATCCTTACTAACTAATTAACATACTAACACGCTTAATAATAATAATACTAAAAGACAAATAACCTCTAACACTCTCCTTTAAGCTGGAGCACAAATGTTATATGCTCCTAACTTGTTACAAATATAAATTTAACACAAGCACCCCCTAAACTTTGGTAAACAAATCAGCAAGCTGCATATTAGACTTCACATAAGCGGTAGTAATGAGCTTCTGCACAAGTTTCTCCCGAGCAAAGTGGCAATCAACTTCAATGTGTTTCGTCTGCTCATGGAAGACCGGGTTGGAGGCAATATGAAGAGTAGCTTGATTATCACACATCAATTTCATAGGTTGAGAATGTGAAAAGCCCAATTCTTCTAAAATATTATTCAACCAGACAAATTCACAAGTAGTGTGAGCCTCTAAATTTTGATTTAGCACTTGATCAGACCACCATAGTTTGTTTCTTATTTACACCAACCAAGATACAGTACCCAATTGTAGATCTCTTGTTAGAAGATAACCCAGTCCAATTTGCATCTATATATTTATGAATATAAGTGTGACCCTAATCATGATATAAAAGACCTCTCCCACGTGCACCTTTGAGATATCTGTCCTTGGAGAATCTAGAAATTAACTCACAACACTTGTTACAAAAGGTATATCTAGCCGAGTGATTGTGAGATAATTCAACTTTCTAACAAGTCTCTGGTATTGTCCAAGATTAGGTAGCATATCACCCATATTCGGCACTAACTTGCTATTAGGATCCATGGGTGTATCAACCAGTTTGGATCTCAACAATCTAGTTTCATCCAACAAATCAAGAACATATTTCCTCTATAACAAAATAGTTCTCATACGAGATCCAGTTTCTTCTTTACCCAAGAAGTATTTCAATAGCCCCATTTATTTGGTTTGAAACTTAATCTGTAGAAAAAGTTTGAGACTCTAAAGACCTTTATCATCATGACCTTTAATAACAATATCATCCACATAACAAGAAGAAGGATCCTAACTAATGAAACATGATAATAAAACACAGAATGATCCACTACACACCGTTGAATACCAAACTCAAGTATAAAACGATCAAACCATGCTTGGGGAGACCATTTTAAACCATATAGTGCCTTCTTGAGCTAACACACTAAGCCTGACTCCCCCAAAACAACAAACCCAAGTGGTTGCTCCATATAGACCTCCTCCTCAAGATCACTATGCAAGAAGGCATATTTCACATCCAACTGATGCAAAGACCAGTGAAAAGTAGTAGCCAAGGAGATGAACAAGAAAACTGATGTTAAGTTTGGCAACTGGAGAAAAGTGTTAGAATAATCCAAACCATACAATTGAGAATACCCTTTAGCAACAAGACGAACCATAGAACCGTTAGGGTTGACTTTCACAATGTACCCCAAACGACAACCAACCGCAGACTTGTTAAGAGGAAAAGATACCGAGTCCCAAGTGTCATTGTCTTGTAAAGCATTCATCTCTTCAACCATGGCATTCCTCCATTAAAAGTGGACTAAGGGTTCTGAATCAAATTTAGGAAAGGCAGTATATTAAATGATAAAGCAATAACAAAACAATAATAGGAGGGTGATAAAAAGTCATAACAAACATAGTTGGAAATGGGATGTTGGGTATATGTGTGTATACCTTTCCAAACAGCAATGGGAGGATCAACATCATGGGAAATATGATCATCAAACGAGGAAATCAGAGGCGTGGTAGTAGAAGCTAGAGGGGAGTCTCTTCCTTGGAGCCGCTGTAGTGAATACACCTGCAAATTAGGATGATCAAGACAATTAGGACTCAAACTACATGGAGACTCAGATGGTTGGTTGGGCAAGGACAACAAAGTAGAATCTGGAAGACTAGGCAGAGGAAGAGACTCATCAAGCTCAGAAATACTCAAAGACTAGGTATAGTAAGGTGTAGACTCAAAGAAGGTAACATCTGCAGAAACAAAGAAGTGATGCAGCACAGAACTATGACAACGATATCCCTTTTGAATATATGAGTAGCCCAAAAAAAACATATTTTATAGCACGAGGATCCAACTTATCCACCCCAGGAGTTAGTTGATGAACAAAGGACACACACCCAAAATATATGAGGGAGAGAGAAATATGGTGAATTAGGAAAGAGAATGGAGTAGGAAATTTTATCACTAAGAATAGAGAATGACTTCCTATTGATCAGATAGCAAGCATTAGTACAGCATCACACCAAAACACTTTAGGTACATACATTTGATAAAGTGCCAGTGATTTCAAGGATACGTCTATTTTTCCTCTTTGTAACCCCATTTTTTTAGGAGTGTAGGCACAAGATGATTGATATATTTTTCCTCTATAACCCCATTTTTTTAGGAGTGTAGCACAAGATAATTGATAGACAATACCAAACTGAGTCTTACAAGTGAAATCTGAACTAAAATACTCTTTAACATTATCACTTTGAAGTATTCGAACTGGAAACCAAATTGAGTCTTTATTTTAGAACAAAAGGCACAAAATATATTAAATAACTCAAAACGATCTTTTATCAAATATAGCCAAGTCATTCTTGAATAATCGTCCACAAAGAAAGGTTACAAAGTATAGGAAACCCAACTTGAACACAACTCTACTAGGACCCCCAAACATCAAAATGGACTAATATGAAAAGCCTTGCAATCTGTTTATTGACTTGAGAAGCGATTGGAACACAATGGTGCTTTCTCAAATCCTAAATGACAAGATTCACAATCAAGACCAGACACAGAACTCAAATCAAGAACAAGACATTTCAACTTTTCCAGTGAAGGATGACCAAGATGACAAATGAATTTGGAGAGGTGTGGCAACAACAGTACAGGCAGTGGAAGGAGATAGCAACTCAAAATGATAAAATCCACCAACTTTACACCCTCCGCCAATCATCTTCCTCGTCTTCAAATCCTCAATAACCATAAAATCAAGGAAGCGTGTTACTAAAGAATTCATGGATTTAGTAATCTTGCTAACGTGCATAAGATTGAAAGGAAACTTGAGAATATACAAAACTGAATGAAGAGAACTAGAAGAAGTGGAAATCATAGTCCCAATTCCCTTGACTCCAACGGTGGATCCATCAATAAGAGTAACACGAGGTAAATTTGCAAGATATTGAAGAGTGGAGAAGAAATTAGGTATCTTGCAAGATATTGAAGAGTGGAGAACAAATTAAGTACTTGTAATATGATCAGTGGCAGTGGAATCTATGACCCAAGGACTAGAACGAGAAGTACTGGATGACAAGCATATTGTGGGATTACCTGTTTGAGCAAGGGAGGCAATGGGAAGAGAAACTTGTTAAGACGCTTGATACTGCTAGAACTTGGAATACTCTTACTCGGACATGATCCCAGTACGTTGGCCCCCACTAAACCCCAAAGGTGTAGGCTCAGTGGTGGCTGCATCGACTGCCCCCAAAGGTGTGAAGTCGGTGATGGCTACATTGGCAACACGTGAAGGTCGTGGAGATCCCAACACTGCTCAATAGTATGATTACTTCGTCCACAATGAGTGCACTCGCAAGAAGTGCCTCTACCTTGTCCATCTCTACCACCGCACGACCACTCGAACTACCTCGATAACTTCTGCGATTGTTTGGTAAAGAACTAGAATTATCCTATGCAGCAAAGGTTGTCCTCTTAGAGCTAGATGCAAAAGCACGAGAATGTGTGCTAAGGAAGCACGAAGGACACGAGAATAAACATCAACAAATGATGGCAACTCTACACTACTAACTATCTGAAATTGGACTGCCTCAAACTCAAGTGTCAAGCCCGCAAGAACCGAAATAATTGTCATCTGCTCCCTCTGCTTCTGCATCTCACTAATGTCAATGGTTATAGGTTACACAATAAGCTCCTCATGAATACACTTCATCTCTCCAAAATAATCTGCAATGCTCCTATCTCCTTGTTGTCACTGAAAGTACCCCCGGGATAAATCAACATACGTGTAATGTTACAAAAGTATAGAAGCTTGGCATAATACCAAATCTCCTTGCACATAACTAAATGCATACACATCCGTGCAATTTCTAGCTCCATTGAATTCCACAAGAAGGAAACAATCAAGGCATCTTCTTGAATCCACACTTCTTTTCTTATCTCATCAGATAGATCATATTGGAGCAAGTGCTCAAATTTTCCTAATTCTGCCATGAACATAATTCTTTCCATCCAACTTTTGAGTCATTATCTATGGCGACAATGAAGGAAACATATTTTTGGGATTCATAGACTCCATCCCAACACTATCAAACTTGCAGCCACACCAATGTCAAACAAGAAGAACAATCAAAACTAATTGGTACAATCACAAACTATGTGAAGCACCAACACAACCACAGACAAGGTGAACGACTTACCAACTGAGATGGCACTGCCACAACCTCGCAATCTTAATTTACAAACACCGTCACTACTCCAAGAAACTCACAAAGAAGCATTTACAAACACCAAACAAAAACTTACAGATTACCACGAGTGCATGGTCGAAAAAGGTTGGATCCTTGAGGAAAAAACATGCCCAACAACTTGATAATATTGTCTAGAGAAGGAATCAAAACATAATAGAGGGAAAAAAAAAAAAAAAAGGTCGAAAATTCTCTCACGCGCCTGTGAGAGATCAACACTACCATCAGTTGGCCAGCGTGTGGCCGCGCATGGGGTTGTTCTAGGCAATGGGGCTTTGTGGGGGTAGGCTTCGGAAGGGTTCTGTTTTTGGCTATATGGTTGGTTTTGTGAAATAATGCAAAGTGGAAGTGGAGCTAAAAAGGGTAGCAACGGGAATGTGTTTTACGAAGATGGCCGAGTATGATAGGGTTTAGGTTGGATCATGCTCTGATACCATGTTGAGATTTTGATCAAATGAATGACCTAACTTGAAGTTCAGTCTCTCCATCTATTTAAAATACAAATCAAATACATTCCAATGACAAAAATACCTTACTAACTCTCACAAATTAACATACTAACACAATAATAATAATATTGAAAGACATAAATAACCTCTAACATAAATATATTTCTTAGTTATATATTTCTTTTTGCAAAACACAACAACAACAATAATAATAGGAGCAAAAGCAATAATAATTCCAAAATATGACATGTTGTAATAATAATAATAATGATAACAGTCTTCCTATTTCATTACAATTAAAAGGCTCAATTAAGGTTATATTTGAAGAAACATTTCTCCTAAATATTGGGTTGTGTTTCTATTCAAAATTTGGAACCAAATCAAGAATCAAACTAATTAAAGATTCACCTCCCACAACATTCACACTCTTTGAAGGATGTATTAAGCCCCCATTTAGCATGCAAGAGAGCGTGGCAATGGTTCACGAAAACCACCATGCTAGTGTCTCTTGTGAGCATAGTTATCAATCAATTATACTTTTTCGTTGCCACTTTCCTAGCTCATGTATTCATCTCGTGCTTTGAATCACTGGGTCATATTAGCCCAAAATCAATGATTAAGATGGAAATGTTGGATGAGGATGGAAGAAATCTAACAAATGTGGAGAGTGATCCATTTGAATTAGATGTTACACAAGTCATGCTTTCTAAAATGACATTGAATAAATTGTACTTGTCTTTTTTTTTATGCAAGCTATTGAAAAAAGTAGAGAGAGAACACAATCTAATGGTTGTTTTTAAACTGATGACAATAACATCTAAATTTCTTCATGCACCAGTAGTTTGGGGTTTCCACGAGAGAGAGAGAGAGTTGAGAGCAATGACACAAAGTTAGGTGTTGTTTACTACCAAAAGAGCTTTCACATTTATTGACATGTATTATTGAAGATTAAAATTGACATTTCATATTTTTCTGCAAAGAATATTAAATGAGGGAGCCCCAAACTCTATTATCATTTTATAAAAAATGTTGGACTTGTAAAGTGATAAAATTGAGGGATGTGCATATAATTTATCCATAATCTTCTCTTCTTTGATTTGGCAATTGAGATTTGATCTTTCCTCCCTAAAGCAACTTTGAAAAATTTCCAGCTCTTAGAAATAGTTAGCACATTACTAGAAAATTAATTCCTTTTGTTATAACTTATTAACTCTTTATTGATGAACTAAAATCCAATGGAAGAGTTCCCAACATCTTAATTCAAGCTCAATGTGGATGATCCTACTGTGAAACTTGAGGAAGATGAGAACTAAGTCGTCGTATGGATCTTATACCTTGCATTCAATTTACAATTGGTGGGAAAATCTCAAATTTTTTAGTGGGGGATTCATGAAATAAGTAAGATAAGGGTTTAGTGCTTGCTTCTGTGAGGAGTGACTCGATGCAGTCACTAGACTATCATGAAAAAAATCAAATTCCACATCATGTGCCTACTTTCCTCACCTTGGACAAGTCTCTTTTTTTTCAAAAAATAAAATAAAATAAAATAAACAATCCAACAACAAAGAAAATCAATCCTTCAAAAAAACCCAGGAAATTTAATGTGGAAAGATGTTGATTTTATTGGTGGTTTTCCAACCCCCACGATGCTCGTGCACAAACTGACAAATGGAAAGCAAATAACAACTGATATCACTAAAAGGATATTCAATGCATAGTGTCACGAGCTAAGCTTGTTCAGAGCATTATGCTTGTCTGTGACCGCTGGTCTCGTGTGCTGGTGATAGGTTTCCATCATGTAAATATTAGTGTAGAGTTATTTTCTACTAGCAATTTCTTTGTATGCCAAGTAAGGCAATATGACTCCTCAGTCACTTTGATGTTTCTTAGTGCCAGGATGATATTTACATAAAAACCTCTTTAGGAGAGGGTGAGTGTTCATCAGTCTTGTAAAACTCACTAGCTATTGTCAACGTGTTTAGCCTACTTGCCTCCCTCGCTAAACACACAATGTCAACGGAGGTGTTGTTAATGAATTGCGTTGCTTCCATGTTACTGCTTGCTTGCCACTGCTTTCATGATTGCTTACTGTTTCCGCTGTCATTTGATTGGATGCTAATGAAAGTGTTTCGTGGATGAATATTGGTAAACAATAGGCTGGCTAGTTAAGCAAAAGTGCTTTAACTAGCGGCTAGCACCACATGGCCCATTCACAAAGGTGTGAAAATAGTCGGCCCGTGACACTTGGTATCAGAGCAGAGGTTAGTTGCTATGTGAATTCAATTACCTTCGTTGTGGGATTTATAAAGCTTTGGTAAGTGACCATGGCACCAAACAATGCTAAGAGAATCAACGTGCTGGAAGCACAGGCTGAGACAACAGCCAACACTGTGGCCGCAGGGGTAGCCCAAATGAGGGAACTTGTTGATGAAGTGATAGGATCACAAAAGCATTAAACAAGTTCGTTAGGCGACATGTTAGAGGACTTTCGCCATACAGTGGAAACTTTGCAATCATTGATAGTTGATCCAGATGCAAAGATGAATCTGATGGCTCTTGCTATGGGGAACTCCAACACTCCAAGAGTTAGCACGCCCAAGGTACCAGAACCCAAGACGTACGGGGGTGCTCGTGATGCAAAGGAGTTAGAGAACTTCTTGTTTGATGTGAAGCAGTACTTTCGTGTTGTGAGGATGGCCTCAAAACATGTGAAGGTGGATACTGCGACCATGTACTTGGTTGGTGACGCCAAACTGTGGTGGCGTACCAAGTACAATGAAATTGAAAATGGAAGTTGTGTAGCTGATAGTTGGGCAGACTTGAAGAGAGAGTTCAAGGCCTAATTCTGCTCTGAGAACATTGAGTATAATGTTAGGAAAAAACTGAGAGACCTCAAGCATAATGGGTCAATCAGGGAATACGTGAAACAATTTTATGCTTTGATGTTGGATACCCGGGACATGTCAGAGAAGGACAAGTTATTCTATTTTCTTAAGAGGATCTAAGAGACCTCAAGCATAGGGGGTCAATCAGGGAATATGTAAAATAATTTTCTGCTTTGATGTTGGATATCCAGGACATGTCGGAGAAGGACAAGTTGTTCTATTTTCTTAAGGGATGAAACTGTGGGCAAGAACTAAACTTCAAAGGCAAAGAGTTCAAGACTTGTCTACCATACAAGCTGCTGCAGAACGCTTGATTGACTACGCTAGCGATAACCCCGCTTCGTCCGAAGGGTTTGGTGGAGAGGGAAACAGTGAAAAGTCTTTCAAAAGGGCAAACCCAAGAGTGGGGAAGCCGACTATAAGGCCTCAACCTCAAAGGAAGCTTCGTCGTCTAAAGGAATCAACAAACTTAATGGAAAGGGGAAAATTTCGTGCTTTTTGAGTCAAGGGCCTCATAGAGTTAGTGAGTGCCCACACAAGGGATTACTCAATGCCTTACAAGCTTCTACTTTGGGACAAGTGGTGGAAAGCGAGGCGGAGGAGGATGATACCCTGAGGATAGGTGCAATGCGACAGGTGAACGCATTGGAAAAGCAAGCAAAAGCACCCAAAGTTACACGAGCAAAAGAACTAATGTTTGTAAACTTGAGGATCAATGGAAAGAGTACTCACGCTATGGTAGATACCGAGGCTACTCATAATTTTGTTTCGCAACTGGAAACATGGAGACTCAACTTATCCTTACAGAATGATACAGGACGAATGAAAGCAGTTAATTATGTAGCCCAGCCTACTCTGGGAGTAGCCAAGCAAGTGACTGCGAACCTTGGACGGCGGGAAGGTCATGCGAATTTTACAGCAATGTCATTAGATGACTTTCCAGTCATTCTAGGCATGGAGTTCCTAAGGGGGACGAAGGCAGTGTTGATGCCTTCAGCTGGTAGACACATCTAGCCATGGTGGTGGTAGATGAAAAAGTAGGACAAGAGCTGGTGTTTACGACCATCCAAGCGGTATTGGATGAGTACAAGGAGGTGATGCCGAATAAGCTACCTCACGACTTGCCTCCACGACGTACTGTAGAGCATGGGATCGAGTTATTGCCAGGAATGAAACCACCTGCAAAAGGGTCATGTTGAATGGCGCCTCCAGAGTCGGCAGAGTTGGGGAAACAACTTGATTAGTTGGAAGCGGGATGTGTTTGCCCTTCCAAAGCACCGTTGGGAGCATCAGTGTTGTTTCAGAGGAAACATAAAGAGCATCTACAGAAGGTGTTCGATAGGTTGAGGGGAAATAGTCTGAACGTGAAGAACGAGTGCTCTTTCGCTTAGAGGAGCAACAAATTCCTTGGTCATGTGGTTGAGCAAGGTTGTATCCGAAGGGATATGGCGAAGGTAAGGATGATTCAAGAACGGAAGATCCCCACTACAGTGAAGGAGTTGCGTTCCTTTCTTGGCCTTACTAACTATTGCAGGAAGTTCGTTGAGGGGTATTCATGGAGAATGACTCCAATGACAGGACTATTGGAGCAAAGGTATTATTGGCTGCACATGCGTGATGATGTGGTTCATTATACCCAAACTTGTCTCACTTGCCAGCAAGACAAAGTGGAGCAGAGGAAGATTGTAAAGCTGAGGGAGTCCTTACCAGTACCATCCAAACTATGAGAAAATGTCTCACAAGACTTCGTCACCAACTGCCCAGAGTGGGAGATAGAGGGTCTATGATTGTGGTTATAGACAGGTTTTCAAAGTATGGTACGTTCATAGTCGCACCAAAGTACTTTTCAGCAGAAGAGATGGCACAATTATTCGTTACGAATGTTGTGAAATATTGGGGTGTTCCCCAAGACAGTGTTTGTGACCGAGACTCAATATTCACTAACAATTTCTTGACAGGATTTTTCAGGTTCCTCAGTTCACATCTTGACATCTCTTCAAGTTCTCACCAACAAATAGACGAAGAGATTCAATGGGCTACTAGAAGAGTACTTGTACCATTTCATCAACGACAACCAAAAGAATTGGGTGCAACTACTTGATGTGGCTCTATTCTGTTGCAATGCCCAAAGGAGCTCAACAACCAACAAGAGCTCTTTAGAGCTTGTTACAGGCCAGCAGCCGTTGTTACCTCACACAGTGGGAGAGCCGTACAGAGAAAAGAGTCCCAGGGCGTACATCTTCACCAAAGAGTGGAGACAGAATACAGGAGTTTGCTCGAGCCTATCTGTAGAAAACTTCTAAGCAGATGAAGAAGTGTGCAGATCAGGGGAGAAGACCGCAGCACTTCAACCAGATGAAAGTGCATCGTGTGTTTACCTCAAGCCGTTCAACATTGACACCGATGATCTGAGCAGAAGTCAGTCAAACAGAGCATAATTGAAGACAGTGCCACATGACAAACGTGAAGTTGAAGATATCCTTACAGACAGAGAGTTCATATCCTCAAAGAAGAAGCGGCAGGAGTTCCTAGTGAAGCGGAAAGGCCTTGGTGATGAAGAAATCAGCTGGATTTCTCCGAAAGATATGCAACCGTTCGTGGAAAAAATTGAAGTGTACCTAATGCCAAAGTCTACGAAGACGTCGACCGCATAAGTGGGGGAGTGTCATGAGCTAAGCTTGTTCAAGCCATTATGCTTGCCTGTGATCACTTGTCTCATGTGCTATGATGGGTTTCCATCATGTAAATACTAGTGTAGGGTTATTTTCTGCTAGTAATTTCTTTGTATGCCAAATAA
Source organism: Malania oleifera (assembly GCF_029873635.1). NCBI lineage: Eukaryota > Viridiplantae > Streptophyta > Magnoliopsida > Santalales > Ximeniaceae > Malania > Malania oleifera. The sequence continues at coordinate 77,297,997 of NC_080421.1, read as the reverse complement.
GACAGTATGACTCCTTGGTCACTTTGATGTTTCCTAATGCAAGGATGATATTTACATAAAAACCTATTTAGGGGAGGATGAGTGTTCATCAATCTTGTAAAACTTACTAGTTATTGTCAACGTGTTTAGCCTACTTGCCTCCCTCACTAAACACACAATGTCAACGGAGGTGTTGTTAATGAATTGCGTTGCTTCCATGTTTACCGTTTTCTTGCCATAGCTTTCATGATTGCTTACTGTTTCCACTGCCATTTGATTGAATGCTAATGAAAGTATTTCATGAATGAATGTTGGTTTAGTGCTTGCTTCTGTGAGGAGTGACTCAATGCAGTCACTAGACTATCACGATAAAAATAAAATTCCACATCATGTGCCTACTTTCCTCACCTTGAACAAGTCTCTTTAATTCAAAAAATAAAACAAAATAAAATAAACAATCCAACAACAAAGAAAATTCGTCCTTCAAAAAAAACCCAAGAAATTTAATGTGGAAATATGTTGATTTTATTAGTGGTTTTCCAACCCCCACCATGCATGCGCACAAACTGACAAATGGGAAACAAATAACAACTGATATCACTAAAAGGATATTCAATGCATAGCAAAGAGGAGGCTACATAAATGCAGTTGAGTAAATTAAAAAACATATACATCAAATTGGAGAGCCTTCATGGAGAAGAAATTGTTCTCATTGGGCTCAAAGATAGGGGGCACAGGCTTTGAGCTTAAAATACGTATAAATCTTGCTAATTGTTTACTAGTATAAGAGTTTTAGGTTGGCACTCCCTGACAACCCACTAATACACTTCATCTTTTCCCAGTTTTAGGTTGGCACTCCCTGACAACCCACTTATACACTTCATCTTTTCCCTAGCATTTCAAAATGCCTCTCAGAAGTTCATAAATCGTGTATAGCAAAATATATTTCAAAAACAAAAATTAAAACTCGTTGTTATCGCACAGACCAATAAAGCACTCTGTATTTCTGCATAATAAATATTAAACAGATGAGAACACAGAGAGCCACCTCATGCTTAATTCAGTAACTATTTATACATCTAAATTTATAATTCCACAAAGGAACTCAACTTTCCCATTTTCCACTGCTTTTTCAGAACAAATGATGAACGCAAGCTGTAAAAGTTTTCAAAGCTACGAGAATCGCTCACCCGTTTTTTGTTGGTATCAGAGAACTCCCAAGGAATCTCTAGATTGTTGTCTGGAGAATCAATATGCTGCAAAAGACCCAACATGCTGAGCTAAAGAAAATGAAGGCGACCGAAATCGAAAGCGGTGCTGTTGCTAGAATTAGGACTCACATAGTTTAGGGCAGTGGAAAAAGACCGCGACGTCTGCAAAGACAGAAAAAATGTGATGTAGAATCAAACGAGCAGATCGGGCAAGGTCTAGGGAAGAGAAAATGCAAGAAAATGTAACGGGAACCTGAGGAATTTGGCGGAAAGTTTGACGGATCTCCAGGAAGCGTTTGGAAGCGAATCGGGAGAGCATTTTGGAGGGCAGAGAATGAGCGGAGAAGAGAATCAGATTTGGGGATTGGCACTTGTGAGGAGTTGGACCCCTGAATTCTGAGGTTCTATGTTCAAACGTCTGGCGGTCTGGGTACCGGCGGTGGCGCACAACGCATCCGGCGCTTGCTAAGGACTACGGAGGGGCTTTTCAGCAGATTTGATTGGGCGTGGGCGTGGGCGTGGGCGTGGGCTTCCACGGATACTTATCAATAAATTTCATAAAAAATAAAATAAAAAAAAATCATACTTTTTATATCAAATTATTTTCACTATTTTTAATTTTGAATTTTGAACATTTTATTATATTTAAAATATTAAAGTACTAATAATTAAAAGTAAAAAATAAATTAACATAGATGTTAATTATGTTAATTAAAAATATAAATGATATAAATCAAAAATATTAATTTAAATTTTTTTAATTAAAATATTAATTTGAAAATATTAAAGTAGCAATTAAAAATATTAATTAGCATAAATTTTAGTAGATAATTCAATTTGAAATATTAAAAATTATTAATTACAAATATTAATCAAAAAATTTTATTTACTTTTTTTTATTAGACAATATTTAGAATATCCACTAGAAGTGTTAATATTTTATGTTAAGTGACATTTGTAATTTATTAATAAAAAGTAATATTATGTTCTATAAAAAATTAATATATTTAATATTTTAAAATTATAATTATTAAAAATTTTAGGATATAGATTTAATTAAGTATATATTCCTAATAGGTTGAAATTTTTCTTCATATATTTGTTAGTTAAGAATATAATGGTTATTTCAACTAAGATTCTCAGGTTGAATTAAACTGATATGATAATATTGTGTACATTACTAAGACTCTTATAATTCGAACCAACAAAAATATTTCCATAAGGCAAACACCATATTCTTGGGAATGAGACTCCTAGTAATATCATTCGGTAGAAATATTTTTCATGTCACGAACCAAATGACCCCTTAAAGGTAAAAACTAGCAAATACTATCTAAGTTTTTTAAATACGACACAACACCCCCCTAAGTTTTAAAAAACTACAAACCAAAAAAAAAGTTTAATTTTATTGATAAAATAAATCTTTTATGAGTTAACTGTTAGTCAATCATTAAGTTTAGTGAAAAAACTAAAGTTTTACGCTTAATAAAATGATAATTTTACCCCTTTCATTCAATTTTAACAAGATAAATTAAGAAAAATGATATTAATTTAAGGGTAAAATCTAGTAGCACCCCCTCACTTTTCAAAAAATGACATTTCACCCTCTTAGTTTATTATTACTACAAAACCCCCTACGATTTAGTTTTATCGACAACATGAACCTTACATTAGTTGATTGTTAGTCAAACATTAAGTTTAGAAGAAAAAAAAAAGTTAAAATCCTTAATAAAATGACAATTTTACCCTTCCACTCAATTTTGATAAGATAAATTGAGGAAATGACATTAATTTAATAAATTAAGTTGAAAAAGTTGATAAATTAATTACAATATATTTTGAAATAAACTTATTAGTGAATTGAACACCTAATGTCTAAATCGAGTCAATCATTTGACATAAGCATAAAAACATAATTAAATTATTACTTTAAAATTTTTTAAAAAATAAATAATAAATAATACAAATAATTTAGAGAAAAATACTTAAATAATTATATCATTATAAACATTTACTATATACATTTCATAAAAATTAAACGACTAAATATATCTTTCTTAAATAAACTATATTTTTTAAAAAAATTGATTTGAATAAAACTGTTGGTTGAATTTTGGTTTACTTTTTAGGTTTAGTTGAATATCATATTTAATAACATAACAACTTGAATAAAATTAAGAAAAATCATGTGAATTGTCTCAACTGTAATAACCCGGTTTGGAACAAGACCAAACCGACAATAGTTTTTGGAATCTTAGGAAAACCATTGATGGTTTCAGACGGTCGATGATTTCAGGCGAGCTGAGGCCTTTAAGTTGCGAGAAAGCTTATATTTTTTTAGATTCTTACTCTCTCTCTTAGGGTTTTCTCTCTTTCTCTCTCTTCCCCTTCCTTTAATTCGTGTCCCACTCTCTCTCTCTCTCTCACCCAAATTCTCTCCACTCTCGCTCCCCAATCCTCTCTCTCTCTCCTCTCCGATTGTCTCTCTCTCCTCAGTAAGGTTTAAGGAAACTAGGGTTTCGCCTTTCGAACGTTGCGGGCAAGGTTTCAAGAACATGGTAGGCCTATCTTCAGGAATGGGTAAGGGGATTAGATTATGTAAGTTTATTTTGAAATTGAACCGATTAAATTTGAGTACGTTGATATAGAATTATTATATCAGATTTTCTGAATGAATTAAGCGTATGAAACTGATAATTTTGGTTTAGTATACATGTATTTGGGAAAAGTTAAAGTGAGTAGGGAGATCATCTCCTTTTTTCTGTAAAATATGTATTTTGAGTTAATTAAAATTGTAGAGGTGATCATACCTTTATTTTCAGCAAAATATACCGAGTATACAATGATATATTTTCTCCAGACAGTTTATTAGATTATGGTATTAGCACTCAAATGGTGTGGCATGAGAATGGTTTATTTTATTTGCATAATTAAACCTATTGGAATTTTTATGGTATTATATGGCGAAAGTTGTGGTATTATACTAATTTCTTGAATTGTTGGGAATAATGCAGATATTGTGAATTTGATGGTTTAATACCGATCACGTGGATGATTGGAAAATTGTGGAACGACTATTGCAGATTATGTGTTGAGAAAATGAGATCATTTTACTATTTTATTATGTAAATTGTTATATATGATTTAAGAACCCTGATGAACCATATGTGACGCCCTGAGCCCGCTATGTGGGACTCAAGTGCCACGCTGTTCAATCCCCATCTTTGATACCATAATTAACATACACGCAATGGAATATAAATAAACAACCTCAAATAAATACCAGAGTTCTATATCACATCCCAAAATTGAACACTAAAACATTCAGATATCTACATCTACAACCAGCATTTAAAATATAACCTCGTACAAATATATCTGTATATTTACCAATATCTCACAATACCCCAAAAAGAAAACTACCAAAAACAGTCATAGCCCAAGCCTTCAAGCCCGATCCTTAGAAGAACCTTAAAAGTTGACAATCTACTAGGGTAAGACACTTCTTAGTAAGGGTGGAATAAATTATAACAGTGTGTGGCAGATGAATTTTAGAATATATATATATATATATATGTATATATCAGAATAAAATGAATAAAATGTTCCTCATATAATATCAATAACAGCTGAGAGAAACGTATCATTAATAACATCACTGACATTTGATATCATACACACATCGAATATGCACAAGTACATAATTTTTATGCAGATAAAAGTCCTCAAGGATAAGGAAGATTACCCGCCTATACAAGTAACTTCCCTCTACTCTGGTACCTAAAAGATACCTACTAGAGTACTCACCTTACTCAGTAAGCCCTAAGATACCTCGCCGCTAGTATACACATCTTTATATATATTTTTTCAAAGGCGAAGGTTTCCGAGGATCGGGATGTTTACCCCCCATACAAGTAGCATCCCTTTGCACTGATACTAAGAAGCTACCTGTCAGAGCACTCGCCTTTCTCAGCAAGCCCCCAACGGTATGTTTACCTTGCCGCATGTACACACATGCATTCACAATACGTTATACCATTATTATTATGTTTTAATTAAATTCACATGCACACAACACATCCACACAGGAATCATGCAACTTATACTTCGTCTTCCAATGTCCTCAGTATGTGGCCCACACAGAGCAACTACGTACATATCAGTACGTGGCCCACACAGGCACCTACGTGCTTCTTATCTACACGTGGCCCACACTAACGCCACCATCCACATAGGATACATAACATGACCCACACAAACGCCATCATCCACACATGATACATAACATGGCCCACACAAGCGCCATCATCCACACAGGATATAACGTGGCCCACACAGGCACCACTTCGGCTTCCGCGACATGTGGCCCACACAGGCACCACTTTTCACTAGTATCCAATGTCACGCCCCGAACCTGGAAATGGGTCCTAAGATGTGATTTAATAACCTAACCCATCCCTATATCATACAATTGTCCATGATACTATACAATGTAGGGGTCCAACCCCATAGGGTTCACGTATACCCTATACACAATCTCATACACTATATATGCAAAGGAATAAATCAACTAATACATTCATAAACCATACCAGAGTCTATACAAAACAAGATCTAGTTCCCTAAAAACACATAACAAACCTCGGGTGTCCTCATAACCCAAAATGACAACCCGTCAAAGGACCAGTACTTACACGAGTACTTCTATACAGCTAACCAACCACCACGCTCCTGATGTGCTAAGACGCTAGTGTCAGCTACTCGAAGGACCTAAAAAATATTTATATGATAGGGGTGAGACACCTCTCAGTAAGGGAGAAATAGGTTATATCAATGTGTGGATACATGAGTGTTATTTCAATAGTAAACATACATTTTTCAATACCAATATTTGCATAAATATAGTTCCAGTATACATACGATACGAAAGCAATACGATCTGGTGTCATCACACCCTTTGGCCTAAGTCGGACTGTCTGGTGGTATTTCACACTCTTCAGCAAAATTCGGACTGTCTAGTGGTATTTCACACCCTTTGGAAAAAGTCGGTGCACCTGGTAACCTAGCATATGATAAGCCCCCACAATGTTGAACCGGTGCAGGTCTGGTGTTCTCACACCCTTTGGTAAAAATCGGCCGATCTGGTGGTATTGCACACCCTTCAGCAAAAGCTAGACTACAAAACCAATGGTCTTATTCCGGCTCGGTTCAATATCGTAGCCTACAACGTTTTAATCCGGCCCACTTTGATATATTCCCACCGGTATTATCTCACCAAGGTGTTTTCACGAAACCTATAACATTTTGGAACTCACATCCCTATATCTCATTTGAATAATTCACAACCTATGGTAGTTAACCGACACGCTTTACTACAAAATAATTTATTCAAATTCATCATCTCATTCCACACTCATTTGGGTAAACAAACAATCACATATCAAGTGTTCCAAAAAACAGTTTAAAATAATCAAAGGCACGGTCATCTCTACATCACAGTTTATACCAATATAAAGTATTTCAACAAGAACGGAGATGATACCCGAAACCCCTAATTTTTCAAAAAACGGTAAATCGAAAATTCCCTTAATTTCACTCAATAGTTTTTCCCAAATAAGTAACCAAAACATCTGCAAAATCGTAAACTACAGTTTTACCGATTCAGATTACAATAACATCTAATATAAATAGAAACCCCATACCTTTCTCGAAAATCGAAACATGAACTTATTCAATCCAAAACAACGACATAGGACCCCCAAAACCTAAAAATCGAAGAACAATACTTCAATATATTCACAACTACTACATATCTACCAAACCAAAAATAAAATCGGACTCTTACCTTGATTTTGGGATAAAACTCGAAAATCCTTGAAAAAAAATTCTGATCCACTATAAACGTAGAGATTCCCCTCCTGATCAATGTGGTAACGTCGAATCGTTGATTCGGGTAATAAATAGCCTAAAACCTTAAAGAGAAAGAGATAGAGTGGTTCGAGTTCTAAAGAGAGAGAGAGATTTGAGTTTTCTTAGCAATGAAGAAATGAAAATTGATATTTATAGCCCCTTTGACCCAACCCAATTCGTCGATGAATCATCTACGCATTTCGTCGACAAACCGGTTCCTTCAGCAACGAACCCTGTTCCGATATTTTACAACTCGTTCGATATCTCTTTGTCGACGAGGCTCTAAATTTCAACGACGAAAAGTATAAGGGCCTTCGTCAACAAGAAGAATGGCTTCATCAACGAAGCCTACAAATTTTACCTTTTTACCCCTTTACTTATTTATTTAATCCCAAAATTCATGGGTTGAGTTCTTACATCCAATCCCCATGACCTACCCGTAGTACATTAGTAGAACAAGCTCCTCGACCTACCAATGTCCTACCCCATATAAACGACAATGTGATGAGCTCCTCGACCTGTCAACGTCATATCATGATTTATATCTAGGCAATAGAATAACCTCCTCATGCCAACGTTATATTGAGATGTATACGAATAACCACACCAGTTAATTCACACATACGCATCAATGCATTTCCACATAGGAATCCAATAGATCAATACATTCCCACACAGTAATCCAACAGATCAATACATTCCTACACAGTAATTCAACAGATCAATACATTTCCACAGAGGAGTCCAACAAATCAATACATTTGCACACAGGAGTCAAACATAACAATTCATTCATCATGTCATAATTATTTCAAACATCCCCACAAGCAAACCCAAATACCACAGAAATTCATATTCAATTTATTAGGAAAAATTGTTCTCATGCCACACGGATTTAATGTCATACACAATTATCCCAAATATAACCTTAAACAAAACCATCATTTTCCAGTACTCAGACTGTTCTAAAATTCATATAGGCAAATACTAGGTTTCATATGCTTGTAAATAACCGATTCACCTTAATAGAATACTAATATAATTTTATTCCTCCTTACCTGATTTCTTGAACCACGCCTGTAGGATTCCCAAAATTATACTCGCGGCGCTCACCCAAACCCTCATTCAATCAAATCAACCCTAATAAAATACTATTTTTAATATTTCATAATCTACAATAATTAATTAACAATTAATTTCTAAATAACCCTTTTATCCTAATTTTGGGGCTATGCCTACAAAAATCCCATGAGAAATCTGCTCCGCTAGACTTGTAGAGAATCTTTAGATTCTTATGGTGGTGTTTGATCGTTAATTTGGCTTAAAATTGAAGAAAAATTAAGGTAAGAGTGAGAATTTACCTTACCCCAGGAGATATGCCTACGTCGCTCCTACGACAAATCCACTCTAATAGAAATGTCGGTGGCGAAGAATTGAGCCCAATGGTATTCTCCGATTTTCAATTGGCCGAATATTTGTCGAGAAATTTTAGAGAGAGAAGGAGGTGGCGTGAAGAGAGACGTGAGTGAGCGTGAGAGCCTCCGAATTTTTTCCTTTTCTTTCTGTTATGTTAGCCTTCCCAGAAGCTTAAACATTAAGCTTCCAATATTTTTTTTTATTTTTTTTCTTTACTTTATCCATTATTATATAATAATAATAATAATAACTTATCCTTATATATATTTAAACATATATACACATAATCCTCAGATTTCCTAATTTAATTAATTTTCTTAATAATGTTTAATTAATTCATTCATTAATAATTATTATTTATTTATTTATTTATTATATTATTATTTTTCGGGTTACTACATTCTCCCCTCCTTAAACGAATTTCATCCTCAAAATTCGCTAATCAATCCTTTTATAAAACTCTAAAATTACTTAACCATCATTATTCCACAAATTCAATATACTCCACAATTCTAAGTAAACATATGAATCTAAAATCAAATCAACCATTAATATAAAATCATACCTGCTCTTGCACCATGAGCAGTATCCTTATCAGCCGAAACCATGGTATACACACGCGCCAAACCACCACGAGGCAGTGACTCATTTCTCTGGTGCTGATAAGGAGTGGGAGCGTTGTTTGGCGGTCCCCAACAATCATGGGCCATGTGGCCGTATCTGCCGCACCAATAGCACTTAATGTTCCTGACTAGGCATTCTCCCTAATGCCTAAATTTACAACGAGCACAATAAAGAGGTGATGAATTGCTCTGATGTCCTCAATCACCTCTATCAGATCTCTGTCCCCCAGTATATCTGTCCCTCTTCCACGAGTCATGTCTAGCATCATTAGAAAAACTGGGAGGCATAGGCTTCTTCCTCTACTCTGCCATCTCTGCACTCCTCTGCAGACTCAATTCTGCCACGGTGGCTCTATCCACCAACTCTGAAAAGCTCTGAACCTTCAGGACTGCCACCTACTCGTGAATTCTCGGTTTCAATCCCCTCTCAAACCACCTCACCTTCTGGAATTCATTTGGAACCATAAAATGTGCAAAATGGGAAAGCTTCATTAACTTTGCGGCGTACTGCTGCACAGTAAGTTTCCCCTGAGTTAGGTGGAAGAATTCCACTGTTTTCGCAGCCCTGGTGGTGGTAGGGAAGTACCGATTGTAGAAAAGCTCCTTAAATCAGCTCCAAGTCATATCTGTGGGTACTGTTTGTTGTTCCCCCAGCAGCTTCACTACTCGCCATCGGCGCTTGGCCTCCCCTGTTAACTTAAAGGTAGCGAAGAGAACCTTCTATGCCTCAGTACAAGACAAACACTACCAACATTTTCTCAATTTCTTGCACCCAACTCTCCACTACGAGTGGGTCAGCACCACCCGCAAATGTAGAAGGTTTCAGGTGAGTAAATTGGTTAATCGAACAACCTTGGTTCACAAGTGGGCAATTCTATCCTTTAGAGTCTCACCTAATCTCTTCCTGAACCTACCAAGCTAAACCTCGTAGTAGGGTGGAGGTATCAATCTCTCCCACACTGGTAGCTCCTACATCATTCTCCTCTACAGTATCAACATCCTTTCCCCTGGAATCCATCTTGTAAACAAAACAGAAGCGAATTTATAACCTTCATATCACATCAAGTACAGTTATAGAACAACAAATCAGTTTAACATTTAAATCCTCAATTAAAACATCAATTAACCAACTTATCTCCAAATCATCCTAACCCTCAAGTTCTAATTCTGAGTTTCAGTATCTCTGCTCAAAAACATCACCGTCAACGGATTTACCATGGTTTTCTGTAATTGGTTGGATTCAGAAACTTACAAAAGTCCATCAAGGGACTTCTGCCTCTAAGCTACGAAACAAAACTCAAAATCTTCTATCAACATCCTAATCTACCAATTCCTATCCTTATCATTATTCGTACCTATACTCTGGTATTAATCAATCCTAAAGTCTGCAAAACCTATAACCTAATGCTCTAATACCACAATGTGACGCCCCGAGCCCGCCATGTGGGACCCGAGTGCCACACAGTTCAATCCCCATCTCTAATACCATAATTAACATGCACACAGCAGAATATAAATAAATAACCTCAAATAAATACTAGAGTTTTATATCACATCCCAAAATTGAACACTACAACATCTAAATATCTGTATTTACAACCAGCATTTAAAACATAACCCCGTACAAATATATCTGTATATTTACCAGTATCTCACAATACCCCAAAAAGAAAACTACCAAAAACAGTCCCAGCCCAGGCCTTCAAGCCTGATCCCCAGAAGAACCTGAAAAGTTGATAATCCACTAGGGTAAGACACTTCTCAGTAAGGGTGGAATAAATTATAATAGTGTGTGACAGATGAGTTTTAATATATATATATATATATATCAGAATAAAATGTTCCTCATATAATATCAAAAATAGCTGAGAGAAATGCATCATTAATAACATCACTGACATCTAATATCATACACACATCCAATATGCACAAGTATATAATTTTTATGCAGGCGAAAGTCCCTAAGGATAAGGAAGATTACCTGCCCATACAAGTAACTTCCCTCTGCTCTAGTACCTAAAAGATACCTACTAGAACACTCACCTTACTTAGTAAACCCTCAGGTGGTGTGTAAAGACCCGTATAATAATATTTAAATAATAAGGGAAAGGAGAGAGAAAGGAAATTAAATTTAAGGATTCAACAGGGGTCTCGCCGATGAACATAGCACGTTCGCCGACGAAAATGCTTAATGAGATCGTCGACGAGGACACGCGTCTCGTCGACAAAGAGATGCCAAAAGGCTATCTTTTAGTTTTGAATTTCATTGACGAGGAGTAAGCATTCATCAACGAACTTCCTTCGTGGCCTCGTCGACGAAGTGACGTGGCTCGTCGACGAGTGCAGGTGTATAAATAGCCTAAACTCGATTTTTCTACAGCAATCACGCAAAGAAACCCTCTCTCTCTCCCTCTCTCTCTCTCTCTCTCTCTCTCTCTTTCTCTCTCTCTCTCTCTTTCTCTCTCCTGTTCATCCCTTCCCTTCTCTCTAAGATTCTGGGTCGGATTCTTGCCGGTTCGACGATCTGAGGCTACCACGACACTCATTGGGAGGTTCTCTTTAAGTGTGCCAGAGTAGATCGTTGGTGGGGTTAACTTGAACTCCATCCCAAATTCAGGATAAGGCTTTTTATTTAGTATTGTCTTTCCTATAATAGTAGAAAATGTAGTACTCGTAGAAATACCGAAGTTTTGTTCAGGTAGATATTGTTTTCAGGGTGTTGAACAGGGAACCCTGCGGGTGTAGGACTAGACACTGTAGGGGCTTTTCGGTAGTCAAGTAAGGGAATAAACTAAAGTAGTAATTTCTCTATGAAAAATATTATTATTTAATAACAGATTTATGTTTAAAAAGCATGTATTATATATATGAGCATATTTGTAGAAATGTATATTTGGAAAAATACTGCTGTTACACAGGAATATGTATTTTTAGAATGAAATGTCAGGAAATATGATTTCAGAATAGAATTCATGATTTTATTCAGTATTGTGTAGCATGAATATTATTTTACGCATGTCGTATTATGTTAAGTCAATTTTACAGAAAAAGCATGTATCAGCTATTTTTAGGAATAACATGTTAATACAGTAAATTATGATTTCAGAATATTTATGATAAAAAGTATATTTATTCAAAGCAGTATGTATGAAATGTTCGGCGCAAGACCGTGATTGATAGTCGGTGCAAGGTTGTGGATTATGCATGTTTTCGGCGCAAGGCTGCAGTTATGAATCTAATCGACGCAAGACCGTAATTATTTATGTTATTACAGAAATCAGAAAATGCTATCAATCTATTCATGTTCAAACAATATATTATCATGTATTATATGTTATCAGAACTCGGATGATAGTTCAGATCAGTTATCATGAGCATGATACCGTAGCTATACAGTTCAGTTCAGTTCAGACTTGTGCTAATTGCCACTGCTAGTGGAGGGGGTGGGAGATGGATTGTCAAGGTGGCTTTCAGTGTGGAGTTGTAGACGTCCACCTGACAGTCCGGACCAGGGTGTGGCAGGCCCATCGTACTTACATACATTTTTAACTCAGTAGTAGTCAGCCATCCATTGTCGAGTCCCGCCTTCGGGCTGCACAACCCGTCATAGGGGGTAATACATGACATCAGCTAGCTATTCATCCTTCGTATATTTCAGAATTATTAATTATATCAGATGATTTTACGAATAGTTAGATACAGTATGACTTATTAGAATTATGAAATTAAATGCTTACTCAGTTATGATATTATTAGTGTTTTCAAGTATGCGGACTGAGCTCGTCGTTGAGACAGTTTTTACTACCCCACTAGGAGGGTAAGTTTTCAGCTAGGATCAGTTGGTTTTTGGTATTAGATTCTAGTTTCATCTTTTGATGTTTTGGGGATTGTGCACATACAATATTATGGTGGAATGTAGGTAACTCTGGTATAATGTACTTTATGGTTTGGTGATTGAAATTTATATGTATTGCTGCTTAGGTTTCCGCTGTGTATGACAGGTGTGTCCCCGTTACCCACGGGTTCGGGTTGATTTTGTTATGTTTTAAATTAATGATAATTATTATGGTTGATATGTGGTAAATTAAGCAGGTCGTTACATGGAGAATTACCTCGTCGCCAGTATACACATCTTTATATTTTTTTTTTAAAAGCTAAGGTTTTTCGAGGATCGGGATGTTTACCCGCCTATACAAGTAGCATCCCTTTACACTGATACCAAGAAGCTACCTATCAGAGCACTTGCCTTTCTCCGCAAACCCCTAGCGGTATGTTTACCTCACCGCATGCACACACATGCATTCACAATATACTATATGTAATGACCCAAAAATTTAAATAATTAGAAAATATAATGAATAAAATGGATTAAAGGAAAATAAGGTGAAGAAAGGAAGAATTTTTAAGAAAATAACAGGCCTCGTATACGAATGTCCTATATTTGTCGACGAGTGTCCTTTTAAGCTCGTCGACGAACACCAGTTTCTCGTCAACGAAGGAATCTCGAGAGAGTATATTTGGAACCTTGAATTTCATCGACGAATGTATCTTCTCATCAACGAAGTCTCTATAGCACCTCGTCGATGAATCGACGTGTCTCGTCGACGAAGCCCTGCTTATAAAAAGGGGTTTTCTTCATTTTCAGCGTGAAATCTCGAACACTCTCTCTCTACAAACGATCCCCCAACCTTCTCTCTTCAATTTTGGGCCAAATTTAACCCGATTTGATGATCCAGAACCACCAAGAGGTTCGTGGGATTATTCTCTTCAAGGCTGTAAGAGCTGATCATTGGGTTGTGAGGTTTGGGAAACATCCCAAAATCAAGGTAAGTGAGTTATTTTGGATTTTCCTTAACGAATAATGTTGTATGGAGCCTAGGAAATACTAAATAAGTATTTTTCTTAAGATTTAAGTTAATTGGAATTTATTTTAATTAATTTAGGATATTTGGATTCAGGGTCCAAGTGAACGCTACGAGTATGAGGTCAGGGATCCTGCCAACGTAGTTTGAAGTCAGGTAAGTGGGAAATTTATATATTAACTTAGGTTTTTCATGAATTAAAAATGGATTATGTGTTATTTATGTATATATGTTTATCTGTGAGTTTAAAATGTCAGCCATGAAATTATGTTTTTGAGCCTAAGAATGTTTATATAGTTATGTATATATGAAAGTAAACGAATGGAAGTGGAAAGGAATTTTTCTAAGAAATTAAGTAAGAAATGAAATGTATTTTCAGTATATCAATGTTAACCATGGGTTCGCTTATTTTGTAAGAAATGTGTATGAATTTTACTACTAAAACTGTGTGGCATGAGATTCTGTGCAAATATATGTTAGATATATGCAACCATGTAAATGTAAGACAGTTGAAAGACAGTCATGTTAGTAAATTCTAGCGCACTTCTATGTGGAAACTAACTGTAATAGATTCTAGCGCATTTCTATGTGGAAACTAATTGATGATTGCTAAAGACCAACTGTAGTACGAAGTAATGAAATGAAATGACAATATAATGACAATGCAATGAAATGAAATGTGAAACGTGAATGATACAAATGGAAAAGAGTCACTTAAAGTGAAACGAAATGCAAAGTTAAGTTATGAACATGAATGAATGTGTATGAATGTATAATGACGGAAATGAATGAGGTATTACGATATTAGAAGTATGTATGTACGTAGAATATGTTGTGATTGGGCAAGGCGAACTCTTCGCCTAAGGGCTTGCTGAGAAAGGCGAGTGCACTAGTAGTTTCAGATGTGACAGTAGCTGCATAACGTACTAGGGCAGAGGGAACCTATTTGTATGAGCGGATAGATTTTCCTATCCTTAGGGCCTTTGCCGGTAAACTATTGTTGAATGCGTGAGTACGAGATTAATCTAACACTTGAGGGCTTACTGAGTAAGGTAAGTGCCCTGGTATGCTTTAGTTGTGACCTTATGGTTACTTATGTCTTAGAGTAGATGGGTGCTACTTGTATGGTCGGGTAATCACCCCTATTCTTGAGTAATCTCATGGGTTAAACCTTTGCATGTGATTGTTTAGGTTTAGAAAATGATTTCAGAGTTATGTTAATGATTCTTTCCCCTGATATTATAAGTAATTATGGGGACTATTTTATGCAAGTGTGTAGGGACCTAAGGTCAGTTTACAGTCTAGGCTTTTCAATTTAGCCTAAAAACCTGACGTCGGTATTTAATGGTTGCCAAGTTTGTGTGCAGGTTCTTATTGGAAAATTCATATAATGGTATGCGGCAACCTGAAAAGAAGTGAAGACCCGACATATTCATTATTTGTTTTAATATATTTTGTGTCTATAATAATTTCATTTAGAAGGTTGACCGAAGTCAGCCTTAAAGTCATTTGATTAACTTATGGTCTGTCTACGACACTTCTGAGCATACATATTCTACATGCATGATATGCAGTGATTATTATAGATCTTTGAAATAAAATTATTATAGACCCAAAATATATTAAAACAAATAATGAATATGTCGGGTTTTCACTTATTTTTAGATTGCCGCATGTCATTATATGAACTTGCAAAGAAGAACCTGCACACAAACTTGACAACCATTAAGTACCAAAGTATTTGTCATTATCAAAACTGAGAATGACCCATAGGGTCAACAATCTCCCCTTTTTTTATGATGACAAATACTTGCCTACTTTTCCCCCTTTGGGCAATAGCAAAACGGGCCTAAATAAATATTTAAGTATATAGGCAAATAAGAGATAATTATCATTCAAATACAAATATAGTTTTGGGAAATCGTTAAAAATTTCGGCAGCATGCCGTTTAAAAATAGAACATTTCCCCAAAAGAATATCTATATAGAAATGATTTGATTGAGTTCAACAAAAGATTCACAATAATTGACTTAACACAAATAGTCCAGTATGATCAATATAATAAGCAGAGGTATAACACTCAATCATCCAAGAGATATGAATAGCCATACAATACGAAATGAATGACGAAGATAACCTCATAAAGTATGAAATATAGCAATTAAGCACACAAATTGTATAACTAGTCATTAAAAGGTTCAAATGACATAACAAACATGATTAGACCAAAAATATACAAAAACCATTTCAATTGAAACATATCATAAGACCCATGAAAGATTTGAGTTAAAAGCACATGACATATGATACCAAATAGAAGATTTGAGCATAAAAGCAGTCTAACTAGTTCGCATGCATTTTCATGTCAAGTTACCGAACCAGTTATGCTATTTAAAAACATATAGTATATAATAATAATAAGACAAGTGATAAAGAGTTCAGTTTTGAAATTTGATCTTGTCAAAAGTACATGTAAATATATATATATATATATATATAATGATTTACCTAAGTACTTTTGGGTTGAAGCTGTAAATACAGCTTGTTATGTTATGAATAGGGTATCTATTAGATCAAGACTAGATAAAACACCTTTACGAACTATGGAAAGGTAGAAGACCCAACATATCCTACTTCCATGTATTTGGATGTAAATGCTTTGTTCTCTATAATAAAGATGATTTAGGTAAATTTGATACAAAATCTGATAAAGGTGTCTTCTTAGGATATTCTACAAATAGTAAAGCCTATATGGTTTTTAATAAAAGAACACTTACTATCGTTGAATCCATACATATAACTTTTGATGAATCAAATCACTATGTCAAAGAAAGCAAGAATGATGAAAGGGAAGATATCTCACAAAAAGAAGAAAATCTTGAAATAAAAGAAGAAAACAATAATGAAACTTCAAATGAAAACTCCATAGAAAACCAAGAACTACCAAAAGAGTGGAAATATGTTAAAAGTCATCCAAAAGATCAAATTCTTGGAGAACCATCAAAAGGAGTAACCACTAGAGCATCATTAAAAAATATATGCAACCACTATGCATTTTTATCTCAAAATGAACCCAAGAACATTGAAGAAGCCTTAAATGACGACTATTGGATTATGGCTATGCAAGAAGAACTAAATCAGTTTGAAAGAAGTCAAGTATGGCAACTAGTGCCCAAACCTAAAGATCATTCAATCATAGGAACTAAATGGGTGTTTAGAAACAAGAAAGATGAAAATGGGGTAGTTGTTGGAAACAAAGCTAGGCTAGTAGCACAAGGATATAACCAAGAAGAAGGTATTGATTATGATGAAACCTTTGCCCCTATAGCTAGAATGAAATCAATTAGAATGCTTCTAGCCTATGCAGCTCATAAAGAATTTAAGCTATATCAAATGGATGTAAAAAGTGCTTTCCTAAATGGGTATATAAATGAAGAAGTTTATGTAAAACAACCACCAGGTTTTGAAGACACAAAACATCCCAATTATGTATTTAAATTAACCAAAACCTTGTATGGTTTAAAACAAGCTCCTAGAGCTTGGTATGAAAGATTAAGCAAATTTCTACTTAATAATGATTTTTCAAAAGGAAAAGTTGATAGCACCTTATTTATAAAGAATAAAAACAAACACATGCTAATAGTACAAATATATGTGGATGACATCATTTTTGGAGCTACAAATGAAGAATTATGTAAAGAATTTGCAAATTGCATGCAAAAAGAATTCGAAATAAGTATGACAGGAGAGTTGAATTATTTCCTAGGGTTACAAATCAAATAAGCCAAAAGTGGAACTTTTATAAATCAAACAAAATACATTAAAGATATGTTGAAAAAGTTTGAAATGGAAGGAAGTAAACCCATAGGAACTCTTATGAGCACCTCAACAAGCCTTGATAAAGATAAAAATGTAAAATCAGTAGACACAAAACATTATTGAGGAATGATAGGAAGCTTATTGTATTTGACAGCTAGTAGACTCGATATCATGTTTTGTGTATGCATGTGCGCTAGATTTCAATCAGCACCTAAGGAGTCTCATCAAGTCGCGGTTAAAAGATACTAAAGTACTTGGTAGGCACTCTTGATTTAGGATTGTGATATCCTTTGGAGACTGATTTTGAAATGATTAGCTATTCGGATGCGGATTACGCTGGATGTAAAATAGATAGAAAAAGTACTAGTGACACTTGTCACTTTCTAGGACGCTCACTAGTATCTTGGTTTTCAAAGAAGCAAAATTCCGTAACTTTATCCACTACTAAAGTCGAATACATAACTGCTGGGAGTTGTTGTGCACAAACACTTTATATGAAACAACAACTAAAAGACTTCAATCTTGAATACCAAACAATACAAATTATGTGTGACAACAGAAGTGCAATAAATATTTCTAAAAATCCTATTTCACACTCAAGAACTAAGCACATTGATATAAGACATCACTTTCTAATAGATTATGTTCAAAAAGAAGATATAATACTTGAATTTATCAATACAAGTGATCAAAGGGCAAATATATTTACAAAACCTCTCAGTGAAGAAAGATTTATAACCATAAGGAGAGAACTTGGATTAATACATAGCATATAATTGTTTTAGAAAGAAATTATAAAATTTTTTTGAACTTCGGTCGTATGAATCTAAATCCTCAGATGACTCAATACTGTAAACTACAAGTTCAAAAGACTAAACCTGGAACTTCAGACGTCTGGGAGGCTACTGACTTTTCAAATTCAGGATTTGGAAATCTTCAAACGACTGAAGATAATTTTCAGTCTTCTAAAGTCGCGGAGTTTAAATATAACAACTCCTTCAAAACCCTAATTTCAGACATCTGAAGTCTATTCCATCACTCCTCCGAACTCACCTCTCTCTATCTCCCTTCACTCTCAACCAAAAATCCTTTAATCTGAAGCTCCATTCACTCTTCAAAAGTCAATCTCACGTAGTCTAGGGTTTTCCAATCAAGCTTTTTTGCCTACTCAAATCATGTCTCGCACCAAACAAATGGCAAATCGTGGATCTTCTTTAGGAAGGGATGAACGAAACATTGAAAAATGGCTTGTTGCACCACAAGCCAAACTCCGTTATTGTGCCTCTCTTGGCACCATTGATCCTATTCTGGGTAAGGTGTTAGATATCTCCTTCTTCACTGCTGAATTTCCTGAAATTCTCCCATTATTTAAAAATATAGGATGGTATGATTTCATTGTTCAGCAACCAAAAGGCATCTTTCCTTATCTCATCAAAATATTCTATGAAAACTTGATTTATGAAAATGGCATTTTTTCATCTGAAGTTAAAGGGAAGAAAATTCTTTTAAATTCTGAAATACCATCTCCTATCTTCAAAATCACTCCAGGAGAATTTGAATGTCCTACTCCCACTCAATCCTGGATTTTGGAACAAGGTTTTTACTCCCGAAACCTTTCTCCCATTAATTATGGACAATGAACTTGTATACTTTGGGCATCCTCCGTTATATAAGGAACTCAATTTAAAAATTCAAATTCTACATAAGATTATTTCTTATAATATTCTCCCCAAACAAGGTTCGTTCGATCATCTTTCATACATGAAATGTTTTGTTCTTTGGTGTCTTCTTAAAGGTAAAAAACTAGATTTGGCCAGCTTGATTATAAAATGGATGTGGGCCAAACTAGAATCCACCAGAGCTGTTCTTCCCTATGGTGGTGTTCTCACCCTTCTTTTTGCCCTTCTTCATATCTCAAGTGCTTCCGAATTCTTTGTTAAAAGAACCCAATATGATCTCTTCAATCAACCACCTTAAAACAAATGGGGTACGACAAAGGCAATGAGGGTTAGTACTTTAATACTGGTAGACCTCAGTGTGCTCCAGCAGCCTCAGCAGGAGCTCCTCCTCCACCTACACATGATCAAGGATCTTCACAAGATGCACCCTCGTGGTTTTTATCCTTTCAGTAAGACTTCTCCATTTTCTCATCTGAAGTGCGATCCGGGATTTAGAGTATCAAGGAGAAAGTTACCTCACTTGATCAACACATAACTCGGATTGAGGTACATCAGGAAAAATCCTCTAGGGGTGGTGATCCCATGGACGTCAGCTCAGCTCCTCACAGTGAAGTTGATAGCTCTGACGCAAAAACTGAGGACGAAGAAGAAGGATCTGAGGAAGAAGGAGGATAGGAAGAAGAAGAAGGTCAAGAAGAAAGTCCCGAAGAAGAAGAATAACAGGAAGATGAAGAAACTAGAGTAGATGACTAGCTGATGATGTAGTTATAAGTTGTTTGCATTGTATGATACTATTTGAATGTTTTTTTTGAGTTGTTTGTTTTTGACACTTTTTGAATGTATATTCCCTCTATGTGTAAATACATCCTTGCTGTTATAATATGACTCTATTTCCTATTCCTCGTTTCTTTTTGAATAGTGACAAAGGGGGAGAAAATATTGTTAGCAAAGATAATACAAAATGAGAGCTAAAAGCTAAAAGGTAATAAGCTAAAGTGAAGTAAAATATTGCACATAACTTGTAAAGATGCAAGTAAAAATAAATAAGTAATACAAATATGCAAGTAAGAAATCATACTTTTTGAGCTAAACAAATTCATATTAAATAAAGTGTGACGTACTTGTTAAATATTACTACATGTTGGATGATATGCTATTTGTTTACTTAAAATTTTTATCGTTATTCTTATCAAATGTTAAAAGGATGCTTATTGTAAGGGGGAGTCTTTTTCAAAGGAACTCTTATCTTTGCTCCTTGTTTGTCATCATAAAAAAGGGGGAGATTGTTGGCCGAACTGGGCTTTTCAATTAGTTTTGGTGATAACAAACAAAAGATAATCTAACTTGGAATGGTTGAGTAATGATGTTTCAGGTTTGACAATAATACAGGGATTTATGGACCATCAAGCTACATTCATTAACAAGTGATCCAAGAGAAGATCAAAGCAACACTAGATTGATCAATGCATGGGGAAACTAAAACCAGCTTAAGTTCAAGTCCAAGGGATTTCAAAGTGACCATGAAATGGAAGATTTTAAGCTTAGAGTATAAGGTTTTAGGATGAACAATGTAAGTACTTCAAAGTTGAATATCTATTGAAATATCATTTGAAGCTCTTTAGGGGAAATATATGGACTTAGAGACCTATTTTAAAACCCCATAAAATGTTTTATAAAAGAACAAAGAAAGAGAGCAAAACATATTTTTGAAATGGAAATAAAAAAACCAGAAAGTATACTGCTTAGAAGACTGAAGTTTAAGCTCAGTCGTTTGAAGAATTACTTTAGAAGACCAAAGATTAAATTTAGTTGTCTGAAGATTTATTGGTGAAACATAGAAACTGGTAGAAGCACATCAGAAGACTAAACTCTGACTTCATTCGTCTGAACCAGAAACTTCAGAAGTCTGAATCCTAACTTCAGACGTTTGATCCTGTGTCCAGTTCATTATTTTCAAAGCATTAAGGAACTTCAGTCGTCTGATCTCGATACTTTAGAAGACCGAACACTGTTAACGGGAAAAAAATTTAAATGTTTTAAATTTAAAATATCAGTTGCTTGTGCCCCAAAATTTCTAAAAACTTGGGAAATACTCCAAGTAAACGTGGGCAACACGAAAACATTTTTGAAAGCCTATAAATACATGGTTTTGCAAATCAAAACACACAAAGAATTGAAAAATATGCTCTAAGCTCTCTTGCATTCAAAGTCACTACTTGCTTAACCACTTGCAATATGAAAGTGTTGACATTCTGAAAGTATTGATCATCAATCCCTGAGTTCTACATACTGATTTCCCATCTGGAGAAAAGGGGACTAGGTGAATTCTAGTCTTGAGTTTCGAATTGTATTTCATCTTTGATATTTAAATTCTAAAGTATATAGATTTGAATTGTACTAATTAGCTCTGTGTGTGAGCACTCTTTGTACACATATACTTGCTGTTTCTCTTGTAGTTATTGGACGATTCCAGGCTTGTTGGATCGTTGACCGAATGAGGGAAAATCATTTGGAGAGGCGAGCTCTAGCCTACTTGAAGGAGTGGTTGTAAATGTGTTGTTCTGCCTAGTAAAGGAACTAGTGGAATCCTTTGGTAGTTTGCCAAAGGCGAGGACGTAGGCTGTGGATAAGCTGAACCTCGTAAAATCTTGGTGTTTCTCTCTTTTCCTTATTCTTTACTTTCTACACCATATATTTTGTGTATCTTAAGTGCAGGTTGCAGGGCTTAAAATCTAAGTTAAAAGAAGACTCTTGATTTTAGAAATTACACTTTAATTAACCTTTTGCGAAAACCCACAAGGGAGTACATTGGTTAATTTACGGAAATTTTGATTAAGAGAAGCACAATAAAATTCCATTCAAAGCAGGGTTTGCAAACAATTACAGGGCTGCTGCCAAAAAGCAAAAAATTCTTGAATGATTAATCAATTTTTATACTTTGGTTGGTTGGATTGTGTTTTTTAATTTTTCAGTACTTTGTGGTGTGATTTGGTTGTGATTATAAACTGAATGATTTACTTTCTTGTTGTTTCATTAAAACAAGTAAGAAGTTAAAAAAAAAAAAGGTTAAATTTTTAGTTAATCCAAATCACCCCCTCTTGGGAAAGCTATTGTAATTTTAGATAACATACACCTCTCACTGCTTGGCACTCCCCTAGATGTCTTTTTCCACATATCTGACATACAGGGTAGGTCTGAGCACCCTGAACCTCACGGCCCGCAGTCTCCTACCTCTGACCTCTGTCGTAGTTTCCTCTCCTCCATGGACCCCAACCAAAGCCCTACTGAAAGCCAGAAGGTGTGGACCTCTTCTTTTGTCCCTATTCTTCTGCACCCAACAGCTCATCGGCCTTAGCTAAAGCTGCTCTATAAACTAACTCGGTAAAGTCCTGTATTTTCAATACCATAACTTGCCTATAGATTTCACACCTCAAACCCCTTTCAAACTGTCTTACTTTCTTTGCTTCGTCGGGTATGATAAACGTGGCAAAGTGGGACAACTCGATAAACCTCGCCGCGTACTGCTGGACCGACTGCTGTCTTTGCTTCAAATTCAGGAACTCTTCCCTGACAATGGTTGGGAAATATCTGTCAAAGAATAATTCTTTATATCTTTCCCACGTCATAATTATCGGTGTCATCCTCTGCTGCTCCAAAAGTTTCACCGCAGTCCACCACCTCTCGGTCTCCCCTGTCAATTTATAGGTGGCAAAGAGGACCCTCTACTCCTCCATGCACTGCAATACAATCAAAACTTTCTCGATCTCTTGCATCTAATTCTTGGTAACTGCAGGATCAACTCCTCCTAAAAATATAGGAGGGTTCATCTTGGTAAATTTCTCTAACGTGCACCTATGGCCTGCAGATGGGCCTCCCTACTCTTGGGAACTTCTAGCGATCTCAGCCATAACCTGCTGAGCCATATTGCGCAATACCGCATCAGAATCAGCCCCGCCTACACTGGAGGGCCTTGCACCATCACTACCGCTCACATGGGCATTACCCCTTCCAGGGTCCATCCTACAAAGATAATAAACATGGCTCAGGGACCCTATTCTTATAATCTACGCATCTAACCAAAATCCCCTATCTTGACATTCTTTCCTTAATTCAAGATTCAGTCATACACTTTAGAAACACAACCCGACAATAGTTTACTATGACTTTTTTGAAATCGTCACCCCATGAAAGACATAGAAACCACCACGGATATCTTGCCTCTAGACTACAGAACAAAACCTCAAATCCTTTTTCTATACTCTGGTATTATTTCTGCTGCACTCTAGAGTCTATAGAACCTAGCAACCTAGGCTCTGATACCAAACTATAACAACCTACCTATTTCACCATAAATTTATATATATATATATATATATATATAAAATAATAATCCTGATAAAACATGATTAACCTGGACTTGTGGGTACCAGGGATAAACCTGTCATGTAACTCTAATTCTTAAGTAGCTAGAAACGTAATTTACAAACATGTCATCCAACCAACCACAATACCAGAGTCCTACTAAAATTGTTATATGTACAATCATCCATCAAAAGACCAAAAAGTAACCTAGGGTCACTTCCCAAAAATAAATTTGACCCTAACTCAACAACTCACCCTTCTGACAGGGTAGAACAGTTGACCTCTAACGCTGCGGAGCTTTATCCGCTCTTCTATATAGGACTCCTGAAATGTTTATATAGATGGGGTGAGACACCTCTTAATATGGGAAATAAACTACCTCTTAGTATGGGAAATAAAGTAACATCAGTGTGTGGCAACATGAGTGCTTTTTGTGCTGTACATCATATCAGTATATACATCATATCAGGTAAAAATTGTTGATATCATATTTGAATAAAACATGATTCCTCATAACATAATATAATGTACTAAATTGCTAAACATGAAAATCATCTTATATAACTATACAATACATAGGTAATACCCCAGATGGATAGCTAACTAATGTCATGTCTTAACCCCACATGACTAGGTTGTGCAGCTCGAAGACGGGACCTAGCAATGGCTGGACGACCATGTTAGATCAGTCATAAGTCTATAAGTACGATGGGTCTGCCCCACCTGGTCTTGGAATTCGAGGGGAACAACTCCACTCTACACTAACATGTTTAAATCATATCCCTGTTCATAACAGTATTTCCCAATATAATTCTATAATATTCATATTTTCTTGAAATTTAATGTTGTAAAATAATAAATAATTTCATAAAAATTATGACTTAATTTATCCCATTACCTGGCTTACTGAGAAGCCCACAAAACACCCAAAACCTACACTTGCAGTGTTCCCAACACAACACCTTGAAATTAACATTTTCCCCAACAAAACTTTAGTATTAACTTTCCTAACATATTCTCCTCAGTCCAGAAACACTAAAAACCCAATAAAACTGAGATTAACTAACTTACCCAAATTTTGGGATGATTCCCAAACTTCCCAAATTGAATTTTCGCTCTAGTTATGCTGTAGAGAATCTCCCCAAAATCACCGTGGTAGCTTCTGATCATCGAATCGGGGAGAATCGAAGCCGAATTTTTAGAGGGAAGGCAGAGATTTTGAGTTCTAGAGAGAGAGAGACTGTGGCATGTAGGAAATTTGCGCAGAAATTGAGTTTGGGACTATATATAGAGTGTTATCCACATGCCAATCGTCAACGAGCCATAACTTCCCGTCAACGAGACTATTGCTACGAGTCCAAGCAATAGTCTCATTGACGAATGCCTACCCCTCATCGAAAAAATTTAGGCCTTGAAAATAGCCCTCTCAGTAACTTCTCGTCGACGATACATACGTCGTCGTCGATGAGCCCAAGAGCCCTGCTTGTCGATAAGCACTTCTTCACTTGTCGACGAGACCCTATTGAAAACCCTTTTAAAAAAATCTTTTCCCCTCCTTTATTTTATTATTTAATTACTATAATTCTTTAGGTCTTTACACATCGCTCTCTCTATATTGTTCATCCAAGGAGTACAAAGATGTATAGAGATTTGTGGGAGTCGTTTTGGGGGAGTAACATGAAGAGGGAAATTGCTAGATTTGTGGAGCTGTGCCTAACATGTTAGTAGGTTAAGGCAAAACACCAGAGGCCAGCAGGACCACTACAGCCACTTGACATTCTCAAGTGGAAGTGGGAGCATATCTCGATGGATTTTGTATCAGGGTTATCTGTAGTGGTGTATGGTCAAAATGCCATCTGGATTATAGTGGATCTGCTAACGAAGATTGCGCACTTCGTTCCCATCAGAGTCAGCTATTCCATGAATAAGCTGGTAGAGCTATATGTGTAGGAGATTGTACGACTCCATGACATCCCGATTTCTATCATTTCAAATCAAGACCCACGATTTACCTCTCATTTCTGGAAGAGTTTGTAGGATGCCTTGGGATCGCAGCTCACATTCAGTACCTCGTTTCACCCGTAGACGGATGGACAATCTGAGAGGACCATTCATACTCTAGAGGATATGCTGCGGGCGTGTGTGCTAGATTTTGGGGACAATTGGATTCGGTATCTACCACTCGTGGAGTTTGCATACAATAACAACTACCAGAACAGTATAGAGATGACACCATATGAGGCTTTGTATGGTCACCGGTGCCGATCTCCATTGTACTGGGACGAGGTAGGCGAGCGGTAGATTTTGGAACCAAAACTGATTTAGCAGAGCTTTGCAAAGGTCGAGCTTATTAGGGAGAGGATCAGAGCAACACAGAGTCGACAGAAGAGTTACGAGGATACTTGCCGACGGGAGCTAGAGTTCGAGAGATATGGTATTCCTAAATATTGCCCCATTGAAATAGGTGATAAAGTTTGGGAAAAAGGAAAAATTGAGCCCTCGGTACATTGGGCCATTTGAGATCCTAGAGAGGATAGGTCCAGTTGCTTATCGAGTGGCGTTACCCCCAGCACTATCCAGAGTTCATGACGTGTTTCATATGTCAGCACCGAGAAAGTATGTGCCGACACTTCGCATGTGCTAATTTATGAACCTCTGAAGATCGGAGATGCATTAGCATATGAGAAGGTACCGATTCAGATTGTGGACCAGAAGGTATAGAAGCTGCGTACTAAGGAGATACCATTAGTGAAGGTGCAGGCAGAATCACATAGTAGAGGAGGCTTCTTGGGAGTTAGTGTAATAACCCGAGCAATTTTTTAGCGCTTCGTCGATGAACACAAGGTTTCGTCGACGAGGGTTCTTAAGTGTCTCGTTGACGAAGGCACGTCTCGTCGACAAGAAGATTCCAAGAGGGGGTTTTGGATGTCCGAAATTCGTCGACGAGAATTCGGCTCTATAAATAGTACAAACCCAAATTAATTTGTAGAAACAAGCATAGCAAACACACACTCTCTATCTAAAACGTCTCCCACTCCTTCTCTCTTCGATTCCAGAGTTCAAGGGATAAAGCACAGTTATGTATATGTATACAGTTTTACAGTATTTGATGAATATATTATGATATTAGCAGTGTGAAATGTAGAAAAACACAGATGATACAATGATGTTTTAAACTGCGGAAAATGTAAGATATGCTTTACAGATTTATCATTTTATTATAGCTCAGATGTTATTTAAAGTATATATATAACTTAGTTTCCACACACTAGTAATAGCATATTTCCACTTACTGAGCGTCGACTCACCCTATTATTCTAACATTTTTCAGGTGAACCAGTTAGGCGAGCAGATCAGGCGTGCGGATAGAGATTTCTTGATTACCCTATTTGTAGGGTGAGTTTGTGACAGAGTTTCGTATTTTTAGGGTAGATGATACTGGAGGGAAATGTTTTATGGCTATAGTCTGTATGTACTAAATTCTGGTATTGTATAGTAGGAGATGTCGTTCTCCTTTCTTTTGGGATGAAGTAGGTGAAAGGCAAGTGTTGGGTCCAGAGACTATACAACAGGGATGTGATAAGGTCTGACTAATTAAAGAAAGAATCAGTACCGCACAGAGTCGCCAGAAAAGCTACGCCGACACTCGCCGCCGGGAATTAGAGTTTGAAGTAGGAGACTGGGTATTCTTGAAAGTTGCTCCTTTGAAAGGAATCATAAGATTTGGAAAGAATGGCAAGTTGAGCCCTAAGTAATTGGTCCTTTTGAGATACTAGAGAAAGTAGAACCGGTTTCCTATAGGCTAGCTTTGCTGCCAATCCTATCTAGAATACATGACATATTTCATGTTGCTATGTTAAGGAAATACGTTCCTGGCCCATCCCACATAATCAGTTATGCAGAAATAGAGCTTAGAGATTCACTAGCTTATGAAGAAGCGCCAGTACAAATTTTAGACAGAAAGACACAGGAACTGCGCACGAAAGAGATCCAACTAATGAAAGTTTTGTGGAGGAACCATGCTGTAGAATAAGCTTCTTGGGAACTCGAAGAGCATACCAGACAGAAATACTCGCACTTGTTCTAAAAGGTTATTGATAGCAGGTAAAGTATAAGTAATTAAATAAAGTTTCTTTTGCAGGTACATGTATTGAATTAGTTAGTAGGTGGTCTTTTAGTTTTATATGTGTAATCCTCCAGAACTTAGATTGTAACCACGGTATTCCTCCGCCATAAGTGAGGGTAAGTAATAAAATAAGTAGACCATTTGCCTATATGGGATGATAGATGATGATACAGATAGTAAATTTTGAGGACAAAATTTTAAGGACAAAATTTTATGAGGGGAGAATATAATAACCCGAGGAATTTTCAGCGCCTCGTCGACGAACACAGGGGTTTCATCAATGAGGGTTCTTGAGTGTCTCGTCGACGAGAAGATACCTTGAGCGGGTTTTGGATGTCTGAAATTCGTCGACAAGAAGAGAAGGTTCGTTGACAAACATTCTTCAGGACTCATCGACGAGGTGACGTGTCTCGTCGACGAATTCGGCTC
The DNA here is from genome assembly GCF_029873635.1 of Malania oleifera. Lineage (NCBI taxonomy): Eukaryota > Viridiplantae > Streptophyta > Magnoliopsida > Santalales > Ximeniaceae > Malania > Malania oleifera. Next base: position 77,269,581 of record NC_080421.1, on the reverse strand, counting down.
TATAAATAATAAAAATTTGAATGAATTTGTAGAAACTGGCGTAGCAAACACACACTCTCTCTCTTTAAAACGTCTCCCACTCCTTCTCTCTTCAATTTCGCGTCCGTTTCTCGCCGGATTAAAGATCCGAGGCCACTACGACGCTCTTGATGAAGTTCTCTGCAAGTCTGCTGGAGTTGATCGTTGGTGGAGTTAGTTTGGAATCCATCCCAAATTCAAGGTAAGGTGTTTTATTTAGAATATGTATTCCCTGCAGTTATAGGAAATGTTGTATCCAGGAAAATACTAATGTTTTGTTCTGGGGGATGTTGTTTTCAGGATGTTGAGTGGAGAACCCTGCAGGCGTAGGGCTAGAGTATTGTTGGGGCTTTTCAGAAACTAGGTAAGGGAAATATGTTATGCTAGGAGATTTGATTATATTAATAGAAAGTTTACACATGTGCATGTATACCAGTTATTATGTAGTATTTCTTATGTATGTGTGGCCTGAGTAGATATTACTTGATATAGAATTTTATACAGATTTCTAGTATTTCAAGTTGTACAGTATATACAGATATGGTCAGATATTCACAGATATTACACAGACAGAGATATGTTTATATATATATATATATATATATATATGTATGTATGTAACATATAAAGTTTTTATATATGTACACAGATATTTATTCTGATCAGTATACATCATATTTACAGAATGTTATGTTTTCCTAAATGTCATAACACTCAAAGTATACAGACAGATTACACAGATAGAAAGTACAGACAGATTATACAGTTATAGCATCAAAATGCTATAGATATTACAGTATTTACAATTCAGATTAATTGTGTTATGGTTATTTTGGAAACATGATGAAAATAGTAAAAGAATATATATGTATATATATAGTATCAGATTCCTGTGAAAAGATTATAGACAGATACAGACACGGATATAGAATACAGAGCACGGTATCGTTGCTAATACAGATAAAGTGCAACCAAATATCTCAGATAGTGTGGGGGTACCGTCAACAGTGCTCGGAAAGTATGCAGCTCCCCAGTTCATTGGGTTGAGGGGGCCAGTTTGAAGAGGTAGCAGCTAGTCCCGCACCTAAGAGAGTATGCAGTTTGGTCAGACTGAGGTAGTGTAGAGTATAGTGACTTATCTGGAGGGCCGACCAGATTAAGTCTCGCCTACAGGCCGCACAACCCTATCATGAGGGGTCAAATCGTGACATACAGAGTTCAAAGGATAAAGCACAGTTATGTATATGTATACAGTTTTACAGTATTTGATGAATATATTATGATATTAGCAGTGTGAAACGTAGAAAAACACAAATGATACAGTGATGTTTTAAACTGTGGAAAATGTAAGATATGCTTTACAGATTTATCATTTTATTACAGTTCAGATGTTATTTAAAGTATATATATAACTTAGTTTCCACACACTAGTAATAGCATATTTCCACTTACTGAGCGTCGACTCACCCTATTATTCTAACATTTTTCAGGTGAGCTAGTTAGGCGAGCAGATCAGGCACGTTGATAGAGATTTCTTGATTACCTTGGTTGTAGGGTAAGTTTTTGACAGAGTTTCGTATTTTTAGGGTAGATGATACTAGAGGGGAATGTTTTATGACTATAGTCTATATGTATTGAATTCTTATATATAGTTTATATGGATGTATAACTTATGTTTTCGCTGCATAGGTATGATTATATATATATAAACATACAAAAAAAATGATGTAAATTTTGAGGACGTTACAGTAAGTGTCTGAGATACGCCAAAAATACCCACAGCTTTTTAGAGAAGATTAGCTCTAAACAAGTAAGGTAGGTTGTATAATTATAAGTTATTTTCTGGTATCTAAGAGAGAGTTTAGTATGAGATTGTAATCTCCGAGACCTTATGTTGTAATCATGGTATTCCTCCACCATAAGTGAGGGTATAAAATAAACTTGGGTCGGAGCCGCTATGTGGGTGGCTACCGACTCTTTTGTAGAGCTAAGTTGTGAGTTTAGAGTATGTTCAGTAATAGTTAGCAAATTTCGAGGACGAAATTTTGATAAGGAGGGGAGATTGTAGGAACCTGAACCCAAAAAAAAAAAAAAAAAAGAATATGAAAGAGATTAATAAAAGAAAATAAAAGAAAAAGAATGAATTGGAGAAGTTAGAGTCAAAATAGGCGACAGTTTTCCAAGCTGGAGGAAAATCGGCCACGGTTTTGGGTCAACTGAGCCAATCAACCACAAAATTGGCAACGGTTTTGTGGGAACAGGGGAAACCGGCGTCAATTTTCTCCTAAGCTGCCCACTTATAAATAGAAGTGAGCTCATTTTTTCTTGGAAATCTCAAAAAACCCCTCTTTTGAGCTTTGTTAGGGTTTCGGGATTTCTTCATCAAAAGGTTCCTACGGGCTCCCACGTGCTCCCGGATCCCTCTCTCATTGTTTGGCGTATAGGATCTTGTAGTTTCACCAGTATGAAAAGCTAGGGTTTTCGATTTTCGGTCCATTTCAGTTTCTTTTTTGAATATAGGTAAGGGGATTATGTTAATGCAGCGTTTTAATGATTTTGAACCGATGGGAATGTTTATGGAGTAAGTATATTTATGTTTTTTGTTGAGGTTTCTAAAACCAACCGTTCAAAAGACCCTTTTTCAAACTTAGGATATACGATATTCTATTTTAAGTACAAATAAACGGTGGGAAGACTGATTTTATATTTTAAATTGTAAATGCTATGTTTTCATGGTTGCCTAAGGGCTATGTTTTAGTGATGGAAAATTGTGTGGTAGGTGAATACTGTTTTGAGAGTTATGGTAATACTGGAAATGAGATTGTTTGAGTAATACTGAATTGTTTGCGAAACATACTGGAACTGGTTGAGAAATGCAGTGACTTTATGAGAGGGCTGACGCCCGAGGTTGTATTAAACGGCGCGAGGTCGTGGTTTATAAAATGACAGAGTTTTATTCAGAGGCTGAGAGCCGAGTTGTAACAGAGGGTCGAGGCCTGAGTTTGTATTAAACGCGAGGCCGGGATTTATAAAAAAAATGACATATTTAATGGGAAATGAGTTTAAAGTACAATTTTAATTACTTAAATTGCGTGATATGCTCTAGGAACCCTGAGGACCCAATTGTTATGAGCACGGTACCGTAACTAGAGAGATTTTTACCATTTGACTGTGTGTGCCCACACTGTACTGCAAAAGTGGTGTTGGGTGGTCCTAGCTGATTGACTCAAGTAGAGGTGTTACCTTCCCTAGAAGTACGTACCAGGAAGTGGTAAGGCAATCGAACCCACAAACGAGTTGCGGAAGCCTGTAAACGTAGTTAGCAAGGAGTGACTTGGCTTGGGTTGATTCCCCTAGGTTTTAGTCAAGCCTTTGGGCAGCACAACCCTAACCACAGGGGTTTATACATGGCGTATAGTTCCAGGGAGAGTCTTTTATGCATATCAGTCTATTTATGTAAATAATGTGATTGTTTTTAGTACTGTTTTATACTATGAGAAATGAGAAGTGAGTATACATACTATTTTCAATAAAAGAGAGATGTATGATTTTATATACACTGAAACACATGCTGACCACACATTGTCATTAACTTAATCTTCCTTACTGAGAGGTGTCTCACCCCGTATACAACATATCTTCTCAGGGAATCACAGAGATCGAGTTTAGCATAACTAGGGGGTGGAGACTAGTATAGTTTCTTTTTATGAGTGTTTGCAGGAACTCAGATGTGATATGTTTTTTTTTTATGTACGACTTAGAGCTTGTATTATGGTCGTATGGACTGAGTTAGTTGACTTATTATTTTGAGATGTAATATGAGAATGGAAAGACCTTGATGTATGTTGATATTTAGACTCTAGTAATAGACTGTGAAAAATGTTTCATTTATTCCGCTGCATATTTTTATTATGAGATGATTTTGGGTACACAAACGTCACTAAAGTAGCACCCCGAGCCCACGAGGGGTTCAGGGCATTAGAGTTGGTATCAGAGCAAAGGGACAACTAATGTCTCCCAATCCCCGGGAACTCTCGCTTATGAACGATTGTGGCGAAGTAGGACTCTCTGCCCGGGGGCTTGCTAGTTTGGGGCAGCTAATGTCCCCCACTCGTAGCGAGTGCTCTGATAAGTACCCGTTCTTGCCATGGGTGCAAGGCCCATAAGGAAAGTGACAACGTCTGAAAGAGGGGACATTACACACCAAGATCGGTAGACCAGCCCAAGACTTCAGTCGACTGAACCTACAAAGGTTCGAAAAGTTTCCCAGGCCAGCCGACCAACCCTTTCCTTGGCCAACTGAACCCGTTTTAAAATTTGAAATCTTTGTGTGTGGTCAGCCGACCGGCACTAGCACCAATCGACCGAACCTCTCGGGTCTCGATAATTTTCAGCGCTTAAACAAGGTTAAATTTTAATTAAACAAATTTCAAAATACCAACCGTGTCCTCAAATGGTCATATATTCAAGAAGTCTATGAATACCCCTTCCATTAGCTTGATTAGTAGCTTTGATTAACCAAAAATTTTCTATCAAATATTTTGGGATTTTCTTAATCAAAGCTCCCCCACAACATTTTTATTGCAAAATTTTCTTTGGGGTAAAATTTTTTTTTTTCTCCAACTCTCTTTCATTTATTCATTCACTTGAAAAATCATTTTTGAAAGAGAGCATTTATTTAGGCCATTCATATCATCAAAAGCATTTTACTCATTAATTTTTCATTGTTTTAAAATCATTCTTGAGAGTAAATCTTGGTTCTCTCCACATGTTCTCTTGATAAATGTTTATTGGGGAAAGCACTTCTAGCTTATGAATCTTTTGCACTTCTATTGGAAGATTCATTGGCTCGTCTTACTTTATTGCACAAATTCCTTTTGAGCTAAAACTCTAAAATCTCCTATACTTTATTTTGAAAATTATTTTTGGAGATTTCATTTGAGAATTTGAAGATTTTTGAGGTACTCATTGCATACTCCAATTTTATTCAAAGATCATATATTTGGAAAAATATTTTTGAAGAGCTAATACCCTAGGTTCTCCTATTATTATTTGAAAAATATTTTTGGGACAAATTTTTATTAGGGTTTGAATCTTTGAAGCATTTATTATATACATTATATTTCAAAGATTGAAAATATTACTTTGAGAAAAACACTCTTACTCTCTAAGCATATTTCATATCATATGAGAGTGTATTTTAAAGCATTTATTGTGTACATCTCTGTTTGTATTAGAAGCATTTAAATGTTAAAAATTGTTTTATGTACCCGTTGGGTTCAGCTCGTAAATTAAACTAGAGAGTCTCTACCCTGTAAGGAGATCGATTGGGTTCAGCCCGTAAATTGAATTGGGGAGTCTCCGTCCCGTAAGGAAGATCAGTTGAGCTCAGCCTGGTAATTGAATTGGGTCTTGACACCACCCGTAAAGTGTTGCTGGGTTATGGTTCGACCCGATAAGTGTAGCTGGGCTTTACCTTACCTTGTAAGGAGAGGTAGTAACGGCTTCTGCTCCTCCTGTTTAAGTAAGCAGAGAGTGGAATCCTTGGGGGTATGCCCAACGTGGGGACGTAGGATGGCTTGGCCAAATTTTATAACAAATCGTGTGTGTCTCTCTTTCTATCTCATTTATTTTCGGCATGTTAATTTCCATATGTGTATGCTTGTTCATTTATAGTTATAACTATTTTGCATGTACACGTACTTTATTTAAATGAGATATGTCACACGTGTATGTTTGTATTTATTGCTTAATCATTTTACATACACACTTCAAATTTAAATGGAATACAAGGTGGTGATTGTATGCAAATATTTAATTTGTTGAGAATGTCATCATAACTGTTTTAAATATTTGCATACTTGATTATTTGAGGGAATTGAGACTGATTAAAAAGACCCTAGGTTACGAAATACTATTTTTATCTAATTTAACTTAGGAAGAAATTTTAAAATCTTAAATTCACCCCCTCTTGGGATTACACAAATTACATCAGATTTTATTTAATATGTGTGTATTTGAATGGGGAATGTAAAAGATGTTAGATGAAATAGCATTTTTTATTGAAAAATGCTATACACGGTAGAGTTTTTTAATTAAAAACGCTGATCCGTCCCATGTTTTTTGTAACGTCCTAAAATTTCCATCCATTTTTTTTCTTCTATATTAATATATGATTTCTAATACCTTACATGAGCATAGCTGACATCATCACGGCCCGAAGTGAGATTGTGGTATCCTGTGCATTTCATATAATACCTAAGCAGTAGAAGTACATACATATCCAACATAATCTTTACTTGGGACATTTCACACGTGAATCAAAATCTCAAGTCTCACCTAAAGATCCTAAGTGTAGAACGAAATACTTTAAATGCAAACAAATTGGACATATTCAATTTGATTGTCCACTTAGGAATACGCATGCGAAAATTAGAAAAGTGTGGGTAGTTAAGGGTGATCTAGTTACTAACCCCCGTGGACCCAACAAAATTTGGGGACCAGCATCAGTTACTTAGGCTATTTTGCAGGTGTGTTTGAGATCGTCCTCCTCCAAGGACAGGTGGTACCTGGATAGCGGGTGCTCACAACACATGATCGGCGATAAGGCAAAATTTGCGTCAATCATTCCCAAGGATGGAGGGTATATGATGTTTGGCGACAATGCATAGGGACGCATCATCGGCGTAGGTAAGGTTGGTAAGGATCCTTCCCTGGTTATTGATAATATTTTATTAGTTGATGGGTTGAAGCATTACTTATTAGGCATAAGTTAATTGTGTAATAAAGAATATAAGGTGTCATTTGAAAATAATAAATGTATAGTTGAAAATAAATCAGATCATAAAGTGTTTTTTACTGCAAATCGCCATGAAAATGTATACACTACCACCTTTGATAACTTAGCTTCACAACAAGTAACTTGTTTTTTTGCAATAAATGAAGTTAGTTGTTTGTGGCATAGGCGCGTAGGACACGCCAGCACGGACTTATTGTCAAAACTAGTAAGAAAAGATTTAGTAAAAGGCTTGCCTAAAACATCATTTGTAAAAGATAAAAATTGTTATGCATGTCAAATGGGTAAGCAAACAAAATCAAGTTTTAAGAAAAAGAAATTTATATATACCACTAGACCACTTGAAATGCTTCACTTAGATTTGTTTGGTCTTAATCCTGTGCAAAGTCTTGGTGGTAAATCATATGCTTTTGTCATTATTGATGACTTTTTTAGGTTCACATGGGTGTTATTTCTTTCACATAAAAATGAATCATGTGAACAGTTTACCAAGTTTTGTAGGAAAATTTAAAATGAAAAAGACTATAAGATAACTTTTATAAGAAGTGATAGAGGCATTGAATTTAAAAATGAAGGCATAGAAAATTATTATGACCAAGAGGGCATATCACATAACTTTTCTGCACTTAGGACCCCTCAACAAAATGGTGTGGTAGAAAGAAAGAATAGGTCATTACAAGAAATGGGTAGAACTATGCTGAATGAACATAACTTACCTAAATACTTTTGGGTCGAGGCCATAAATACTGCTTTTTATGTCATGAATAGGATGTTGATTAGACCGTCACTTAATAAAACCCCTTATGAATTGTGGAACAACCATAAAACTAATATTTTCTATTTTCATGTTTTTGGTTGTAAATGCTCTGTGCTTAGGGAAAATGAACATCTAGGGAAATTTGATTCTAAATCTGATGAAGGCATTTTCCTAGGCTATGCTTTTAATAGCAAAGCATATATGGTTTTCAATAAAAGAACATTGACTGTCATTGAATCTATTCATGTCGTGTTTGATGAATCTAATCCATTTTCTAAGACAGATGATGAAGATGATATTGACATTAGAAAATGCTTAGACAAATTATCTATTGAAAACAATGCAAGTGAAAATTCAGAAGTAAATGATAAATCATCTGAAGATAATAACAATGAAAATGAAGTTCAGGAGTTGCCTAGAGATTGGCGATTCATTAGGAACCATCATGTAGATCAAATCATAGGTGAACCATCCCGTGGTGTAACCACAAGATCTTCCTTGAAGAACCTAGTGAGTCATTCTGCTTTCCTGTCCCAAGAAGAACCTATAAGTATTAAAGAAGCCATAGAGGATGAGTCTTGGGTGTCCATGCAAGAAGAACTTAATCAATTTGAAAAAAGTAGAGTGTGGACCCTAGTTCCTAGGCCTAATGATCATACATTTATTGGAACTAAATGGGTATATAGAAATAAGAAAGATGAGAATGGGGTAGTAATTAGGAATAAAGCTAGACTAGTTGCCCAAGGTTATAATCAGGAAGAGGGGATAGACTTTGACGAAACATATGCTCCTGTAGCTAGGTTAGAAGCCATTCGTATGCTACTTGCTTATGTCGCTTCTAAAAATTTTAAATTGTTTCAAATGGATGTTAAAAGCGCTTTTCTAAATGACTATATTAATGAAGAAGTATATGTAGAATAACCACCCAATTTTGAAAATCATAAATATCCAGATTATGTTTACCGGTTGTCTAAGGCCTTGTATGGATTAAAACAAGCTCCTAGAGCTTGGTATGAAAGGCTTAGTGGTTTTCTGCAAGAGAATGGGTTCACCTGTGGCAAGATTGACACCACACTCTTCATCAAATCCAAAAATGATGATATGCTCATAGTTCAAATTTATGTTGACGATATCATTTTTGGAGCAACTAATGATGAATTGTGTAATAAGTTTGCCAAATGCATGCAAAGTGAATTTGAAATGAGCATGATGGGTGAGCTTAGTTTCTTTTTAGGGTTGCAAATTAAACAAGCTAAATATGGAACTTTCATATGCCAATCTAAATATGTCAGGGACTTACTAAAAAAAATTTAAAATGGAAGATTGTAAAATTCTTGATACCCCTATGAGTTCTTCCATTAAACTAGATAAAGATGAGCAAGGGATCCCTATTGATGTGAAATTGTATCGTGGCATGATTGGGAGTCTTCTATATCTTACTGCTAGTAGACCTGATATTATGTTTAGTGTCTGCATGTGTGCTAGGTTTTAGGCCGCTCCTAAGTAATCTCATCTAATAGCAGTTAAACGAATCCCTAGGTATCTAGTTAGAACTATAGAGTTAGGCTTATGGTACCCTAAGCATACTACTTTTGAGATTATGAGTTATACTGATGCTGACTTTATCAGTAGTAAGGTTGATAGAAAGAATACTAATGACACTTGTCACTATTTAGGACAATCTCTCGTTTCTTGGTTCTCCAAGAAACAAAACTCAGTTGCCTTATCCACCGTCAAAGTAGAATATATTGTAACTGGAAGTTGTTGTGCTCAAACTCTTTATATGAAACAATAACTTATGGATTTTGGGTTGCACTACGATACGGTACTGATTAAATATGATAATACTAGTGAAATCAACATCTCTAAAAATCCTACCTCACATTCACGAAAAAAACACATTGAAATTAAACATCACTTCCTTCATGATCATATGCAGAAAGGGGATGTGTGTAATGACCCGAAGAACAATGCTATTCAAATAATAATTAAAAAGAGTGGAAAAATGGAAATGGCAACAAAAGGAGGTAGCAGAAGCGTTCGTCGACGACGTTGCACTGTGGGCTCGTCGATGAGGGTACGCTTCATCGACGAGAAAATACCGAGTGAATATTTGGGCAACTCTGAATTTCGTTGACGAGGGGGGGAGTTCGTCAACAAGTAACTTTCTTGACCTCGTCGACGAGGTGACGTGGCTTGTCGATGAAGGCCATAGTATAAATAGTGCAAAAACTCGGTTTCACGTAGAAAAAATAAGAAATTCTCACACTCTCTCTCTCCCTATGGTTTCTCTCTCCTCTCTCTTCAATTTCGGCTCCGTCGTTCGTCGGATTGACGATCTGAGGCCACCACGACGCTCCTGGGGAAGTTCTTTCTAAATCTGCCGAAGAGGATCGTTGGTGGGAGTGAGTTGGAATTCATCTTTGATTCAAGGTAAGGTTAAATATTCATAATTTGGTATTCCCGTAGTTATAGGAAATGTTATTCATGGAGAAATACTGAAGTTTCGTTTTGTGAGTTGTTGGTTTCAGGGTATTGCTCGGGGAACCCTACGGGTGTAGGACGAGTGGATTTTTAGTGGGTTTTTCTCAGTGTCAGGTAAGAGAATAAATTAAGGCAGTTATTTTTCATGCAAATTACTATTATTTATCAGCAAATTAATTTTCAAAAAAACATGTATTATATCTGAATATTATTGAGTAAAATGCATATTTGGGAAAATACTACTGTTATACAAGAATTATACTTTTAAAAGGAAATGTATGATTTTATTCAGCACTGTGTGACATGAATATTATTTTTACGTAATATGTATTATATTATGACAATTTTACGAATAGACATGTTTTCAGGAATTATGAAATAATGTAGTATATAATGATTTTGAAATACATGATAAATGAATTATTTACTCAGAATGATATGTATAAGATTTTCAGTGCAAGGCTGTGATTGATAGCCAGCGCAAGGCCATGTATGTTATATATTTTCGGCACAAGACTGTGTTTATGAAATGTTTGGCGCGAAACCGTATTTATGAAATGTTCGACGCAAGGCCGTATGTATGAAAGTATATAAATGCTATCAATCCATTTATGTTAAATGCTATATTATCATATACTATATGTTATCAGAATCCGGATGTTAGCTTAGTTCAGTTTCAGGAGCACGGTACCGTAGCTATATAGATCAGATATCTATGTCCAGACTTGTGCTAACCACCCTATAAGGGGGTGGGAGATGGATAGTTAATGTGGCTTTCAGTGTAGAGTTGTAGACGTCCACCTAACAGTCCGGACCAGGGTGTGGCGAGCCCATCGTACTTATAGATATTTTTGACTCGGCAGTGGTCGGTCAGCCAATGTCGGGTCCCGCCTTCGGGCTACACAACCCATCATGGGGGGTAATACATGACATCAGCTAGCTATTCATCCTGGGTATGTTTTCAGTATTATTAGCTATACTAGATAGTTATGATTGGTATGATTTATTAAAAATATGAAGGTATATGTTTATGCAGTTATTAAATGATTAATGTTTTCTGGTATGAAAAATGTACTGTATATCTTTATTATCATTAAATATTCATGTTGCCATACAGTTGAATTTAGTTTATTTTCCCTTATTGAGAAGTGTCTCACCCCCGAACGTTAAATGATTTTCAAGAAACCCATAAAGACTAGCGGAGCGTGACCGCCGTTGAGCCGGTTGTACTACCCTACTAGGAGGGTAAGTTTGAACTAGGATCAGGAGATTTTGGTGTGGAATCCTAGTGATATTTTTGTATTTTTGGGATATGTATATAAATACAGTGTTTTGGAATATAATTATTAAATATTTTATGGTAATGAAAATGATGATTTACATTTACTGCTGCCTAGATTCCGCTATGTATGATAGGTGTCCTCGTTACCCACGGGTTTCAAGTTGACTATTTTATTTATTATGTTTTATTATATGATAAGATAAACAGGTCTTTACAATGTGGCTCTTGAGTTTGTATGCACTAATGAGCAGTGGGCGGACATTTTCACTAAACCACTTCCAGAAGATAGGTTCATACAAATTAGACGTGAATTAGGTCTCATGCGTAGTAGAGATGCTTCCTAGATATTTCATAGTTTGCATAAATTTAGGGGGAGCTTTCAAATAATTTTAAAGTCTAACAACTGATATAACTATTGATACCTTTCATTGGCCTAGACTTTATGAAATTGATCATACTTTATAATGCACAATTCTTATATCTACTGTATGATGATGATTGCATTTATGTTTTATGTATTGATTATACTAGAACTGTTTGAGTTGAGTAGTTGTGGATAAACTGTTAGATCTTAAAAACTCAAAATAGATCATTTTTATACAGGAATTTTTGGGAAATGTCTTATTTTCAAATGGCATGCTGCCGAAATTTTTAAAATTCCCAAACCTCTCTTGTATACAAATGATTCTTACCTATTGCCTAAGACTATTAGTTTCGTAGCCCTTTTTGTTGTTGCCAAAAGGGAAAGATGGATAAGATAAGAGGCAAAAAATTGGGTTGACTTGAAAATTGGGTTGAATTGAACTTAAATGGAAAATTATTTAAAGTTTTACATAATGCACATTGTTAGGGGGAGCCTTCTAAGGCTATACCCATTTTTTGCATGATGTATTTGTCATCATAAAAAAGGGGGAGAATGTTGACCTTATAGGTCACACTCGATTTTGATAATGACAAATACTTATTGTATTTGACGGCTGTCTGAGGAAATGTGCAGGTATACAAGTGGCAAATCAAAATGATGCACAAGAAGTAGAGATTGAAGGCCCCGAAGACTTTATTTGTATTGTATTTAAATTCATTATTTATTATGGGTTTGTAATAGTAAATAAGATTTGAGTTGTAATAATCAAATGCATCACATGCATGGTATGGTAGGTAAGTTCAAATGAAAAAGACCTAGAATGACCCTAGGACACTCATACATGCATAAACATAATGTGTTTATATGGTTAGGGTGATTACATAAGGAAATCGAATCGAAATGCATTAAAAATGCATTTTCGGTTGACTGTACCTTCACAATGAAAATCTGTAGGTCGACTGAACCGGTCACCAGGTCAACAGTTTGACCATAGCACGGTTGACCGAACCCTGCCTAGTTCAAGTTACCCCATCGACCGAACACTCTCCTGGTCAACAGTTTGACCATACGGTCGACCATATGGTCGACCACACTTATTGCTTAAGCCAACCATCTGGTCGACTGAGTTCCCACGTGTGTTTGGCCAATGCCTGGTTGACCAAACCACTTAGTTCAAATCCACACGGTCGACTGAACCGTGTAGAAATGAAAAATCGCCTTTAGGAACCCTAGTCTGGTCGACTGAACTTTTAGTTCAAATTTTACCCGGTTAACCGAACTTCATCACTGGGTCAACCGAACCTCAAGTCCGGTCGACCGGTTCTCTCGGGTTGCCATACTATTTTTACTACGATTAACTTTTTTAAATAAGGTTAATTGGGTTTAAATGGTTTAAAACAATACTAATAATACCCTATGTGTCCTGGACGGTTATAATCATGGGGTAGTCGATATATACCCCCTCATTTGAAAAGATTAGTGATTGATTAGCAAACTTGATTAGTGAAAATTCTTTTAAATCCAAAATCTCATATACTCACTTCCAAGTATCCTACACTCATATTTACCCTGCCATATTGCCAAAAGTCCGTTTGTAAGTGTGAATTGAGTGTTCTTACCTTAAAGGTTTGCTCTCTCCAATTTGTGATTGATTGAGATTATTTTGTTCGAGAGCAAGACCTTAAGTTTTTCTTAGGAGACTTTATCAATATGTCTTCCCTAAGAAAACTTCACTTGAGCTTCTGAGTGTTGCATTATTATTGCAATACCTTAAGGGGTTCTTATTCGATTTTGGTTGCTAAAAATATTTTCAAATCATTTTCAAATATCTCGTGTGTTTCATTTTGAGAAAAACTCTTAGAGAGATATTTACTTATGTTCTAAAGATCTTTGTCTTTGATCAGTATTATCTTTTGAATACAAAGATCAAACCATTTTTACAAACAAAATCTAAATAACTCTTGAGGATTATACTTTGAGAAAAATAATTTGTTGATATATCTGAAGTGTGGCTAGTATCTTTGTTTGAGAATTGTGATTAAAATCATTATTTTGACACAAAGATCATATTATTTACACTCTCACGCACTGATTGCAAAGCTTGCATAAATATTTGAGAGTAGACATTTTAGACCACATTGAGCTTACTTCATTATATCATTTGGTGGTGTATGTGATTGTTTATATTGGGTACATATCCACTTTACATGAAAGCATAATCACTGTACCAGTTTCATTATTGTGAACATACTATTGTATTTCAGGCGTGACTTGAGGGGGCAGTAATCCAACCCGGTAAGGATTGTGTAAAGGTTCGGGTCAGCCCTCTGATAATTGACCTAGTAATTTAGGTGCCGCTTCACCCGTTTAAGTGCGCATTATAGTGGTAATCCTTGTACTTGTTAGCTAAGGCAGGGATGTAGGCAATTTGCCAAACCTCGATAACACTTCTTGGTATCACTTATTTTTACTGCTTTCTGGTGCATGCTTAGTTGATTAGATTGTGCTATTTAATTTCTGCTGCATATTTCAATTGATTTAATTTAAATGCACTAGATTGACTTTAGGGTTGTAAAAATACTGCTGTTAGGATATTGACCTAGGGCATCAATTTTAAAATACCAATTCACCCCCCTCTTAGGATCACGGTAAAGCTAACACCAGGTCTTCCACAACTGTAGCAAACATTACTCCCTAACCGACATGCTCTTGTATGTCTCTAACCACAAAGAGAGCAAATAGGGTATGCCTGCTCACCCTGATACTCGTAATCTACTTCCTCCTGTCTTTGAACTCTTCCAGATCTATCTCCCCTCCAACGGCCTCGTCTAGAACTTGTCTGAAATCCCAAAGATGCATGTCTCTTTCCCTGACTCAAGGTGTAACGACCTCAATTTCTTAATATAAAATATAACATAATAAATGGGAAAGTCAACCTGAACCTGTGGGTAACGGGGACACCTGTCAATCACAGCAGAAACCTAAGCAGCAACAAGCATAAAATCTAATTCATCCATCCATAAAGCATAATACCAGAGTTTACTACAGCATCATATAACTGTATTTATATACATCCTCATAAACATCAAAATAACTCTAAGGTCAAACACAAAATAATTCTGACCCTAGTACAAAATCTCACCCTCCTAGTGGGGTAATATTATTGACTCTATGGCGGCTACGACCCACCGGTCACTCAGGGTCTCTTGAAAAATATATTTAGTTCGGGGGTGAGACACTTCTCAGTAAGGGGAAATAAACTAAATACAGCTGTGTGGCAACATGAACATTTAAGGCAATTATACATATACAGTACAATTCATATATCTGTAAACATGCATCATATTATACTGAATCCTCATAGACTTTCATATTTAATTCTTAAATCATAACGTACATAAAACATCTATTATAACTAATAATATTGAAAATATATCCAGGATGAATAGCTAGCTAATGTCATGTATTACCCCCCCATGACGAGTTGTGCAGCCCGAAGGCGGGACCTGACAATGACTGGCCGACCACTACCAAGTCAAATATATCTGTAAGTACGATGGGCCTGCCACACCCTGGTCCGAACTGCCAGGTGGACGTCCACACTCTACTGAAAGTCACATCGACTATCCATCTCCCACCCCCTTGTGGGGTGGTTAGCACTAATCTGATCATAAATATTTTATCTATAAGCTACGGTACCGAACTCCACAACTGAACTAAACTAACATTCGGGTTCTGATAACATATAGTACATGATTATATAGCATCTTTCATAATTACAGCCTTGTGCCGAACATATCATAATTATGGCCTCGTGCCGAACATATCATAATTATAGTCTCGTGTTGAACATATCATAATTACAGCCTCATGCCGAACATATCATAATTACAGCCTCGTGCTGAACATATCATAATTATGGCCTTATGCCGAACATATCATAATTACGGTCTCATGCCAAACATATCATAATTACGGCCTCTTACCGAATATATCATAATTACGGTCTCGTGCCGAACATATCATAGTTACGGCCTCGTGCCGAACATATCATAATTACGGCCTCGTGCCGAACATATCATAATTACGGCCTCGCGTCGAACATATCATACATATTGTTATGAAATTAAATCAATTACCATGCATTTCAAAATCATCATAATATACTGTACTCTTTCATAATTTCACAAAACATATTTCATTTGTATCATCGTCGTATCATGATATTTTTCCATGGAAAAAATAT
Organism: Malania oleifera; assembly: GCF_029873635.1. Taxonomy (NCBI): domain Eukaryota; kingdom Viridiplantae; phylum Streptophyta; class Magnoliopsida; order Santalales; family Ximeniaceae; genus Malania; species Malania oleifera. The sequence goes on along the minus strand of NC_080421.1, from coordinate 77,253,634 downwards.
TCATGCCATACATTTGCTGTTTAAAACCATACATTATATTCTAAAAATCATAATTTCTGACATCTCATACATATATATATATACGTTTCATCACATTAGCAGTATTTTTCTCATACGTACATTTATTCCATAATATTCAAATATCGTAAATACTTTCAGGAAATCAAGTTACTCATAAATAATAGTAATTTGCGTGAAAAGTAACTGCTTTAGTTTATTCCCTTACCTGACTACTGAGAAAGCCCCTAAAATATCCTAACCTAACACCCATAGGATTTCCTGATCAATACCCTAAAAATGAAAACTCACAGTACTAAACTTCAGTATTTCTACGTGTACATCATTTTATATAACTACCGTAAGGTCAAATTTGGCTTAAAAATTCTTACCTCAACTTAGGGATGATTTCCAACTTGTTTTCACCAACGATCCGCTCCGGCAGATTTGGAGAGAACTTCCCCAGGAGCGTCGTGGTGACTTCGGATTATCGATCCGGCATAAATTTGGCCCAAAATCAATTAGAGAGAGAGAGAGAGAGAGGGCCGAATGGAGGAGAAAGAGGATGAGTTTGCTTAACTATGAAGTTAAAAATTCGGATTTTGATATTTATAGAGTAGGGGATTCGTCGACGAGCCACGTCATTCGTCGACGAATCCTTTAATAATTTCGTCGACGAAATTCAGTCATCATCGACAAAATTTAGTCAGCTCAAAATCTCCCTCGGTATTTCCTCATTAATGAAATTCAGTCTTCGTCGACGAATTCTCTTATGCCCTCGTTGACGAATCTTATCTTTGTCGACGAGTCCTCTGATAATTTCCTTTCCTCTTTATTATTTAAATTCCATCTTTATTCGAGTTGTCACACAAGGTCCCCACATCCCTCTAGCTCGGTACTCCTACATCTTTCTACTCACTCTCCTCCGCCATAGTGGCTCTGTCAACAAGTTCAGAGAAATCCTGTAACTTTAAAACCACCACTTGTTTATAAATATCCCGTCTTAAACCCCTCTCAAACATCAGAGTCTTTTTCACCTCATTTGGAACAATATAAGGGGCAAAGCGTGACAGTTCAATAAACTGCTACGTACTGCTGGACTGTAAGATTTCCCAGAGTCAATCCCAGAAATTCTGCTACCTTCGCATCCCTGACGGTAGTGGGAAAATAACGATAAAAGAAGATTTCTTTAAATCAGCACCAGATCATAGCTACTGGTACCTGTCTCTTTTCCTTTAATAATCTTATAGTCGTCCACCACCTTTCGGCCTCACCTGTTAATTTATAGGTAGCATAAAGAACCCTCTGCTCATCTGTGCAATGGAGGATCGTCAGTATTTTCTCAGTCTCCCGCATCCAATTTTCAGCCACTGCAGATCGGCTCCTCCTAAAAAAGCCAGAGGATTCATCTTCGTGAACTTTTCAATAGTACAGCCTCGCTCTGTCGATGGTCCTCCCTGCTCTCTAGAGCTACGTACAATCTCAGCCATAACCTGCTGAGCCACACTACGTAAGACTGCGTTTGAATCCCACCACCTACACCAGAGGTGCCTGCCCCATCATCCCCACTAGCATGAGCGCTACTCCCTCTAGGGTCAATCCTAAAAAGGAAAATAAACATAATCTGAGGACCTTGTCTGTATAACATAACTAACATATTCATCTACTTGAAATCTCATATCACCAATTAATCTATCATTCTTATTCTCAATTTAAGATTCAGTCCAGTAATTGAGAAACATAACCCGACCATAGTTTACTATAACTTTCCTGAAATCGTCACCCCAGGAAAGACACAGAAACCATAATGGTAATTCTGCTTCCCGATCACTAAACAAAACCCTAAACACTCATCTTCATTCCCCCAACATTGACTCACTAAATTCCTAATCCATTCCTATACTCTGGTATTATTTCCGTTGCACTTTATAGTCTACAAAACCTAGGAACTTAAGCTCTGATACCAAATTGTAACGACCTGAAATTTCCATCCATTTTTTTCTTCTATATTAATATATGATTTCTAATACCTTGCATGAGCATAGATGGCATCATCATGGTCCGAAGTGGGACCGTGGTATCCTGTGCATTTCATATAACACCTAAGCAACAGAAGTACATACATATCCAACATATTCCAAAATACAATACCAGAGTACTATAAACCTAGTTGTACACATAAGACATATACATAACATTTCCCAAAAATTCCAACATACTGTGGGCTCCACAGACCAGCCCAAAACTCACCCCAAAAACTATATCGACTAAACACCACCTCTACCTCTAAGCCGACCCTGCTCGCCTCTCTAGATTACCTGAAATGTTTAATAATGTTGAGGTGAGACACCTCTCAGTATGGAGAAACATATTATTACCAGTGTGTGACATATGAGTTAATTTGCAATATATCATTTACTTAATACCTCTAAGCCGACCCTGCTCGCCTCTCTAGATTACCTGAAATGTTTAATAATGTTGAGGTGAGACACCTCTCAGTATGGAGAAACATATTATTACCAGTGTGTGACATATGAGTTAATTTGCAATATATCATTTACTTAATACTGTATACAATAAATATTAAGAAAAATATCTGTATAATAACACATGCTTATATCATATAGAATATGAAAATTTTTGAATTATCTATTCAAAAGTACTTCTATCTATAATACATAATCTTTGCTTTCTGTGTGTACTATACATAATCATATATCTGTAAACTTCCCCCTGGATGGTTATATTTCATGACTTACCCCCTCATGACTGGGTTGTGCGGCTCTTAGGCAGGGCCAAACACTGGTTGGCCCTCCAATGCTAGCCTAACTGTATGCATATCTAGATGCCTATAGCACGAAAGGCCCGCTCCATCTGGTCTGGACGCTAGGGAGCTCACAACTCTACTTGAGGGCATAATTGGCTATACCATACTCTATTTGAGACGTATGGTTGCACTGTCTATACTGTATCGCAACGGTACTGTGCTCTATAAACTGTTGTATTCCATCGAGGTCTGATACTGTATAATAATATTTCTATATAAGTCTAGTTGTTTTACTATGATTCTGTATATCTGCATAACCATGATTCTGTATTTCTGTATAACCATAATTCTGTATCAACTGTATAGCCATGACGCTATAATTACTATATATCTGTATATTCCGAACTATAATTCTGTATTCTGTATGTCATGGCTTTATGCCCTGTAAAAATTGTATTTTTGTATATCATGGTTCTATATTCTGTATATCATGGTTTTATAAAATTTTGTATAATCATGGTTTTGTATATTTCTACATAATCATGGTAATAAAAATACTATATAATCAACTCTGTAAAATACTATACAATCTTGTTATGAAATATACTATGTAATCGTTATTTTGTAAAATACTATATAAGTTTGATTCTGTAAAATACTACATATAAACTGTATTTCTATATAATTCTGTATAGTCGTAGCCCTGTAAATAAATTTGTATAAGTTATGTTTCATAACTCTATAGGCTATATAATCATGCTTCTATAAAACTATATAACATATTCTATAATATTCTTGTAACGACCTGCTTATCTTATCATTTAATAAACATACTAAATAAAATAGTCAACCCGAACCCGTGGGTAATGGGGACACCTGTCATACGCATTTAAACTTAGGCAGCAGTAAATGTAAATCACAACTCATAACCACAAAATACATAATACCAGAGTTAAGCATATCTTAAAATATTGTGTTCATATATACAACCTCCCAAAAATACAAAAAATGTCTCTAGGATCCCACAACCAAAAACTTTTGATCCTAGTTCAAACTTACCCTCCTAGCGGAATAACTTAATAAACTCAATGGCGGCTACGCTCCGCCGGTCTTTTTGGGTTTCCTGAAAATCATTTAATATTTGGGGGTGAGACACTTCTCACTAAGGGAAAATAAACTAAATACAATTGTGTGGCAACATGAACATTTAATGCAATTATACATACACAATACATTTTATATATCTGTAAACATTCATCATAACATACTACATAATCATATACTTTCGCATTTTCTAATAAATCATATAGTTCATAAAATGTCTGGTATAGCTGATAATACTGAAAACATATCTAGGATGAATAGCTAGCTGGTGTCATGTATTACCCCCCATGACAGGTTGTGCAGCCCAAAAGTGGGTCCCAACAATGGCTGGCCAACCACTATCGAGTCAAAAATGTCTATAAGTACGATGGGCCTGCCACACCCTGGTCTGGACTGTCAAGTAGACGTCTACAACTCTACACTGAAAGCCACATCGACTATCCATCTCCGACCCCCTCGTGGGGTGGTTTGCACTAATCTGAACATAAATATCTGATCTACATAACTGCGGTACCGTGCTCCTGAACTGAACTAAACTAACATCTGAGTTTTAATAACATATAATACATGATAATATAACGTTTAACATAAAGGAATTGATAGCAATTTTTATAATTTCATAAATTCCTAGCGCTAACATTTCATAAATACGGCCTCGCGCCGATCATTTTGTAAATACGGCCTTGCGCCGAACACTTCATAAAAATGGCATCGCACCGAACATTTCATAAAAACCATTCTGAATAAATAAATCAATTATTATGTATTTTCAAAATCATAATGTACTGTATTATTTCATAATTCTTGAAAATATGCTTTACTCGTAAAATTGTTATAACATAATACTTGTCACGTAAAATAATATTCATGCCACACAATGCTGAGTAAAATTATACATTTCATTCTAAAATTTCATTTCCCGTATAACAACAGTATTTTCCCAAATTTGCATTTTCTCAATAATATTCAAATATATCACATGCTTTCTTGAAAATTAATTTACTGATAAATAATACTAATTTACATGGAAAATTAACTGCTTTAGTTAATTCCCTTACCTGACATTGGAGAGAAACCCCTTAAAAATTCTGGTCTTGCACTCGCAGGGTTCTCCGTTCAACTCCTTAAAAACAATAACTCTCATAACTAAATATTAGTATTTTCACGTGAGTATCATTTCCTATAACTGTGATCAAATTTGGTATAAAAAGTTTTACCTCAACTCAGGGATGATTTTCAACTCTCTTCCACCAACGATCCGCTTCGGCATATTTGGAGAGAACTTCCCTAGGAGCGTCGTGGTGGCCTTAGATCATCGATCCGGTGAACGACGGAGCTGAAATCGAAGAGAGAGGAGAGAGAAATCGTAAGAGAGTGGGAGTGATTTTTGATTTTCTTTTGCGTTAAAACCAAGTTTCACACTATTTATACTATGGATTTCGTCGACAAGCCATGTCACCTTGTCGACGAGGTCAATAGGCAATTCGTCGACAAACTCTCCCCTTCGTCGATGAAATTCAGAGTCGCCCAAAAAATCCTTTCGGTATCTTCTCGTCGACGAAACAAACCCTCGTCGACGAGACCCTATGTTATCCTCGTCAACGAATCCCCTGTATTCGTCGACGAGTCATTGATTAAATTCCTCGATTATTACTCTCAAAATGCAATGTCATCGACGAAGTCTGCTGCCTCCTTCTGTTTCTGTTTTCATTTTCCTTTCTTTTCTTTATTATTTAAAATACCATTATTCCTAGGGTCTTTACAATTCCAGTATTTCTTATGCCACACAATTCAATAAAACTCTATAAATATGTTCTGTAAAACTGTATAATTTTCACGCTTTGATCAAATACTATTTTATACCAATAAAATGTCTAAGAATGCTGGCATAACATGTATTCCCCTTACCTGACTATCTATTTCTAGATATTATTTAACAATCTTATGCATGCAGCGTTCATAATTTTCAACACCTGAAATAACACCCATATAACTGCTAGTCACACAACTGAATTTACCATAATAATTATTACATTCATATTTTCCCCAAAATCACCTATCCAGCATTTCTAAACTATAATTTACCTGAGTTCCTAGAAATATACCTGTTGGGGTCCTCAACCCATATCTGCAGGGTCCTAAAAACACCCTAATTTTACTTCACAAAACATCAGTATATTTCCATACAACACAGAATCTAAACTCAAATAAGCCTCGAAATACTGAAAATACCCAATTAATCAACTTACCCTGATTTTGGGATGGTGCCCAAGTTGGCCTAACCAACAATTTACTCTAGCAAACTTGAAGAGAATCTTCCTAGGAGTAGCGTGGCGGCTTCCGATCGTCGAACCAGTGAAAAACGAAGCCGGAATGGTAGAGAGAAGAAGGAGGAGACAAATTCTAGAAAGAGAGAGAGGAATTGCTGCATGAAAATTTTCATTGAAATTCGAGTTAAGCATATTTATAAAATGCGGATTCGTCGACGAGACACATTACCTTGTCGACGAGTCTATGAAGGGAGTTCATCGACGAACTCATAACCCTCGTCAACGAACTTCAGGCTCTACTAAACCCCTCTCGGTAAGTTCTCGCCGATGAGACATGTGTCCACGTCAACGAGCCCAAAAAGGATGCTCGTCGACGAGTGGCCTGAGTTCGTCGACAAGACCCTGTGAGTCCCTTTTTTGAAAATTTCCTTCTTCTCCCTTTTATTTTATTATTTAATTACTATACTTCTTCGGTTTACTACATTTTTTGTTTACTACAAGCGGAATGACCTCGAGTTTTTCTTTTTTTTTTTTGAATTTTTTTATAATAAAATATTAAATAACAGTTCGACAGAACTTTTTTTTTCCCACTTTGAAGCATCGCTTAAAACTCGCTGAGCATCGCAAAACTCACTGAATGGCTCAGCGAGTTTTAAGCGACGAGGGCTACCGCTGATTGACACATGACAGTCAAATCTCGCTAGATGGTCCAGTGAGTTTTGTATGAGACATTTTTTCCCTCTCTGGTAGCGGAAGTAAGCTCTATTTTGGCAATTACTGCACGCCTACTTTGATTGCTCATGACTAGACTTGCAGAGCAAATATCAAATCAAAGAAGTAAACCACTCAAAATTTTTGATAGTTCCAAAGCTGCCATGTCATCTGTATTCACAAAAAAATCAAATTATTAAATTAGTCCTCCACCTCTGTAGTAGCAAGCAAATATGTACGGTGATGGGGATGTGAACATGACTTTTTAAAAGTAAAAATGGTTCATTATGATGGAAGGGTGAAGTGACATGAAAGCTTACATGATTTTTATAAGTACTCCATGCTCGGATTTGTTTAGCTCCACTTGAAATTCTAAAAATGAAAAAAGAAAAAGAAAAGAGATGCAATCCTAACCCTCCAAGGTCCAAGCCACGCATCAATGTTTACATGCATGCTCAATTTATAATTATAAATTTTTTAATTTTATAAATTTAAATTTTCCTATAGAAAATTTAAATATGATGAACTGATATTACAAGGCCTGCAACTTTTTTTTCTTTTCACATTGATGAGCGTGTTTCTCCAATATGAAAAAAGGTTAATTAAAAATATTAACGAACATCAATATTAATTCATTGTTAACTATAATATATTACATGATTTATTTACTAATTATTAACTAGAAAATATTAATTAAAATTGATGACATAATTTAATGTAAAATATTTAAAGAGTTAATTAAAAATTTTAATTATATTTTAATTAATTTAAAATTAAACAAACCTAATTTTGTAAAATTAAACAAAAAAAAAAAAAAAAAAAATGGAAAAAAGGAAGAAAGAAGCACGTCAATGTGAAAAGAAAAAGAAAAGTTGTAGGCCTGTAACACTAGTTAATCATATTTAAAATTTTTGTAGGAAAATTTTAATTTATAAAATTAAAAATATATAATTATAAATTGAGCTTGGAGGGTTGGGATTGTATTTTTTTTTTTTTTTTGAATTTCATGTAGAGCAGAACAAATCTGGGCATGGAATACCTATAAAAATCATGTAAGCTTTTATGTCACTTCACCCTTCCATCATAATGAACCATTTTTACTTTTAAAAAGTCATGTTCTCATCCCAATTACCATACATACATGCTTGCTACTACATAGATAGAAGGCTAATTTAATAATTTGATTTTTCTATTAAATGTAAATATATATAACATGACAACTTTGGAACTATCCAAAATTTTAGGTGATTTACTTCTTTGATTTGATATTTGTTCTGTAAGTTTAGTTATAAGCAATCAAGTAGGCATGCAGTAATTGCCAAAACAGAATTCGCTTCTGCTGTCAGAGAGAGAAAAAAACGTTTCATGCAAAACTCATAGGATCATCCAACAAGATTTGGCTGGCACGTGCCAATAAGCGGCAGCCTTGTTGTTTAAAACTTGTCGGATTATCTAGCGAGTTTAAGGCCACATTAAAGCGGATAAAAAAGTTTCTATCGTTATTTAATATTTTATTATAAAAAAATCAAAAAAAGGGGAAAACTCGAATGACTTCAGCCATATTTGAGAAACGTCAATTTGAGAAAAAATGTTTAGATATTTTTAAATAATTTATATTAAAAAAACATTAAAATAGGAAAAAACTCGTCGTGCCAGTCTTCAAGCAGCATTTTTTTTTTTTTTTTCCGCATAACGACTGCGGCGGCGGGGAACATTACCCGCATCAAATGCTTCTGCTCTCTTCTTCCTCCTCTTCAGAGCTGCTTCTTAGCGTGCTCTGTCGACTGCATAAATCATCAGAGAAAAATGGCGTTAAAGCATACGCTGGTATTGAGGAACCTATTCCTTGCTTCCGAAAGCACCCACACCTCATCTTCATCGCCGTTCCCAAACCCCATTTCTTCCCTTCGTTTCCTCACATCTCCTTCTCAACCTAAAATCAAGCGGCTCGGTTTCAATCGCTCCGTTGAGTACAACGGCCACCACCACGAGCAGTCGGTCTACCCCAAGCCCTCGGAGATTCCGTGGAAGAAAGAGCTCTGTAATGCGGTGCACCTCATCGGCATTGTCGGAACGCCTGTCCAATTAAAGCATCTCAGCTCCGGTAAAGTCCTTGCCTGGACGCGCCTGGGGTTCAAGAAATCTGCCACTGACACTATTTGGTATAATACTGAATCAAATATATAGGGATACTTTTACAATTACATATTGGATTTTGGGTTACCTTTGCTTTTCATCCCGTGTTGGTCTTCAATTTTATATCAGGCCTGTTTTGTTGATTGGTTTTGAATAAGGAATGCATTTGTTTGTGTGGTAGTGATAGATATTGAAAATTGACCCAGTTTGTAGTTAATCTTATTATTTGGTTGATGTCATTAGTAGGAACTGTAGTTTTACTTGAGTACTTTATTGGCTCCATTAGTCTATGGGTTGTATATTTATATTAATCAAGTTGTTAACTTCATTTTCCATTTTTGTGCCAACAAAACTAGTGTTTTGTGTGTGTGTGTGTGTGTGTAAAGAGTAGGTACTTGAGCAAGCAGTGTTGCTTAGCTGGGTGGGGGAACACGATGAAAGTGAGAAAGTCAGTGGAAAAATGGGAACACAATGAAAATGAGAAAGTCGGTGGAAAAATTTTTCAGTTGGGAAACAGAAGAAACAATCCCTAGCAGAGGGTGAGGAGAAGGAATTGTTAGAAAAAATGAAGAGGCTTTTGGTGTGAAAGAATAATTGGAAGAAGTGTTAGTCATGCTTCCGGAATATTAGAGAACTGAACAAAGGAAAGAGGCCAAAGGCAGAGTGGAAAGGGAAGAGAAAATGCAGTAACCGTGTGGGTTGGAGTCTTCCTTTGGTTTTATAAATGCTAAATTGAGTCTTATTTTAGTCTGCTCTTGAGACAACCTCGTCATATAATTCTTTGAATTTAGCAAACAAATGTTGAATTGCGTGGCACTATTCAACTGTTTTTGGTAAGGCTCATGTGTTGTTATAAAGAGTCTTACAATTTCAAAAGCTGTGAAGCACCACTGCATGTTTTTTTTTCCCCATTGGCTTGAAAGTGGTTTTCTGATGACTAATTAGAAGAGGTTCTTAGGTGAAGCTTTATATGGAAGATAGATGATGTAAAAAGAAATTTTGTCTAGAAGCATTAAAAGGGTATTGCTTCCCTTAACAACGGGAGTTAGCTTTTCCACCAGGGCCATGCCTAAGGAGGCCTTATATAATCAGATACCTAAAAATGGAAGGACCTAAAGTGGACTTGTAATATTTATTTAGTTACTTATTGATTTATCCTTTCTTCCCTCATCCTAGGACATACAATATGCCACTTACTAATGGGATAATTTCTCTAAAACAAGCAATAGGCTTTGGATCGTTTACAAATATTGTGCAACTATGCCTACAAATGAGTTGAGTCTAACCGAACTTTGCTATGCTCAAGCTTGTTTATTAAAATTTTAATTGAGCTTGAGTTTAAACCAATCGCAAAAAAAACTTTAATATGTTTGCTCAAGCTTGTTTATTATGCAAATGAACGAGCTCATGAGCCCTTACAAAATTGAACTACTAAGATGGTCATGAAGGGTTTGGTTCTTTTGAAGCCTCCAACTTTAAAGTGTGAGAGGTTTTTAGGGTTTTGTTAGGTAAAAAAGTGAAAAGGGGCTCTTACTAATATTGCCTTGGAGTTTTTGTCCCTCACGTCCAATTAGTCCCAGCTTTTAAGCGCACTGCATTCTATCAACCCCAATTCGGCCTTATTAAATTAGCCCATAAATGAGTCTAATCCAAGTCTATTAAGTGAGCCCACATTGTGCCTATAATTGAGTTGTTTGCAAGTCAAAATGATCAAGCCCATTCGTGTTTAGATTTGGCTCGTGTGTATCAACGAGCCGCAAAATTGGACTTGGGAATCACTCATTTATATGATGAACGAGCCTGAGCGAGCTCTTATTGAGTTGAGCTCCTAAGTGGCTTGGTTCACTTGCAGCCCTACGTGCAACCACGTATGGAGTGAATAGGATATAATATTTCATCCCCTAGTCTCTCTCACCCTGTCAAAAAAATGGTGTCTTAAAAGTCAGGAGTTGAACTAGATTAGTTGTGAATGATCTTTCATCAAATACAACCAAGTCATTTTGGAATAGTCATTGACAAAAGCAAAGAAGTATCGAAACTTCAACTTTGACGTGACACATCTAGGACCCTAAACATCGGAATGGACTAACATAAAAGGGGTAACAACTTTTTATTGGCTCGGGAGGCAAAGGGAGCACGATGATGTTTTCCTAATTGACAAGACTTAAAATCGAGGGTAGACATGGAACTCAGAGTAGAATCTAGCTATTTTAACTTGTCCAATGATGGATGACAAAGGTGACAATGGATTTGATGTGGTGTGACAGCAACACTACGAGCAATAGGAGAAGAGAGCGACTCAAGGTAGTAAAGTCCATCAGCCTCACGTCTTGTGCCATTTGTCTTCCTCATCTTCAAATCCTAATAAGAACAGAATTAGGAAAGAAGGTTACAGAGCAATTTAGTGACTTCGTAATTTTACTAATAGACATGAGATTAAAGAGAGTTTAGGAATGTAGAGAATAGAAGAAAGAAAGATGGAGGGAGTAGGATTCACTGTTCCTATTCCTTTGGCAGCAATAGTGAGCCCATCAGCAAGGATAACTCGAGGTAGATTTGTAGAATATTGGAGAGTAGAAAAGAAGTTGGTGACACTTGACACACTTGTGGGATTTGGGAACTCCATTCCAACACATACAACCTCGATAGAGCAGCAAATCAAAAACACACAGTGGACACCATGCTTTTCAAATTCACCAACTCGTTCCCAACATAAATAACCTTCGACAACTGATGCAAACCACAAGCCGCCAATGTACTAATTTAAAAACACAGCAAATACCCCTTTCAGACTCAATGAACTCAATAAACATTGACAAACAGCTTCGACAAGCACCAAACAACAATTTCTCTTATGTCGTAAATGAGCAACTGAAAAAGGTAAAGATCTTTGAACAAAAAAAATCACAAAATACTTCAATGATGTGTTTATAGAGGGATTCGAGCCCTGTTGGAAGAATTCAGGTCAGAAACATGCCAGAAATTTGTTTCACCTGCCAGTGTGTGAGGCATGGTTCGAAATCGCGATTGTGGGTAACGTCATGAAACGGTCGCGGGTGTTGCGGGTCGCGGGAGACGCGGGTGTTACGTAACGGTAAGCGGGCGTAACGGTCGTGAATTTTTTTCATACATGCACAACCATGCCAAAATTAAAAAATAAGCATGAAATCCATTAATACATGATTTTTAATGAATTTTGAAGGCTTTCATTCAACCTACAAATGCTTTTTAATAGGCATTATGATTTTTATATTAATTTTAGTGCGCTGTTTACAAAAAAAAGCATATTTTTTTTATAGTTTACATTACTTTAATGAGTAAAAAGATGTAGAAATGTAAGAATCAATTAATTAAAGTAATAAAGTTACTAAAAATGAATCAATACTCAATAGACTTAATACTCAATATACACATTACACATACATGAATTTAAAAAGTGATTAATATCAAAATCAATAAATAGTTGAAAATATATGAATACAATATTACAAATTTATAACATAACACATGTCACCACCAAAAAGAATGACGTGGAGGGTCTTCATAATTTGCATCTGTATCTTGAGATTGGGATGGGAAATTATCTCCTCATTCTTGTGGAAATACATAGTTGAATGAACCCAAGTTTGCGTCATTTTGTTGTTGCTCTTGAAAATGTACTGATGATGAAAATTCTCCTGAATAATGTCTATAAGTTGGGGCTGGAGCTGGCTCTAGGTAGTGTGTAGAAGAAGACTAACTAGATCCTGAGATTCCTGATCCACTGGGATAAAAATGTGAGTCACGAGATGCATAATGTGGATATGCTGGATGAGATCCATATGATTGTGATGATGAACCATCTAAACCAAAGTCGCCAAAACTACGAACCACACCATATGAATCTTCAGTAGAATCACTAGGGTCACCACGAGCACTCCTTCTCCTGGGTTGTGAAGATTGGTTCCTTGGAGGAATACCCAAGTCATAATTTTTTGGTATGTCATATAGTCTATAAGGATCAGAAGGATATATATCCCTTGCAAATGATGTCCCTGTATCATATCCATAATTATATTCTACACCGCTGCCTCCACCACCACCACTGCCACCCCCCCAACCCCAGCTCCAGCACCACTATTACCATCATCATCACTTGGTGGGCTCAAACCAAGATTGTCATCACTTTGTGTACGTTCAGGGCTTGAACTTGAATCATCATGCGCGTTTATTGGTGGTTGATCACCTCCTTCTGTAGTACCACCAACTTCTTCATTTAACCAATTTGAATTGTCCTGACCGTCGAGTAGTGGTGTCTCTCTCTCTTCTAACCATTGACTTAAAGGATCATCTTCTTCGAAAATGTAGTCCAAATTGATAGGATTGAAACCCTCTTCAATTTCTCGTTGGCTTCTTCTCATTGTATGTCTTAACTTTAACCTTATGTTGTAATGTACAAAAACAAGTTTTTGTAGTCTCATGTACTTTAATCTATTTCTTGTTTTTGTATAGATGAGGCTAAAGGTGCTCCAATTACGCTCACAGTTCGAAGCTGATGTGGTCTGGCTAAGAACTGTAATTGCTATTCTTTGGAACTCAGGAGCACACAAGCTATAATGAATCCACCATTCAGCTGCATGAATAATTAAAAAGAGTTTTATGTTAGTATAGCGTATATTTCAAAAGTCAAATTTGAACACAAAGAGAGAAAATAGAGTCATTCTCCATTATTTAGCTATATAGCCATATTTACCAGGATTTGTTTGTTTCACTGCCCTTTGAGCCAATAGGGTTCCAAAAGTCTCCTGCCTATCTTGATATAACAACAACTAAAAAAGGATGATTGTGAAATATAATTAATTAATTAGATGTATTAATAATTATTCTTGAAAGTATTACAGAATACTAGAACAATTCATTATTCAATTTAATGGAACCAATACTTACTTGATTAATAGCCCGAATTTGAGTATCTATATCGGGTACCAACTTAGTTATCACTTTTTTAACTCCATCCATGACTTCTCTAGCAACTTCAGGAGAGGGTGGGGCACCATAAAGAAATTGTGGGTTCAAAAAATACCCTACAATTAAATTTAGAAACATATTAATCAATAGTTTTCTAATGCAACTATGCATAATTTAAAAGTTAAAATAATAAGAAATTGTATTTGATTTACACTTACCAGCAGCGTGCAAATCTTGGTGCAACTGAAAATTCCACTGGTTGTCAATAATTTTCCAATAGTCTTTGTAAAACTTGCAATCTTTTTGAATGGCCAACTTCGCCCTATCAATTGCCTCGTATATGAAGCCCATGGTTGGTTTTTCATCACCATCAACCAATTTAAGAACTTTCACCAAGGGTTCTTGCACTTTAATTATACCAGAGGCCTTTTGCCAAAACTCTTTGCCTAAGATAATTTTCTTTGAATCATATGCTGGGCCTGATTTTGCCATTCCAAACCTTGAGTTTTTCCAAGCATCAGATGTAAACATTTCCCTTAGTGCTTGTTTATGCCTGACAATAGTCTCCAAAGCAATGAAATTTGTGGCAAATCGAGTGATGGCAGGGCGAAGTAACTCTCTATTATTTGTGAATTTCTTCATGAAATTCACTATCCATGTGTGGTTGTAAATAAATGAGGTTATTGTTCTTGCATCTTCTAAGACCTTCTTCACGTTACTTTTCTTACCAATATCTTCAAGAATAAGGTCTATGCAATGAGCCGCACATGCTGTCCAATAGAGATTGGGCCTCTTCTGCATTAATAATTTTCTTCCTGCCTTCATTGCAGCTTCATTATCAGTCACTACTTGGACAACATTCTCCTCTCCAATTTCTTCAACCACCTCGTCCATTAATCTGAAATGAAGTTATAGATTCAATAATTACTACTATTTAATTAAAAACATGCAAGTCCATAATACTATTTGCATATACAATTAAAATTAGAAAATTACCTGAAATAATATTTAACTGTTCTGCTTGGCACATCAGAGGCATCAACTGATTTTTGAAACAAGGTGCCTCTATCGCAATAAACTAAAAAGTTTATAATGTGTTTTCTAGTTGGTCCTGACCAACCATCACACATAAGTGTTACACCTCTATCCTTCCAAATTCCAGCAAAAGAAGTTATATAATTTTTCATTTCTTGATATTCTTGCTCCAAATAAATTTCAGATATCTCATAGGGTGATGGACCCTTCACCCCCTTTCCAACCTCTGCAGCAATATCAAGCATAGGCTGCATAAATGGAGAGTCAGCTACATTCGCTGGAATCCGATTATAAATTAGGAATTTTCCAACCGCTTTTCCTAATTTACTTCTTAAACCTTTCAGTAACTTTGTGTTGATTTTTGGTTGTTTCGCACTCTTGCTTCTTTCTAAAATAGGATCCATTGCCTTTAGTCTAGCTTCAGGGGCATCAGGATTGATCCATTGTTGTCCACTACCTCCAGCTTCTCGACCACTATAAGATCGAGCTCCTGCTCTATTGAAACCACTGGTAGCACCACTGCCAGAGCCACCTCCCTTTTCATAAATATTACCCCTTCCAGTTGTTCTTGCTCGAAATCTTTGTCTCTCTTTCCATTGTTGTTGTGATCGTATGCTTTCTTGTCGAGCAAATCTCATACTTTCTTCTTCCAAGTCTTTTTCATCGCTCAAATTCTCAAAATCTCCTCTAATTTGGGCTTCTGCTTCTTCTTGCCTTTTTTGTTTATCTCTTTTCTTCTCAGCATACTGTTGTAGATGTTTCATCATTTGTTCTCTTACTTGTGTGGTCACATTTGAGCATCCAGCTACTTGACCCTTTTTATGTGCCAAGTGTTGTTTTAAGCGTGTAATGCCCCCTTTGATTATCTTCCCATATAACTTACACATAATAACATGTCTATTACCGTCCACCGCAGTACCAAAATGCCATCCAATATCCTCACTAGGTAAGTTTTCATTTCCTCTATCACGTGACATATTGATAGACTTAATTTGATGATCTCTACACAAAACATAAAGAAAATACAAAGTTACAACCTTTCTACAATGACAGGAATAATATAATTAGTAATTTAGTAAATATTAAATAATAAGTACTAAATAGTCCTAATTTTAAATACTTATTACATAAAAATAAAGTATAATATTTGATTAAAAATAATAAGTAATGTTTATTATTTTTATATTTAAATAAACAAAATTATAAAATATTAGATATTTTATTACAAAAAAAATATATTCCTTTATCTTTAAAAAGATATTTTCATTATTTTTTATAGCTTGATTTTATTTTCATTTATAACTATAAGAAATTAACGTTGTAATTTTAAAGGTAAAAAAGTTTTTTGCTCTACTTTCATATACATCACAGCATCACAAATAGAGATCCATACATTACAAATTGACTATTTAATTTTTTAAGCATTTTCTCAGTATATGGATTAAAATTAAAATTTTCTACAAATTCCAGTAGTAATTAGTAAAAATTATATTTATTAATGTATTAACTATTAGGTTAATTTTTTTTTATCAAGTTATCAATTTTTACTTTATTTGATAACTAAAAACAAAAAATAGATGTAAACATTTATTTTACCTAATTTTAAATTTAAGGTCAAAATGATGTTTTAAAACTTAAAAAATATTAATAAATAGGGTCACCCTACTCAAGAAATGGCAAGTAGATACACATGTAACATAAAATGGGTGACAGATGTTATTTAATTTTTTTTTCTTTTATAATATGAATATTATTTAATATTTTTTCAATAGATGGGAGTGAATATGATATCTTCTTTATCAAAATGACCACTTTGTCCTGCTGACATAAATAGTATGTTAGCCAATTGGTGCCATGAATTAATTTAGTTCTATAAGTTTGGCAAATCCTAAGACTAAATATTATAATAATTGTGCAGAGTATTCCTTGGAATTCTTTAAGAATGGTGAAAAATAGAGCTCAATTAAGCCTAGATAATATAAAATGCCATCACATGGATGTCTTGTGTACATACATTAATTTAATGCTTTGTTTACGATGGTGATTGGTGAATGCAGTAGTGGATATTCAAATATTATTATAAAAAAGGCTTCAATTATTATTGGTAAATATTAATTATTTACTAACCTTAGAAAATATTAATGATATACTATTAATAATTGCTTGCTATGTCATGGAATTAATTTTCATAATTATCTTTCAAAAAATATAATACAATTAAAATATTTATAAATTAAGAAAATTTTATTTTACATAATTATTAATGATTTCTAATTTTTTACTCTATTAAATTACTTTTTTTTTTAATTCAATTTAACAAACCTATTTTACAACAAAATATAATTTAAAAAAAAAAAACATAATGATAAGTGCTGTGGGTGTTAAGTGTTGAGTGTTAGAGTGTCTCATATGCTGGGGCCTGGGAGTCGAGTCAGACCGAGAGAGGGGAGGGATTCGAGGGAACTCGGAGGAGCCTCGAAGGAGCGAAGGCTGCAAAGCACAAAGCAGCGATGACTCCAAGCTGTGAAGCTGAAATCGAGAGGTTGGCTGGTGGCGACTGCGACGACTGGCGGAGGAAGGTGCCGACGGGCTATCGGCGACTCGCAGGGGCGGCGGAGCTGCTGTAGACTTGTCGCCGGTGACTCGCCAAGTTGCTGCAACTGCAAGTCTGCAATTCCTGAGTCCTGGAAGGCTGCGAAGTGCGAAGATGAGTAGATCTGCTCGGTGTGCTCACTCTCAGGCTTCGAAGCCTTCTTATTGCTTCGGCCAACAAATTTTCAAGGTCAGTTTGTAACTTTCCATTTTACCCTTTGAATGGCAGATGGGTGTGGGGACTGGGGAGAGGGGGAAAGCAGCGCTGCTGCCTGCTGCCTGCAGCAGAAAGCCTTCAGCGAATCTGCGATCTGTCGGCCATGTAACAGACCGTTACAATATGTAACGTTGGGGTATCGGCTGTTACGTGCCGTTACGGCTGTGAATTTTTTCCGAACCGCATTATCGGCCCGTATTGGTTTCGGGGTTACGTATCGGCCGTTACACTACGTAACGGCCGTTATTTAAAACCATGGTGTGAGGTCAGCCCTGGCAGCCTTCAACTGGCACATGAGGGCACGTGGAGAAGCTGCTAGAGATGAGATTTCAGTTGGGGGCATATCAGCAGTGTCTGTGGGTGACTATAATGTTGCTTTTGCAGGATCTATTGTAGATTTTATGTACCTGAACTGACAGTGTCGCCTAGCAATTTTCCTGCGACTTCTCTAGCTTCTGGCAGCTGCTGGCAATTTTTTAGGGATATAATATTGCTGGAAATTCTTCTTCAATGGTAGACATGCAGCAGATTTAGGGTTTTGGGCTTCCATTTTGATGGTGGCTATGACAATTAGGGTTTAGCCGTTTAGGTCTTAGAATCTTGCTCTGATACCATGTTGAATAATTGGGTGAAATGGAAGACCTACACACAATCATAGGTCTCTCCCTTTATTTACAATACATGTCAAAGTACTACAATGACCATAATGCCCTTACTAATGCTTGCTTATTAACATAACACTCACACTAACAATGCTAATGACTAAGACAACCATCACAATTACAATTTCACACCACCAAAAAACTAGCCTCAGAAACAACCAATCTCATGCATATGGAAAGGAAAGCTGTCCAAATCCTACAAACATAACAAATATATATGACCAACGAATACAAGAGTGATCATCAGGTTGGGTTGGGTCTATGCTGACCATGTTCCCTGGGAAAACTTGGAAATCTTTGTGTGGAAGAAACAACATTACGAGTGAAATGTATGAACATACTTATGTGAATGTTTTTGTGTCTCTGTATCTATATGTATGAACATGTGACATATGCATTTATCATATATTTATATGCTGTGCATATGAATGGAGAAATACCTGTACCTGGGTTCTGCAAATTAAAAGGCTTTGAAATTTTGTAGGAGCCACTCTCAACCACATGTTGGACCCACACTTCTATAATATTTGGTGCAGTATTAGCCAAGAGCCACGCATCTAGGTGATGTGGCACGTACACCTAAGAGTTCTGCTCTTATGTATGTATGCGTATGTAAGCTTGTCATGCATATACGTTTGTATGTTGCGTGCATGGACGGATGTTTGTGTTATGTATCGATATGCATGTGTCTATGCATGTGTTGTGAGGAGCAAGATTGGTTTTTTCAATTTTTCTATGATTTTGACTGTAATCTGAATTTGATTTTGGGCTAGGAACCTGGATTCAAAGAGTGGACTAAAATGGAAATCTGGTTTACTTGGAGTCAAAACCAAGGGTTAGGAATCTGAATCAAGCATTTCATTTCCAATTCCTAGAGCCAATTCTCAAAATGCCACCTAGATATTATAGGATTCTGACTTGGGACTACTGGAAAAAAACACCTTAGATACTAGTTTCTAAAATTAAAAGGCCTAAATATTTTCAAAACATTTTCCCAAAGATTTGATCCTAAGACACCTACTGAGATAAATATCTAAGGAAAATAATATTACAATAATTTACCCCAAAAATAGCAATTAATATAAATTTCACAAAATTCCTGAAGTCGAGGGCTTTCAGCTTGAACTTGCATATTCTATCATACCCGGTTATGGTCTCCTCTGTTAAGGATGTATGTGTTCTTCTGATCTGTTTGCAAGTGAGCATATTTGGATGCTGCTGCTCATGTGAAAGCACCCACCCTGCATTACCATTTCTCATAGACGGGGAACCTTTATGCTTCTGTGAATGAATGAACAGTAGTACTTTCCTGAGCATGATGTATGTGAAGGCATGCAAAAAAAAAAAAAAAAAAAAAAGAGAAAAAGGAAAAACGCCATGAACATTTTACAAGCTTTTATATTATTCAGAAGTACTTTCATGTCTTTAAGTATTGTTTTTAATTACAAAAATTCGTTTTCCATTTATGTTAACAATCTGCGCCATCTTTAGTATAAGTCTCTGCAGTTATTTAGTCTCGTATCTCAACAAGGATGCAGTAACCTATGTAGCAGCAAATCTCCCGCCACCTGTCCATTTGTTTGATTTTGACAAAATGGATATTGGCAGCCCCAGCTTCAAACTGCATGTTTCAGATTGGGTTCTTAGTAAAATACACCTAATGAGTAAGGCAATTGGCATTTCTTTTGAAGGTTTCAAAGATAGAGCCACGTGTCTCTTTGAGGATATAGAAATTAAAAAGGGAGAGAGAGAGAGCGTGTAGCCAATGAGAAAAAGCAACGAAGTAGTTGCCAAAAGAAGGGCATGAGCAAGGAGCTGAGGAGGTTGGATTTCTAGTATGATAAAGCGGAAAGAGTCTCGTACATGGGAGTTGCTAGGAGCAGTGGGTCTGTCTCTAGCTTATGTTGAGGAAAATTGTGTCTTAGAATGCAAGGGGATTAAATGACAAAACTAAAAGAGCAGTTATAAGTTTGTTTCTCAACGATTGGGGAGGGGACATTATCTGTCTCAGGAAACCAAGATGGAATCCTTGAACAGCTGTGTTAGGATTCTCAAATCAATTGGATTTCTAGTTAATGTGTTAGGATTTCCAAATCAATTGGGATTTTCTGTTTAATGTTAAGATTCCCAAATCAATTGGGATTTCTAATTAATGTGTGATGATTTCCAAATCAATTGGGATTTTATTTAATGTTAGGATTATTTAATGTTGGGATTTTTATTTGATGTTTTAGGATCCCCAAATCAATTACGATTGAGTCCATTAAGGACTTGGATTGTGATATTTTACGTTCCTAATAGGAGTAAGATTTAACTGTTCAAGGCTTTTTTTCATTCAAGCAATAACATAATTCATAGCCTTTGGCTAATTTGGAGGCAAATCCACTTGAAATGATCAGCCTTATTTTCTCTCCATCCTTTCTTTCAACTTTTCCATTTTCTCTATGATAAAACCTTAGGGTCTTATATTTTGGTCTGAGAGTCGGCATTCTTGTGGATGCCGTTAGCCCACTAAAAAAAGCTAGATCTTGGAATTCTTGATCTTCACTCGTATGCAATGGTCTCAAAAAATTCAGCAGTCTCATATGAAGCTAGGCTTAAGGCTGAACTTAGCAATATGCTTAATTCTCATTTTGAAAAGATACAGGCAGCACTCTCTAAACTACTCGTTACATCTTCATATAAAGAGAGAGAAGATAATGCCTCTGTGTCAGCTAATCGTAAGGAGCTGCCATACATGCACAAAGGAGGTTACCAAGGAGAGCGTGATTATGGTCCTTCTTGTATGAATGAGTAATTTCGTTGGTGGGATAGTGATGACCCTATTGGTTAGGTTTCTAGAGCCGAAAAATACTTTTGCTCTCTTGTACTTCAAAAACATCAAAAGTTGAGATTGCTTCTGTTAGTTTTGGATGATGATTCTATTCAATGGTATGGCTGGTTTGAAGCTCTTTATAGAATGTCTTCTTGGGTAGAATTTGTTTTTGGATTACTTGTCCAATTTGGGTCCACTGGATATGAGAATATTGATGTAGAGCTTGCCAAAATATGCCAAACTAGCATTGTCTTGGAGTACCATACACGATTTGAGTGGCTATCAAATACGACTAAAGATTGGAATTAAAGCCAACTCATCGGTACTTCTATTGAAGGTCTCCTACCTGACATTCAACATGAGGTCAAAGTGCGTTGGCCCAAACTATGACTGGTGTATTTTCTTTGCATGGTTAGAAGAAGAGAAGTTGGAAGAGGAATGATGTTGCTCCAACAAGACCATTAGCAAGTAGAATGTCGGCAGCACTACTACACTACCTACTCCTTGCAATCCTCTTGCCAAATGATTGACTAAAAAGGAACTTAAAGAGCGAACGACAAACGGTTTGTGTTGCCATTGTGATGAAAAGTGGCATGGAGGGCATTGTTGCAAAAAAGGACGACTCTTGAATTTGATGATCGAACTAGTGGAGGAGCCAGAAGAGGTTGAGGATGACCCCACTTATTCATATTAGGAAGGTATGGAATCTGATGATAATGATGAATCTATCACTTCTTTGTTTCATGCTTTAGCTAAATATGCTAATCCTCAAACCATGAAAATTAGTGGCTTCCCAAAATGCCAACTTGTTTCCATCTTACTTGATATGGGTAGCACTAATAATTTTGTGGATGGTAAAATTGCTAATGACGAGCCTGTCTTGTGGAGCAATGTGAAAATTTGATGTGAAGGTAGCAGATGAAAGGACCTTGAAATGTCAAAGCAAATGTTTGAAGGTTAAACTTGCTATGCAAAACTATGGTTTGTATTTTGAATTCTTTTGCTGCTACTAGAAGACTATGAAGTGGTTTTGGGTATTGAATGGTTAAGGATTTTAGATGATATAGCTTGGAATTTCTCTAAACTGGTTATTGGCCAAAGAGTGACTCTTAAAGGTAAACCTTGTGGTAATGTCACTATAGTTTCAAGCCATCGTATGAAGAAGCTCCTTAAAAAGGGTGACACAGTTGCTTACAACTTTGAGTACCAAAGGAGTCACAACATCAATCTGGCTAGGATGAATGGCTATAATCTCTTATTTCAAAATTTTGTTATCTATTTGCGGTGCCACAGGGATTGCCACCTTAGTGAACATATAATCACCACATTCCTTTCTTGTCAAGTAGTGTCTGTACTAACGTTCGTCCTCATTGATATCCTTATTTTTAAAAAGCTGAAATAGAAAATATGGTGAAAGAAATGTTAGATGTTGGCATAATTCAACCAAGTGTCAGTCTATATTTTTCTCTTTACTTATTGGTGAAGAAGAAGGATGGCTCTTGGCAGATGTGTGTTGACTATCAAGCACTGAACAAAAGCCCTGTGAAGGATAAATATCCTATCCTTGATGTGGATGAATTGCTAGATGAGTTGGGAGGTACCTAGCAGTTCACCACTCAACTTGGGATTAGGCTATCACCAGATTCGGGTACATGAGGATAACATTTAGAAGATGGCGTTTGGAACTCACGATGACCATTATGAGTTCTTGGTTATGCCTTTTGGGTTATCCATTGCACCTTCAACCTTCCAAAGTCTCATGAATGACATTTTCTGACCTTACCTACGTAAGTTTGTTTTGATATTTTTTGATTATATCCTAATATATAGCTTATTTTTTTAAGATCATTTATGTCATTTGTGAACTATACTCACTGCTATTTGGGAGCATCATCCGTTTGTTAAGAAATCTAAATGCAACTTTGCTTAACTGCATGTGGAATACCTTTGGCATATTATTTACCAAGAAGGTGTTTCAGTTGACCCTTCTAAAATACAAGTGATGGCAATCTGGCCTATTCCACAAACAATCAAAATGCTATGAGGATTTTTGGTGTTGACTGGCTACTATATAAGTTTGTCAAGGATTATGGAAAGATTAGTGCTTCATTGACCACTCTACTAAAAAAGAATGCATTCAAATGGAGTGAGGAAGTTGAACAAGCCTTTGTCAAGCTTAAGCACACAATGCGCGCCACACCAGTTCTTTCCTTGACAGATTTCAGCAAGGTGTTCATCATTAAGTCTGATGCATCAATAGTTGGCATTGGTGCAGTTTTAATACAAGACAGATGCCCTATTACTTTCATCAATAAGACTCTTTCTCCATCCCACATTGGCATGTTTGTTCATGACAAAGAAATGCTAACCATTGTGCATACAGTTACAAAGTGGAGATTGTATGACATTTCCAAATCCGAATCGATCGCAAAAGGCTAAAATATTTTTTAGAGCAATGAACTCTTCTATGGAACAACAGACGTAGGTCACTAAGATGTTGGGCTATGATTGAGATTATTTACAAAAAAAAAAAGGACTAGGAATGTGGTGGCAAATGCACTCTTACGACTTCCTGAACAAGTTGAACTTATAGCTATTTTTTTATCTACATTTACTACTCTTGAACAAATCAAGAATGAATGGTGGCAAAATCTACTTTTGGGGCTTTTATAAACTTACTATATAAGGGGAGAATTTCATTAGTGCCTAATTCAGCCTATAAGAAAACCATACTGCAAGAATGCATCATTGGCTGCAGACCACTCTGGTTTTGTTAGAACCTACAAGCACATTTCTCAAGAATTTTACCAAAAGGGAATGAATGTGGTAGAATTTGATATTTGTCAAAGACAAAGGGGAAACCGTCGCGAGTTTAGGCCTTCTACAACCTCGTCTTATTCTAGAAGAAGCTTGGATTAATATCACCATGGATTTCTTTGAGGGACACTATCTTATCATGGTAAGTCTACTTCTTGTTGTAGAATGTCTCACAAAATATGCTCATTTTTGTGCCTTAACTCTCCCTCATACTACTATAAGTGTCGTTCGTACTTTTGTTGAGCATATTTGTCAAGTTGCATGGAATTCCTCAGTTTATTGTCAGTGATTGTGACAAAAGTCTTTACTAGGAACTTTTGGAAGGAGCTTTTCCATTTGCAAGGCATACAATTGAATATGAGCACTGCATATCATCCACAATTAGATGGGTAAAATAAAGTTATTAGCAAGTTCTTGGAGACTTATCTTTGTTGCTTTGTGACCAACGAACTGAAGGATTAGGTATGGTGGCTCCTATGGGCCAAATGTTGGTACAATACCACTTATCACTCCTCCATCAAGTTGAGTCCATTCGATGCTGTTTATGGTCAAGCTTCTTTTGTTCTTGCTAGGTATTGTTCGATCATCTATATTTGATCAAGTTGACAAGGAGTTACATAATTGAGACAAAGTGCTTAAGCCTTTTAAGGAAAATCTTGTCCCAACTTAGGCTCGTATGAAACAGTAAGTTGATAAGAACCATAGTGAAAGGGGATTCTCAGTGGGGGATTATTTCTCAGGTTACAACCTTTTAGAAAAATATCTATGATTTTTGTTCTTTAATGAAGTTGTCTCCTTGGTTCTAGGGTCTTATAGGATTCTGGAGCTATAGGCCCTATTGCTTATTGTCTTGACTTATCAATAAGTTCTAAGGTACATTCAGTTTTTCATGTCTCCTGCCTCAAAAGGAAGTTAGGGGAGCAAGTTATTGTGTAGCACCACTTGCCTGATGTTGCACCTATTGGTGAGGTTCAAGTGCAGCCACAAGCAATTATGGATCACCAAGTGATCAAAAGTAGAAGTTGAGACATCACAGAAGTTTTAGTTCATTGGTCTTATTTACCAAATGAAGATGCAACTTGGGAACTTATCAATCCTTGGAGGAGAGATTCCTAGAGTTTATTGTTGCTCAGTCTTGAGGATAGGGCCGATTTGAAGGAGGCAGGAATGTTGGGATTCCCAAATCAATTGGGATTTCTAATTGATATGTCAGGATTCCCAAATCAATTAGGATTTTCTATTTAATGTTAGGATTCCCAAATCAATTGGGATTTCTAATTAATGTGTTATGATTCCCAATCAATTGGGATTCTATTTAATGTTAGGATTATTTAATGTTAGATTTTTTTATTTATGTGTTAGAATTCCTAAATCAATTAGGATTGAGTCCATTAAGGACTTGGATTGGGATATTTTACATTCCTGATATGAGTAAGGTTCCCTACCCTGTATATATGTGACCGTACGGGGCTTTTTTCATTCAAGCAATAACATGATTCATAGCCTTTGTCTAATTTGGAGGCAGATCCACTCAAAGTGATCAACCCTATTTTCTCTTATTGCGTTCCTTTCTTTCAATTTCCCTAATTTGTCTTAAGATAAAACCTTAAGGTCTTATTGTCTGGTTGGTGAATAGTTTATGGGGTTTAAAAAGCTGCAGATTGATTGCGTTAAAAGCTTCTGGTTTACAGGGAGGAGCCTTTATCATGTAGAATGAATAGGTTGTGGAACTATTAGACCATTCCATAAATACTTTCTTGGTCTCTTGCTTGTTCAATACTTTGGATGACAACTTCCGCTGGATCTCCATTGGGGTCTATGGTTCAGGCGAAGGTGCTTCTAGGCACCTCTTTTGGAATGAGCTTGTGGATATTAGAGAAAAATGGGAGGCTCTGTGGGTTATCGTGGGAGACTTTGATTTAGTTTTGTATCCCCACAAAAGGTGGGAGATCCCTTGATTCTTCCAGCATGCAGGAGTTTCATGACTTTGTGAACACTTTCTCCCACATTGATATTCCCCTTATTGGAGGCTTGTTCATGTGATCTAACTCTGGAGAGTTCCCCCACCTATCACTCAAGGATTGATAGATTCGTATATTCTTCTGATTGGGAGGAGCATTTTCCAAAGTCTACTTAATCGTTACTCCCTGGACCCACTTTTGACCCCTCTCTTGCTTGACATGGGAGGAATTAGGTGGAGTCCCACCCCTTTCCGGTTTGAGAACATATGGCTTAATCATGAAGGTTTTGGCAATCTGATTAAGAATTGGTGGTCTTCCATGCAGATTGTATGGAAGGCCAACTATGTGATTGCCTTAAAATTAAATTTTTTGAAAGAGAAATTGAAGTGGTGGAACAAAAATGTCTTTGTCAATGTCACGCTAAAGAAGAATGAGATCTTGAATGACTTAAAGGAGTTGGATGACCAACAGTTTAAAGGGAGCTTGAATTTTGAGAATAGATCCAAAAGAGTTGCCCTTAAAAGAGCCTTTGCCGAAGACATCACTATAGAGGAAATATTTTGGAGGCAAAAATCTAAGGCCTTTTAATTAAATGCTAGGGATAGGAACACTGAGTTTTTCCATTAAAATGCTAATGCACAAAAAAAAGGCATCTCCGAGCCACAAGGCTCCCTACTTTGCGAGGGTAGGAGGAGGGTCGTCACAGTGTATGCAACCTTACCCCTAATTTTTTATGCAAAAAGGCTATTTCCTTGGACTTGAACCCATGATCAACCAATCACAAAGGAGCAACCTTATTGTTGATCCCAGGCCCACCCTCAGCATTGAAGATACAACTAGATGACAACAATTGAACTTGGGAGGGGGGTTGAATTCCTGGTGTAGGAAGGGGCCATTAAAAGGGATATTTGTAATTTTATAGAAATTTGTACAATGATCGGGAGCCTTGGAGGCCAACTATGAAAGTATTTCTTTTAAAATTCCAAGCTTCTCCATGATTCAGTAACTTGAGAGGCCCTTCAAGGAGGAGGAATTGTTTTAGCTCTTAACAACTGAAATGGGGACAAAGCCCCAAGCCCTGATGGTTTCAACATGGCTTTCTTTCAAAGTAATACATTCAAGCAAGATATCATTGGTGTTTTCAATGATTTCCATAGCTCTGACAGATTTGTGGCTAGCATCAACTCAACCTTTGTCTCATTGATTCCAAAAAGAGCAGGGGCTTTAAACATCAAAGATTTTCACCCCATTAGCCTTGTTGGTAGCTTGTATAAACTCCTTTCTAAAGTTCTTGCAATCAGGCTCAAGTCAGTAATTTCTAGAGTAGTTAAAAAACATCAACATGCCTTTGTTGCAGGCATACTGATCATGAATGCAGCCCTTATTGCAAATGAGGTTGTTGACACCTATTGAAGGAAGGAAGTAGCGACGTAGTTTGCTAATTGGATATGGAAAAGGCTTTTGATCATGTGAACTAGAATTATCTACTTTACATTCTCTGAAGGATGGGTTTTGGGGACATTTGGTGTAGTTGGATGAATCAATGCATATCTACAACCAACCTATTTTTCATTGCTCATTAATGACTGCCTCACAAAGTTCTTCAAATCTTTGTACAGTTTGTGTCAAGGGGACCCCCTGTCCTCCCTGACCCCCTACCTCCCTTTTGTTTATCTTGGTTATGGAAGTTTTGAGCCATATGTGAGTCAAAGCCAATGAAGATGGCCTGCTTCAAGGGCTTAGCATCAGAAGGAACAGTGAGATCTTAAGTTCTAATCTTGAGACCTTTCCCGTTTCTTACTTGGGCCTCCCATTGGGCGCCAAGTTCAAAGAAAAGGGTGTTTGGGATCTCATTGTTTGCAAATTTGAAAAAAAATTGGCTCTGTGGGAAAGGAATTATCTCTTAGAGGGTGGTAGGCTTACGTTCATCAAAAGCACCTTAGCCAATCTCCCGATCTACTTTATGTCTTTGTTCCCCATACTTAGTGCTGTTGCCAAAAGACTGGAAGGGATCCAAAGAATCCTTTGGGGGGTTGTTAAACAACCTATGCAAAAGGGAGGGCTTGGCCTTAATTGTCTCCTGACTCTCCTCCCTTTCAACAAGGCTCTTTTAGGAAAATGGTTGTGGAGGGTCATGTTTGAGAAATTATTTCTGGAGAGATGTTGTTGCACTAAATATGGCCTTCATTATGACAGCTGGATTTCCAGAGAGGTTAATGAAGGCTATGGCAAAAATTTCTTCTCTCACATCCACTTTAGTGTGGGAAATGGGGAGGACATTTTTTTGGCATGACATTTGGTGTGGTGTATTCCAGCTCTACTCTTCTTTCCCTTCCATTTACAGGCTTGCCTGCAAGAAAAATGCCCCCATTTTTTACCATCAGGAAAAGGCTAATAATGGGACCTTTTGGAACATACTCCTGATCAGGAATGTTTATGACTGGGAGATTGACACTCTTATTAATTTCTACAGCAGCCTTTATCATGTTTAGAGCCGTGCCTCTTCCAATCAGCTCGTTTGGACCCCAAGCAAAGAGGGTATTCTTTTGGTCAAGTGTTATTGTAATCTTTGCTGGCCAGTGCAATTTGTGACTAATTTTCCTCGGAAGCCTGTTTGGAAAACAGTAGCCCCTGTGAAAGTTGCTTTTTTTACCTGGGAGGCTGCTTTGGGGAAAATCCTCATCTTAGACAATCTCCAAAAGAAGGGTTTGACTACAGGGAATAGGTGTTATTTGTGCCTTAAGGAAGCGGAATTGGTGAACCACATGCTTCTCTACTGCTCTTGTACTAGGGAAATAGGTGATGGCAGCTTCATATGAGGATGAGATTTGGGCTAGGAAAGGGATCTGCTCCAACAAGTCCAAAAGGAAGGCTATTTCCTTGACCCCCCTTGCTATTTTTTGGGCTATTTCGAAAGAAAGGAACAGGAGGGCTTTTGAAGAAGAGCTTTCTTCTTTGCAGACTGTCTTGGATGGCTGGATGAATATGATCTCTAGTTGGCACAGTGGATTGTCTGGGAGAGACTTGTCTGCTATTCTTGATTTCCTTGATATACTCCCATGATTGGTGTTTTTCTTTTGTTCTTTTGCTGTTCTCTCTATACTGTTTGGCATCCCCATGAGGCCCTGCTTTCTCTAATGAATTTCCTTTTCTTTGCTGATAAAAAAAAAAATTAGCGATTCAACCTAGACTTCCTGAACTGATTGCTTTTTGAACAACTGAGCTACAATGCCCCAGTGAGCCCTTTTAAACTGCCTTTACTAATCATTGCCATACCATGTTACTGCCGCAGTGACATCTCTACTCCCATCATTTCCTTTAGCCACCACCTTATAGTGTGCATGTGTGCGCTGTGCGGGCTGTGCACTCTGTGTCCATTGGTAGCTTAAAAATTACAATTTCATTTCAAAGGTATGATTTTATTTAAGTATTGATTTCCCGAAAGTCATTTGAATAACTATTTTAGAACAAATGAACCAAACCGACCTTTCTCCATGATCAACACATATTTTCTTAGGTTGCTTTGATTCTCTCCAACTTCTGTCGTTACGTAGAATGTGGAATGTCCTGGTTTGTGGAATGGGAACGGGATCACGGCACTCATGTTCTAAAGTGTGGAACATTAAGGGTATACATAAATACACACACATACACACACATTTGTATAATTTGGTGATCATGTTGAGGTTTTTCAATATGTAGAAGAGAATTTCTGTTGAGAAATAGATTAATAATGACAAATAGAATTAAAATGTGATGATTCCCTACGTTTAACTGATTAAAAGTTATGTTATGTGAAAAATATTGAATTAAAACTTTGGATTGTTAGATTTAGTGTTTTGGAACAAAAAAAGTTCCACAATTTGGAATGTTCATACCAATACGTGGTTTGCTAGGGTGTTAGCCTTTTCTGATAACTAACTCCAACTGTTATGCCATCTTCCAAGAACAACTTATTCTTTCTGGTTTCAGAAGAAAGAAGGGAAAAGCTTGACCTTTCAGTTACATTAGGAAATGACTTTGTCATTGAATGTTTTGGTTTGCTTATCTGTTGATTAGGTTAAGATATTTCAGGCGTCTCTTGGATGCTAATGATGCTTCTATTTGAGGTTTTTGATCATTTCACCAGTTTGTGAAATAATTTTTTTCAGGATCAATTTGACATTTTGGGATGAGTTGGCACAAGTTGCTTTTCAACATGTAGAGAAAGGCAATCAGATATATGTTTTTGGTCGGCTGGTTTCTGATACTGTTGAAAATGATGATGGAAAGCAGCAGATATATTACAAGGTTATATGAATTTGGACATATTTGTTATTATCCTATATTCTCATTAGCTTATCCAAGTATATTATGATTTATGATTGTTTGTGATCTCTGGCAGGTTGTTGTTCAACAACTTAATTTTGTTGAAAGGAGCTTGTCATCAGCTGCTACGTATGATCGTGATCCTAGTTCCATGACAGCAGGCAGTACATATCTGATGTCTCTGGCTGACACTATCGCAGGATGTTTCTTTTGTTTGGATCATACTCATGTTCATTATTTTATGTCCTTGCAGGCAGAAAGCTCAGCAATGTTGCGGCAAGTAGTACTGGTTCCACTGAAGAGCTGTGGCAAGCCTTCTTTGCTAACCCTGTTGATTGGTGGGACAATCGGAAAAGCAAGGTAGTCCCATTTTACTTCGCTTACCAATAAGAAGGTAGCCTTTAGTTTTCTCACAATTAGAAAGGTTACAAGTATGTTTTTGCACTGTTGTATCAATGGCATTGAAATCTTCCTTGGTCTGGCATGTTTGTCATGTGGGTATGTGTTGTGTTTGTTTACGTGTCAATACTCTCCTTATGATCTTTGAAAGGAAACGGTGCATTTTCTCTGGATTGGCCATTTTTCCTTTGGTATTGAGCTTTTTATGATTGGACAATGTGCTTTGAGGTTCTGATTCGTATTTTAGTTAATTGCAGCTGGGATGCCTTGGGTGGCGGAAGAGACATCTTTTTGTGCTTTATTGCAAAGAATACAAACAATAAAAAAGCTGAACCATTTGTTCAAGATGATTCATTAAGATTTTATTGAAAAGCTGTATGGGAGTACTTCAAACTTTGATTTCATAATAATTGATCTGATAATTTCTTTGGTTGAAAACACTATGTTTTAACCCTAATTCATTGTTGTTCATGGCTTCACATAAAACCAAAATATCCGGATTGTGTTTGACCCCCTACTTCCATTTTGTCTATGTGATTTACAGAGAAACCCCAAATATCCAGATTTCAAACATAAAGATACTGGGGAAGCTTTATGGATTGAAGGCAAATACAATCCCCCATGGGTGAAGTCCCAATTGGCAATACTGGATTCAAGAATGGAGCCTCTTCATGATCAGGATGCAAGGATGCATGTAACCTCAATTGCTGGTGATGAGTTTATGCCATTCTAACTGCTTGTTTTGCTGATTGTTGGATACTGATGTCACTGGAATGTTTTCTTCGTATGGTTCTGATGTGTTGTTGGGCATAGTTTTGGAAGAATTTTGGCAGGATTTATTTTTGTAGAGTCTGTATTTGGTATATACATTGTGGGCTCATTATTAGTTGATCTTGTATTTTTTAAGCTTCAAACAAAGGATTTGATCAAATATGATCAGTGTAGTACTTGGAAATTTTGCGAGTATTATATTATTCCTGTGCAGATCAGGATTGATTTTACTATTAGTCTAGGATTTTATTGCTTGTTATATGTTTTTACCACATGTATCTAAACTAGAGGTTGCAATGCTTTAATTTAGGTTGTGATAAAATCTGCCAAGTCCAAGAGAAAACCAATATATTGTGTTGAAAAGCTCGAACATCAGCTGAACACCCATAAATCCATTAAGGTTCAAGTAGAAACCAAAAAAGCTGAGTTGTAATTTCCAACAAAATTCAAATTCTAAAATGCAAAATTCAAATTTTAATTTTGGTGGTAGGTTTTCAGTCTAAACTTCTCAACTGTCCTATTTTGAACAGGATTAGCCATTCAGGCAGTGGCGGGTGCAGGTGTGGTATCCTGCTAATTCAAATTGAAAGAATCTATAATCTTTTTTTTTTTCTTCTCTCAAATTCTGTACTTGGGATTGTTTAATGTTCCTTGTTTATTCGGGGGCAATTATGGTCATATCTAGCCTTTGCTAATGCTGTTCATGGCTGCCCTTATACAATTGCTTTCCCACTCATTGGGGTTCTTTTGGGGAGTTCCATTGTCAGATCTTTACAAGGATAAGAAGGGGCTTTGTTGTAACTGTTTTCTTACTGTTTTTAGGAGGATATTTTATCCTCCTTTTTTATTTCTCTCTCTTTTATGTTAATGAACTTTTCTATATAAAAAAAAATCATAAATAATACATAATTCTATATTTGGGGCTTTTTGAGAAAAAGATGGGGTGGGATATGGTATCTATGCACATATTTCCTTTGTAAACATGCTAGGGGTGAATATTTTTCATGAGTTTAATATAGTGATTAGTGAACCTTTGTCGTGCAAGTAGCTTGGACGATGTTGGGTGAAGTTACCATATAAATCAAGAGAAATTTTAATCTTGGGTGATGTCATTGTGGAAATCGGTGTGAAATTCTTGGAGGTTTTTCAATGCTAAATTTATAATATTTGTGGATCTCCATGGTAGAATAAATAAAGCATAGAAAATTGTTTGATGTCATGACTTATATTTGATGCACTGTGGTATCCTCGAGCATCAAGTTCACTATAAGACTTTTTGGTTTGTACTATTTAGTAGAAACATTGGGCCACAAGGCTCCATTCTTTTCAAGGGTAGGGGGAAGGTCGTCATAGTATATGTAGCCTTACCCCTACTTTAATGCAGAGAGGCCGTTTCCTTACTCTTGAATAACTGGGTAAAATGGAAGATCTAACTTCAGTGATAGGTTTCTCCCTCTATTTATAACATATGTCAAGTCTAGTTCAAATGACCATAATACCCTTACTAACTCTCACTTGCTAACATAACTCTAATGCATAACAATAATGCTAAATGACTAAATAACAACTAACACTCCCCTTTAAGCTGGAGCATATATATCATATGCTCCTAACTTGTTACAAATGAATTTCACACGAGCACCTCCCAAGGCTGTATTGAACAAATGAACAAGTTGAAACTCATACTTGACATGTGCAGTTATAATGAGATTTTGTGTAAGTTTCCTTGAATAAAGTGATCAACTTCAATGTGCTTTGTTCGCTCATAGAAGGCTGGGTTGGAGGCAAATTTATAGCAGTTTGATTATCACATATCAACTCCATAGGCTGAGAATATGGAAAACCTAATTCTTTCAACATATTTTTTAACCAAACAAGTTCGCATGTAGTGTGCCCCATAGCCCCATCTTGGCATACTCTGACTCAACACATGACCTGGTGTCATGAGCTAAGCTTGTTTAGGGCATTATGCTTGCTTGTGACCGCTTGTCTCGTGTACTTGGGATGGGTTTCCATTATGTAAATGCTAGTGTAGGGTTATTTTCTACTAGTAGTTTATTTGTATGCCAAATATGGCAGTATGACTCCTCGTTCACTTTGATGTTTCCTAGTGTCAGGATGATAATTACATAAAAACCTCTTTAGGGGAGGGTGAGTGTTCATCAATCATTGTAAAACTCACTAGCTTTTGTCAATGTGTTTAGCTTACTTGCCTCCCTCGCTAAGCACACAACGTCAATGGAGGTGTTGTTAATGAATTGCGTAGATTCAATGTTTATTGCTTGCTTGCCACTGCTTTCATGAATGCTTACTGTTTCTGCTGCCATTTGATTGAATGCTAATGAAAGTGTTTCGTGGATGAATGTTGGTAAACGATAGGCTGACTAGTTAAACAAGAGTGCTTTAGCTAGCGCCGCACGGTCCTTTCACAACGGTGTGAAAATAGTCGGACCATGACACTTGGCCACCACATTTTGTTTTTACTTTTCCAAGACACCAAATTACCATCGAAAATGATACATTACGTGGTCGTGGATCTTCGGTCGAAAGGCAACTCGATCCAATCTATGTCTGTATATCCTTGAATATAACTGTGACCCCGATTTTGATATAAGATACCACTCTTTGGTGCACCTTTGAGATATCTCAAAATGCGAATCACTGCATCTTAGTGACTTGTTCTGGGGAATTTAGAAACTGACTCGCAACATTTGCGAAAGATTTATTTGTTGAGTGACTATGAGATAATTCAGCTTTCCAACAAGTCTTTGGTATCGTCTTGGGTTGGGCAACAAATCACCCATATCTAGCACTAATTTACTATTAGGGTCCATGAATGTATCAATAGGTTTGGATCCCAATAGCCTCGTCTAATCTAAAAAATAAAGAACATTCTTCCTTTGTGGCAAGGCAATTCTTGTACGAGACCTTGATACTTTTATATACCCAAGAAGTACTTCAATGGTCCCAAGTCCTTGGTCTGAAACTTACTTTGTAGGAAAAGCTTTAGGTCTTGGATGCCTCATTCATCATCACTAGTGATCACAATGTCATTCACGTACACAATAAGCAAAATCCTGCTAAATAGAGTATGACGATAAACTACATATTGATCTATTGCACACCATCAGAGGCCAAACTCAAGTACTACAACACTAAATCAGTCAAATTATGTTCTGGGAGATTGTTTTAATCCATATTATGATTTCTTAAGTCTATACACCGAGCTTGACTCCCCCTAAGCAACAAACCCTGGTGGTTGATTCTTATATATCGCCTTATGAAGATCACCATGTAGGAAAACATTCTTCACATCTAATTAATATAGAGGCCAATGACAAGTAGTGACTAAAGATATAAACAATTCTATCGAGGCAAGTTTAGTGATCGGAGAAAATATGTCTAAATAATCCAAACTATACACTTGAGTATATCCCTTGGCAATAAGGCATACCTTCAAACGAGCCACAGAACCATCAGGATTGACTTCCACATTGTACATTCAATGACAACTAACCACTGAATTATTAGGAGGAAGAGGTAATAAATCCTAAGTATCATTATCATGTAGCACACACATCCCTTCAACCATTGCAGTCCTCCACCTAAAATGGGATAGGGGCGTAGGGCTGTAGAAATAGATTTTGGAAGAGCAACAGAAGATATAAAGTACTAACGAATTAGTAATACGAGGATGACAAGAAATCATAACAAATAAAATTAGAGATTGAATGTTGGGTACAAGTGCATTTACCTTTCCTAACAGCTATAGGAAGATCAACATCATGGAAAATAAGATCGTCTAATGAGGGAACTAGAGGCATGGTAGTAGAAGCTGGAGGAGCCTCTCCTCCCTTAAGTTTCCGTGTGTACACTTGCAAATTGGGATGATCCAAGTGATGAGGGCTCAAATTGGATAAAGATGTAGGAGGATTATGCACAAATAGTAGGTTGGGATCTAAAAGGCAAGGCAGAGGAAGGGACTCATCAAAGTCAAAATAATTCAAGGAATCATAGTAGTATGATATAGACTAAAAAAAAAATGACATTAGCTAAGATAAAGAATCGATATAAAGTAGCACTATAACATTGTTATCTCTTTTGAGTATAGGAATAGCCCCCCCAAAAAAAAACATTTGATGGCACAAAGGTCCAACTTATCCGTTCCTGGAGTTAACTGATGGACAAAGGACATAGCCGAATATTACGAGGGGGAAGGGAGAACAAAGGAGTCTTAGGGAAGATAACTGATATCAAATTTTACCACAAAGGACAAAGGATGGCATTTTATTGATGAGGGAGCAAGTTGTGAGCACAACATTAGTCCCAAAAACTTTGGTGACATACATTTGATACAATAGGGTATGAGTAACTTCAAGAATATTTCTGTTTTTTTTGCTCTGCAACTCCATTTTGTTGTGGAGTGTGGGCACAAGAAGATTGATGGATCGTACCGGAATTAGTCATATAGTTAGTGAATTGGGTACTAAAGTACTCCATAGCATTACCACTACAAGGCGTCCTGACTAGCATATAAAATTGAGTATTCATTTGAGAATAGAAAGCATAAAAATTATTAAACAACTTAGAACGATCTTTCATTAAATATAAGCAAGTCATCCTGGAATAATCATCAACAAATGTAACAGAGTATTGAAACCCCAACTTCGACGTGACACGACTAGGACCTCAGATATCGGAATGGACTAGCATGGAAGGACTAACCGCCCATTTGTTGACCTGGGAAGCAAAGGGAACACATGTTTTCCGATTGACAAGATTCACAACTAAGATTAAAAATAGAATTCAATGTAGGAGCTAGTTGTTTCAATTTGTCCAAGGATGGATGACCAAGGCAACAATGGATTTAAAGTGGGTAGCTGCGGCTGTGCAGGCAATGGGAGGAGAAAGCAACTCAAAGTTGTAAAGCCCACAAACCTCACGTCCTATGCCAATTGTTTTCCTCGTCTTCAGATCCTAAATAAGCACATAATCAGGAAAGAAAGTGACAAAACAATTTAGTGACTTTGTAAGCTTACTAACTGACATAAAATTGAAAAGGGATTTAGGAATGTATAAAATAGAAGAAAGAGAGATGAAAGGAGTAGGATTTACCATCAATAAGGGTAACTTGAGGTAGATTTTTAGGATATTGGAGATCAAAAAAGAAGTTGGTTCCACTTGTTATAGACTTGGAAAAGCGGATTAGGTCGGATAATCCACGACGGATTAGGAGGATTGTCAAATGAGGAAATTATAGTCCATATCAGACTCTAAGTGATGGATTTATGGCTGTTCAGATTAGATAATTCGTGGAGGATGACAAATAACCCATCATTCCCATCCCTAGTATAATTTTTTTTTTTCCATTTGATGAACAATATATTTCATAACATATTAATTGAAATTATATTTTTAATAATAATTAGGTAAATTGTTAAAAATTTAATAACCAATCATAAAATTATACTTTTTTTTTTTTAGATAATAAATTTAAGACTTTTGTTTTGATCATGAGAATTGAGTATTTAGGCTTGAGTTTGAATGTGGGCATGGGGCAAACATCCAAAGGCACATATTGTAGTTTGTGAGGGGAGTGTGGGATTGAGCCTTGGCCAATTAGGCTTATGCTAGTTGGATTGATGCCTAATAAGCATGGACATATGGGATTATTTGTGAATTGGACATTAGTTGTTAATGGATAGACGGATATCCATAAGATAAAATTTGAATATGCCAATCGACTCGTTTAAGGGCAGATAAAAAAAAATTAAACCATGTTTGACTCATTTAAGTGTGGTTTGAGCAGGTTGAATTCAGTTTGGGTTAACAAATTTGTATCTATTTTTCTTGGTTTAACCTGTTGTATGGTTAATGGCAGTAGAATTGATAACCCAAGGACAAGTGGGGAAGATACTAGATGACATATAGACTGTTGGATTACCTTTCTGAGTAACAGATGCAATACGATAAGATGCTTGTTGAGATGATTGATACTGTAGAAACCTTGAATACTCCTCTGATATAGTCACAATACGCAGTTCACTGAAACCTTGTTGACTAATGAGGGAGCCATAGTTTTGGGATTTGCAAACTCCATACCAACACTCAAAAACTTAGGCAAGTGATAACAAGATTAGTTGCTGGAACAATTGGAACAACAAGGAACAAGGTTAGCCACCATGAACGAGTTACAAATAAATCAATACGAGGCTGCCACAGCACCAAGAAACTCAGACACAACCCCAAGAAACCAACACAACACTGGAACAATTGGAGAGGTTAAACCCTGAAACTACCATCGGCAAACCACCAATAAACTTATATAGAACTGCCACAGCCTCACAAAAAAACAGCTTATGAGCACTACCACTACAAGAGAGTCACCCATGACCTTTACTAACACCAAACAACAAGTCAACAACTAACGAATAACCATGAATGCATGATAAAGACAAATATTGGATTTTTGAGCAAAACACATGCCCAACAGTTTGATATTTTGTTCTATGGAAGGAATTAGAACATTGAATCAAAAACATGGCAAATCCCACTGCTTTAGACCCACTAAACTCAATAACCATTGACAAACAGCTTCACGAAGCATCAAACAACCATTCCTCGGGTTCCATACATGAGCAATTAAAGAAGGCGAAATCTTTGGACCAAAAACATTATGAAAAACTCCATTAATATGTTTATAGAGGGATTCAAGAATGGTTGGATGAATTCACGTAAAAAACATGCCTAAAAGTAGCTTCATGCGCTGGTGTGTGGGGTTGGCCCTGGAAGCCTTCAACTGATGCGTGAGGGTGGGTGGGGCACCGCCTAGAGATGGGTTTTCAGTGGGAGCAGATCAGAAGTGTTTGTGGGTGACTGGTGTTTTTTTTGCAAAATCTATAGTAGATTTTGTGTTTCTAAATTGGTAGTGTCACCCAGGAAATTTCCAGCTACTGGTCTGCCTTCTGGGTAGCTGCTGGCTGTTTTCTAGGGCTAGTTTTGTTGGAAATTCTTCTATAATGGTATACATGCTGTAAATTTAGGGTTTTAGACTTCGATTTTGATGGTGTTTGTAACAAATAGGGTTTAGGTTTCAAAATCATGCTCTGATACCATGTTGAATAGTTGGGTAAAGTGGAAGACCTAACTTCAATGTTAGGTCTCTCCCTCTATTTATAATATTTGTCAAGTACAATACCAATGACCATAATACCTTACTAAATCACACTTACATAACTCTTAACACGTAATAATAATGCTAAATGACTAAATGACAATTTACAGACTCAAACTTGTGACCAACCCAGAGTCAAAGGAGCAACTTTACTGTTGATTCAAGGAAAACAGGCGATAACTAATGAAAACCTAGGTGGGGTAATAACTTTTGTTTTTGGATGTATATGTTTACTGCAATCGTAACATTATTGGGAGAGCTGAAATAGATATTTTGCAGGATGATATGTTTTCCCTGTTTTAAAATTCATGGTTATGGAATCAAGCATTACAATGGTTAAGATGCATATATATCTTTCTTTGAATAGAGTGAAATGTTTTTGGTTTTCTTATTTTAGTTGCAGCATCTGGTCCTAAATTTAAGTCAGCTCAGTTGCAAGGAAGAGTATTAGGGAACAAAGTTGTTGAATAGTTTATAGTACAAATCAGCTCAGTGTGTAAATGGAGAGCTTCATTATGTTGTACCTGCAGGCAAGTGGCGGGTAGAAAATTTATTCCATTTTTTGTCTTTTCAAGAGGTTTGAGGTATTTTGGGTCTTGCAGGTTCCTGGGACGAATTTTAGAGTTAGATGTTGGGCAACTTTGGGCTAGCGGGGCTGGGCATGTATATTTTGATGGTTTCAGTTATCCATGATTCTTCAGAAGAAAATGTTATTTATGCTTAATGGCATTACTTATTGCAGAACTACAAAAACTTAATTAGTTGGCAAATTAAATCAGCTAGCATCCCTCATCTGCAGTCCTTTAATATTACCCTTGAGGACTATTGATGAATTGGTTATATCTTGCTATTGGACCACACAATTTGCAAGAAAGATTGGCACCTTTAATTATATTTCATTCTATCTATTGTATTGTGTGATGGATACCAAAACAATTCTGGGGAATTCTTGCAGAAATGACAGAACCTTTACTTGTCATATAACTTTATATGGTTACAGGTTGCTTGATTTGGTGCAAATCTCTATGAGGAATCCTATGAAAAATGGTCTATTGCCTGCACATACCCAAATAGTTCTTCTACTTTCTTTTAATACAGACCATTCCGGGTGGAGGATTCTATAACCCCATGCAGCAATACCTATGCTTCATAGAATAAATTTTTACTGCCTATGGACTGGCCATCAATGAACATATAATATGTTTGTTATTTGAAATTGTAAAGTTAGTCAGCTTTTGAGTTGGGTCAAAACTTAAGCTTCAAGCCATTCAAGTGTATTTGTCTATTTATGGGTGTAAGTTTTTCAGGCCGTCTTCAGTTTTGGTAATCTAGAGGAAAATTTTAAAATTAATCTACTTACTGGTTAGCACTTAATAGTTGCAACTTCATTTCGCATGTTGACCGAGTGAAAACTTATATTTACTAGATTTTATATCAAGTTTACATCTTCTGCATTCATGATAGTGTTGTTTATAGCCTTTTTGCAGGTAGGGCTTTTAAAGAGTGCTGAAGACTATTTGGTGTGCGTTGATATTCTAGGCCTGTGTGTTAACTGAATATCAAGGGTTAGATGGCCAACAGTTTCTTTTGTATACTGCTGCATTAATATAAATTGCTTCTAATGGCTCAGAGAATCAATTTAAAATAGAAGGAATCATATTAATACTCTAAAGAAAATATTCTGGCACTAAAGTTATGCCCTATCACAGCTGTAAACATTTCTAGTGTAATGTAAGGAGCCCACTAGTTCCTTTCAGGAAAAAACCATGACAGGAGAACCTAGAAATGAGGGTTACAAATGGAAAAGGCTTAGTATGACAGCCCGTGACATTATGACAAAATCCGGATGTATAAAGCAGAGTGGGCTTTCACTTGATCAAATTTGATTCTACCATGTATCACTGGCCCCGTGGTGTTTAGCGTCACTAGGGTATTAATTGGGTATCATAATTTTTACCCTCCTTAGCTGAACTCCATTCTCCATGGTCCATACTGACTTGGCAATACTTCCATGTTCATTTCCTGGTTGAAAACTTCAATTGGGCATGCCCCATAACCACCTTGACATTGTCAGTGCCTGGTTGTTCTTGATCACCAGAACCGTGTCTGTACCCAGCTTTTCTAACTCGTGTTTGTAGCCCATGTCTTTCTCAGTCGTCATTTGACTCATTTATAATGTTAGATGCCATATATCAGTTTTGAAGCACCAAGCATTGCAGTAATCCTTTAAAGTCAATATGAATGGTCATAGGTTTACCATTACCCTAGGTAATATGGTAACATCTTGTTTTCTGAAAGCCTGCTTCAATTTCTAAACTTATAGACCATGGGATTAATTAGGAGTGAGGTTCTTATTGTTAAATATATTCACGTTCATTGCTAGGCTGGCATGATATGTTTCACAGTATTGAGGGGATTCTTTCCTGTATAGTTCTTTTGGCAATTGGATTTGTAGTTCTGCTGAAATTAAGAATCAAGTTGCAGAGAATTTATTAATATTTGTTTTTCTTTAATATTAATATTGTTGCGCTAATTGACTGCTCAATGGAACTGTTTGATCAAAATGGGAACATTGCAAACTCTTGGGATCAAAATTCTTCAAAATTTCACTGGTGTGTCGTTATTGATTAATACAAGGTTTTCTTGGAAAACACTATAATTTCAATTGAGCTGCAGTCCTTTGGAAAATTTTCTTTAGATAAACGAAGTACAACTCTTTCATTATATTTGGGAGCTTGGAGTTCGAAATTTAGATTTAGATTTAGTTTATGTAATTTTAAATAAAATATAATATAAAATCGCATTCAGTTTCATTCAAACCAATGGAAATCTAAATCCAAGACTTGAAAATTGAAATCCATGCGTTTTGGATCCTGAATTTAATTTGGGCTTCATTTTATCCCCAAGATTATGCAGTCATTCATTTTGAAATTGGCTATCTGTTTCCACGAATACAGTTCTCTCTACACTATTGCAACTTGAATTAAAGATGATTATGGATGTTCTTGAGAGGCACGCAATAATTTTTCTGCTCTTATCAATATCCTAAACTTGGGAGGTGCTTGGAGCACCGGGTGTTCTTGAGACTAGCACAAATATTGATGGTTGAGATGAGTGTTCCCATCGTAAAATGTTTCAAGTCTGTTCTCCGATATATTCCATTTGTGCTTCACATACCAGATGTTTGCTCCACTAATTAGGCTTCTAACATAAACAACCACATAGTCGTCACCAGTGGAAGATCAAAGCACAGAAAAGTATTTAAACTGCACATTCAAAAATCAAGAAAAAACATGTGAATCTTATTCTCCGTTTATACAGTGGGATGGGATTTGAAACAAATGTTTGGCTTATACAGTATATATATTTTGATTGATACGACAACAATACTTCATCGGTACAGGGAAAAAAAAAATAAAAGTGATCTCTGTTATGGATCTGACAAAATCTGTGCCATTTGTACGTGCTGTGACTTAATTAAGAGTGACCAATCTTCTTCAGGGAGAGCCCATGCCCGTGGATTCTCTCTCATCAGTGTCTTGTCTTCTCTTTTCACCTCCGTTCATGTTGTTGCCTTCGCTGCTTTCATACACAGCCCAAGCCTCGAGCCTCTGATCCTCTCATGATTCTTAACCTCTTACAGGAAGAGATGAACATTCTGCGTTTTTCAAAAAAAAAAAAAAAAAAAAAAAGACCCTCGTGAGTTTAAGCCTTTCAGGAGAGAGAGAGAGAGAGAGAGAGAGAGAGAGAGAGAGAGAGAGAGAGAGAGACTTACTCCCATGGGACATCTCCAACAAGCATCCAATCTCCATCTTTGTCTTCATAAGTAGGTGCATATTCAGATTCATTGTACCCTTCCCTCTCGGAGTACTCACCTATGCTCAACTTGAACATGTTCTCGAAGGCCTTCAGGAGCTCCCTATAGTTCTTGTAAACCTTTATATCAATCTTCCTCAGGTAAGGAGCTCCATCCATGCTTACTTTAACATACATCCCACCACCCTCCGCCTCCGTTTTCTTGGGCTGGAAACTGTGTTTCCGGTAAGATTGAACTGGCGGCCACCCCACTATCTGTGCCCTGCAATCAGTTTCATCCATTTAAAACCAATTTAAGCAATCAACTTCATAAACAAGTTTTCATCTTACTTAACTTCAATTTTATTAAGGTGCATGATTACTTACTTGGCCGGAGGGGCTGCGCCGCGATCACCGTTTGCCACTTCTGGAGAGCTAGAATTGGCCTTGGACCTATTCTCACCCGCCATCTCCATCGAAGCTCTTTTGTTACCTCTAGCACCTGCAGATGGTTGTTTCTCAAAGCCTTCATCGCTCCCCGGCAACCCTAATCTGAGCTCCGTTGCCCCAAGATTGAGATCGCTCTCGTAATTTCCCGGCGTCTCCATTTTTCGGTAACTTTCAGATTCCGGCGAGTTTCTGGTGAATTGTTCAACTCTCTTGGATCTAATCATGTATAGCTCCTCAAACCAACAGAGAATTTTGAGCTGTGGTGGTGGTGTGACGCACAAGAATTTTATAGAGCGACTAGGGGTAGTCAGAATCGAGGTGCCTTATGCTCTTCCTGCATGAGTTTCATACGTGGGACAGCGGCAGCCCGAAACGCGGCCTTGCACACGCTCCCCAACCCACCAATCAGAGGAGGGCCAGGGCCAGTTTTGACTGGGACGCACCCTAAGGTACCCCGCGATTGTTCAAGTCGCGTCCCCCCTCATTGGTGGGACAAGCACAGCTATGGGTGCTGGTCGAGTAAGGAGCACCGCTGGGTCTACTGCCGGCTATGGAGGGGACAGCCTCAACCGCCGGTATTGAAGACCGGACCGGGAATTGGACGGTCCAGATGCGGCCTCGGGGCCGCCCCCGAGTGAATCATGGTGCGTTGGATCTGAGAACACGAGATTGGCACACCATGTGTGTGGGTCCCACGTGCATCGCCATGTCGGGTTCGCATTGGTGGGCCCCATATTGAATTTAGGAGACTATACACTGCTTGCCAAATAAGAAAAAAAAAAAAAAAAATGAATAAAAAAAATGTGCCATCTGGGCTTGCACACCAAATGAGCACACCTAACTTGTTCCCCTTCTC
The DNA here is from genome assembly GCF_029873635.1 of Malania oleifera. Classification (NCBI taxonomy): domain Eukaryota; kingdom Viridiplantae; phylum Streptophyta; class Magnoliopsida; order Santalales; family Ximeniaceae; genus Malania; species Malania oleifera. Next base: position 77,209,850 of record NC_080421.1, on the reverse strand, counting down.
TTGGAAGATATAAAATATTATTAAAAAATTTAAAATTAAAAAAATTAAGAAAAATTAAATATTAATGATTTATGTAATTAAATTTTTGTTCATGGATTTGATATATATATGTATTTTTTTTTTCATTTTTCTTGATTACCAAATATAAAAATATGGATCTTTTGATATTTTTATTTTCTGTCCTAATATTTTTTGAATCCCAAACGGGCCTTAATATGTTTTTCTTTTTTTTTTGGAGATAACTTACTCCTCATTTTATTTTTGAAATTAAATAATTAAATTTAAGCATTTTTAAAGAATAATTATGTCATCTTTAAGGTGAATTCTTATGAATAAATTCAAATGCAATTTTTTTAATTTTATTAAAATAACATTACACTATCATTCATCGTCTTTGGTATTATTAGTAATTACTATCATTATAATGTTTAGTTCTTTAGGAATTGGTACTCATACAATTACTAAAAGGGCAAAATAATTTTGAAGTCATCAAAAGTTGGTATATTTGATCTTGCCTTCACACAACTTTACTTGAAGGATGGGAACCTAGTTTTTATATTGGGTAAACATCACAATGAGTGATGTTTCAAAAGGTAGATGTGTATAGTGTAATGTTTCTTTGCAATAAGGCAAAGCATTAATCTCAAGGCAATGAGTGGAGCAAAAAAATTATTTTATATTACTAAAACTAAATAAATTCATGTATAATTTGTAAATTATTTGTTGGGAACTTTAAGCTATAGAGACAATGCCAAGAGATAGTTGTTAGTGGGCAAACTATTTTCTTTGTGTACATACAATTAGTTCTAAATTTTAATGTGAGTTCTTGTGACTAAACTCAAATTTGAAGTTTTTTTTTTTAATTAAAATAACACAACATTGTTATTAAAAACTATTCATCATCATTTTCCTAGTTATCACAATCATTAATGTTTTCACTTCTTTAAGAATTTATATTTGTGTAATTTGCTAAAAAATTAATCTTTAAATCACCAAAATTTAAGGTATATATTTGATATAACTTCGGTTGTAACTTGAACTGATGTCAAACTTGATGGTGAGAATTATGAAAAGTTAATTGGTCACATTATTGCACATAAATATAAAAAGAGCCATCAAAGAGTATAGTTCTTATTATTATTATTATTATTATTATTATTATTATTATTATTATTATTATTATTATTATTATTTCAAAAGTCTATACCAATCTCAATAAGATAACATGAAGGATAAGAATGTAGTTTTACTTCTTCTCCCCCAACCGCACTAATTTTATTCTCCACCTCCTCAATATGGGTTCTTTTTAATGATTCAATATTTGTAACGCCCCAACCTGGGTTTGGCATGGAACACTGCGTCCTCTTCCACCTGGACCAGACAATAGGGGGACGAGCCTTATCGGACTAATGACTGGCCCCACAGACCAGCACGTGTCATTTTCAGTGTGTTTTGTCCTCACTCACACACTTCTTGAGAAAACTTCTCAGAAGGTCATTCATCCTAGGATTACTCCAAACTAAGCACGCTTAACCGTGGAGTTCTTATGGGAAGGTTTCTGAAAAGAAAGGTACACCTTATTGTTTTGAGTAGTAAAATCTAATCCTTTTAAACCTTTCTTCTACGGGGTATCACATTCTCCCCCAACTTATAGAACGCAACGTCCTCGTTACGAACCCACATTTCCAAACCCAGGGGATGTGAATCTCATACACTTTCGACTGGGTAATTCCTCTTATACCATTTTGCAACGCCCCAATCTGGGTCTGCTAGGGAGCACTGCGTCTCTCCTCCTCCACCTAGATCAGACAACAGGGGGAGCGGGCCTTATCGGACTAATGATTGGCCCCACTGACTAACATGTGTCATTTTCAATGTGTTTTGTCCTCACTCACACACTTCCTGATAAAACTTTCCAAAAGGTCACCCATCTCAGAATTACTCCAAGTCAAGCACGCTTAATCGTGGAGTTCTTATGGGAAGGCTGCCGAAAAGAAATGCGTACCTTGTTGATATGGGTAGTAACATCTAATCCTTTTAAGCCTTTCTTCCACAGAGTATCACAATATTCATGACCATGAGTAAGACTACTCTTAAGCATACTTAAAACAATCCGCATATTGGATAAACACTGTAGAGTAATCTTTCAAAAGGGGGAAGGTAAGATGATATGCCTTCTTCATAATAAGGCATTGAGGGGTGTAATTTTTGTTGACTTTTTGAGTCCGATCCTTAGTTTTGATAATGACAAACCGCATGTTACTAATGTGTGTTCCTAAGTACTTGAACATGTTAATCATTCAAAACACACACATGTAAGTGTAGTGGAAGCTAGAAAGGACTTAAATCACATAATCTTGGCTGATTCCATGAAGAGTCAAGAGCAAAAGAAGAAGACATTCTTTTTAATTGTAAATGCATTTTGTTTCATTATTTGGTTTGTAATATTGTGGTATGTAATAACTGCATCTTATGCATGATGGGTTTATATGCTTTATGTAATAACTGCATCTTATGCATGATGGGTTTATATGCTTAAGACCATAGATTAATCTTAGGGATCACCTTTGGTCGATCAACCCAGAAATTTTGGGGTTAACTCTCAAGAGGCCTTAGAATGACCATAGGAATCATCACCCATATAGCCTAAAATGCCTTATACTTAATTACTTTGGGTTGATGAAACATTGAGACCAAAATAGGACTTAAATACACATTTTAAGTGGTCTCGGTTGACCGAACCCAAAGCTATATAGAAGTTTCGGTCAACCGAATTGAAGTCAACATTTTGAATTTGCTCGGTCGACCATCCGAAAATGAACTTGGCACTTACGATCAACCAAACTGACACGTGGGTGACTCCTAACAACCTGGTTGACCAAACTATTAGTTCAAAACTGACTTGGTCGATTGAACCTTAGAAAATGGTCAACCGAACCTGTCTTGGTTGACCGAACTTCGAAGGGTTCAAAATCACCTTGATACAGTCGACCAAATCTTCAGTTCAAATGGGCCATGGTCGACCAAACACAGTACTACGGTCGATCGAATCTTGAAAATGGTCGACCCAAACCTCTCGGGTTGGCAAATTTTTACCACAGTAAATTAGGGTTAATTTTCATTAAACTCAATTAAACAATTTTCAAAATACCTTTGATGTCCCCAACGGTTATATTTTTGCCCAACTCTATATATACCCCTTCATTTGTTATAATTAGGAAGTGATTGACATATAGATTAGCAAAATTTTTCTCTGAAAATTTATTGTGCTAAATCTTTCATACTCCCATTTTTTACAAAGCATATTGCAAAATATTTTTCTCATACTCATTTTAATCACATATCTTTGAGAGAGATTATTTTTGTGGATATACATTCATTCTCTTTGCAAACTAACAACTCTCCCGTACTTGCATTTGTTGATTGTTGATTTTGGAGAGTACCTTAAAGTTTTTTCCATGGTATTTTACTTATAAATATTAGATTGGGAAAAACTCTTCATTGGCTTAAGAACTTGCATCCTTATTGCAAGTTTAATAAGCTTGCTTTGTATTTTGATAAAATCATTTTTAGCAAACTTAAACCCTAATATCCATTGTGCTTGATATTTGAAAAATATTTTTGGGATGTTTGCTTAGGGTTCTAGAGATGCTTTGAATATTCATATTGCAAATACATTATCTTAAAATCAAAGGTCTCACTCATATACATACATATTGACATACACATTATTGAGAGTTAACACATTGATTAACGAAATCTCATTTGAGCTTAATATCCTATCATATGTGAGTGCATTAATTGATTGTGCATAATGATACACATCTGCTTAGTGTAAGAAGCATATTTGTTTGTACGAAAATTTCATATTTGATTGTATACCCGACGTGTGGTCGAAAGAGGGAGACTTGCCTTGTAAAAATTCCTGGATTGGGTTTGACTCGGTTAGGAAAGGTAGGTGCACCATACTATTAAGGTATTGTATTAGGTGCCGCTCCACCCATTAAGTGAGCCTTAGTAGAATACTCTTGCTTGTGAGCTTGAGGCGGGGACGTAAGCATTGTTGGCCGAACTCCGATAACATATCATGAGTGTACTTTATATTTCCGTAATTTATTTTATGCACTTTCATTTTCAGCACATGTATGTTGTATGCCTGATTCATTATATGCTGTACATGTGTTGATTAGGTTTACGATTATATAGACAGACCCTAGGTTGTGTATTACTGTTACTGATTTGGATAAATCTAGGAATAAACTTTTAATACCCAATTCACCCCCTATTGGGAATACACCAATTTCAACAATTGGTATCAGAATCTCATTGCACTAGACTTAAACATTTTTGCAGAAGATCGCAATGGATGACATTGGTGTATTTCCATTCGAAGAGGGATGATCACCTTCTAGTCCTCCATTGTTTTGTGGTGTCAATTACACTACCTGAAAAATTAGAATGAGTGTTTTTATAAAATCAATGGATTTGATGGTCTAGCGGGTGATTGTTAATGGAATTCGTATGCCCTTGGATGAAAATAATATTAGGTTAATACATGCAAATTCACATGCCATGGATTTACTATATTGCGCTTTAGATTCTAATATTTTGCTTGAAATCATGACATGTAGAAGTGCACAGGAGATCTGGTTGAGCTGGAAAAGAGATATGGAGAGACCCAGGAAAAGGAGATTTCCACTCCAAATGCTCCAAGCCTAAATGATCAGGTAGTGGCTAATCATGAGCAGGTTGCATTAGTAAATGATGAGGTATATGACTCTTACTCTACCTCATTTACTGATTCGTGCAATGAAGCATGTGATGATTCTTATGCTGAATTCTGTAATATATTACATGCCGAATCATCTATTGAATATAATGATAGTTTTGTTCATAATGTACGCGATGATTCTTATGAAAAATTTTGTGATATATCTTATGATGAATCATCAATTGTTTCTGATGATGATATTGTATGCATTGATTCATATGATAGTTATAGAGATAAATCTTGTATTGAATCATGTAATGAGTTTTATGATGAAAGCATGTCATTGAATAGACAACTAGAAAAGGATTCATTAAAAATTCATAAGTCTTTAGTTAGAATGTCTTATCATAAAACTTTTCTGAAAAATCAAAACAAAGGTTGGCTAAACAACTAGACAAATTACAAAAGTATCATGCCATCCTTGAAAAGAAAAAGAGTGAAAAGATATTGAAAATAATCTGCTAGGAGGGAGAAGTGGGAGATGATAAATCCTTAGGAATTAGAAAGAAAATTTTTTTTTGAAAATGATTCAGGGTCATCATATGAATCCCATAATCATGCCTCATGATGGAAACATAAGATTAGTAAGTATAGCCTTTCACGAAAATCCAAAACTTGCTTATGACAAAAAATAAAATGGCACATTCAATCCACTTGTCCATCTAGAAGTGCGAGATGTTTTGAAAAATAAATGATGTAGGTAATCATGAAGGCAAACCTCGTAAGACTTAAGGAAAAATGTATTCAAATTGAAATTATCTTCTAGTTAATCTTTCCTTAATTTCTAAGTTTAGGGATTGTGATGACTGTAGGCTTAAGGCATCCACTTCCAATTGGACATGACATCTTTGTCAGGTAATTAATTTCAAATGCTTAACCCATTCTTAAATATAATACCTTAAGTTAAGCCACTGTTGTCCATTGCACAAGATTGAGTGTTAGGGATCCATCTTATATCATATATCACTATACCCTAAACTCTTTTTTTGAAAATAAAAAGCCTAAATCAAAATCAAGTCATCACTTTAGGCTTAAAGTACTATTGATCATAAATGATTAATATATATTAAGTGTGCTTTTCATAAGACATCTTGCTATAATCAAGATTAGAGCCAATCACTAAGGGATTCAAGTTTTATTTATTAAATCAAAATATTCCCTTTGAACTTAAAATATAAAAATCCTCTATTTTGGTTCACCATCCCATCCATAGGACCCTTTACCAAACCACGATCATATTTGGTAAGGTTTCTCCCATTCCTTGGCTTGTATCTTTTCTTATAGTTATAATCATATCTAAAGGATACATTCCATTCACGAAAGATCAGTATTCAAAAATTCATATACTCCTAGTTGCTCTTTGTCCAAAAGGTGTGGATACATTAACTAGCACGAAAGTATTTTGAAAAATGTCCTGCTACTTCCAAAATACTCTTCTGAACTTATAAATGATTTAATTTCAAAGAGTATTTATTCACATTCCTTTATAAGCTCTTAAACTTTAAGTCAAACCCATTCGAACTTCATATCCTTAGAGATGAGTTGAATGGCTAATATGATTGCACTATGTCTCTATCCAGATGAATGCATAAAATTCAAGTAGACCTATGCTCATGCATTTAAAACTTAAAACCATTCTAACTTGTGCCTCTCACACGTATTGAAATTCATATCAATAAAGGCAATATTGGCTTAGTACACTTAAAGAAATAATCTTTTTGACTTTTTGGTCTGATAGGCTTAAGAATTCACAGCCAAGCTTAAATCATTGAAAAGCTTAAAATACTTGGCTAAAGAACTTGAAAAGTAAGAAAAGGCATATGATGGATTAGTGCATAACTCAAGGGTAGCATTTATCTTTAATGGTTATAAATTGAAATTTTCTCATGATCTTATATCATATTACATGCTCATTTTCCTTTATGGGAACTAAATTGCACATTGCTATCCATAGTGCACTGATTGATAAAAACTATTGGATAGTTTTATTTTACATGATCTGTATTTGAGCTACCTGATTGCATGCTTGTGTTGAATGCCTCCTGCACGGCGGATGCAGTGGATGTGAATTGCATGCTGGTAGTGGATTATAGGATCTTGCATGCTTAAATTGAAATATATATTGCTTGCTTGAATCTATTAGGTATAGGTTTTATGGGAAAACGTCCAATTTTCATACCGTATGCTACCGAAATTTTGAAAATTTTTTCCAAAATAAAATCATGTACAAAGATGATTATGATAAAACAAATGTTAAAATATTTTTTGAAAGGATGAGTGTAAACTAATTGAATAGTAAACTTCATCCTAGCATAATCATCGAATGTGTAGAGGAGGTAAGCTTCATTCCCTAGAAAAAGAGTGTAAAGGATTCACAAGCATCATGTAATGCTTTTTGAATATTGAGGCTCTTCTTGAAACCCGAACATCATATCTAGCTCTAAAAAGTTCATAATTTGATATGGATTGTTCTTAGGCTTTTGATCTCAAGTGTATGCATTGATATCTCTTTTCTAATGCATTTGTGAAATATAGGGATAATTATACTGGTTGAATAAATAGAGTGAATTAATCTTGATCTAGTATATATGTTTTTAAGAGATTCAAAAATGATTGCCTATACTACTTGGCCTACTTAGTGTAATTAATCTATGACTAGTATAAGAAATTCATTGTATCTAAGTTAGGATTCAAATCGATAGGGGGAGCATCCAAAATTAAATGTCTATCATATTATGCTCACCAATTTATGCTTACATCAGTCCTTGAATTCTTTGTGGTTTGTGTGTAAAAGTGATGTTTTTATTAAAAAAAAAATCATAATAAGAAATCTTTCGCCTTGCCACAAGTTGCTTGTTGCTGCCGTATGATCCTTGGTTTAGATTGCTTGATATCCTTAAGATCTTTATGGTTGATTTTTATATTCATATTTTGTGTATGCTTAAATGAGATACTAGAAAAATTTTGCTTGCCTGATTTTTAAAGTTTATTTTTTAGCAAGCACACCCATAGTACTCCCTGATAACATCATTAGGGGGGATATATATATATATATATATTTATACACACACACACACACACACACACACACACACATATATATATATATATATATATATATATACACACATATATATATTTTTAAAATTTTTTTTGGTAAGAAAATAATTTTACATGCGACATATCTTGTTTTCTTGCATATGTGCTTAAATGCTATATCTTTGTTAAACAACATTTATATGCCCATATACTAGATGATAAAGGGGAAGAATTTTTCAATGCTTAAACGTTAAAAGGGGGGAAAATTTTTTTAAAGAGGGGAGTTCTCTGAAGCTAAGTCTGTTTTTAAAATCTCCAAATTTTATTCACTTAGCCTAACCCTTTTTGTTGATGCCAAAAGGGGGAGAGTAGTTTTGTTGAACAAAATGCATGTGTCACTGTACTTCAATGCTAAAACTAAATGCATAATCATTTGTAATGTCTTCTTTATTGATATGCTTGTACTGTATTGTATTTATATTAAATTATTCATATTCTTAAGGGGAGCCTTTTTAGGCTAAACCCCATTTTGCTCTAGTGATTTTGTCATCATCAAAAAGGGGGAGATTGTTGACTTTTTGAGTTCGATCTCTAGTTTTGATAATGACAAATCGCATGTTACTAATGTGTGTACCTAAGTTCTTGAATAGGTTAATCATTCAGAATACACACATGTAAGTGAAGTGGAAGTCAGAAAGGATTTAAAGCACATAATCCTAGTTGGTTCCATGAAGAGTCAAGAGCAAAAGAAGAAGACGTTCGTTTTAATTGTAAATGCATTTTGTTATGCCCTAAAAAATGATATGCTTGGAAGTGTAAAAATAAAATAAAATAAAAATAAAAAAATTAATAAAAAAATAAATTAAAATAAATTAATATTTAATTTTAAATATTAATAATAATTAATTAAATAATATAATAATATAACATATATATATATATATTATATATAATTTATATATATATATAATATAAGTTAAAAGGATCCTGAAGGATCAAAGATCCTTCAGGAACTTTTCCTACAGAGAAGCTGAAACCCCCCACCCCTATTGGCATCTCTCATGCTCACTCTTTCGTCTCCTCGTCTCCTCCCTCTCACTCTCCTCAATTTTTTCTCTAATATTTGGCTGATCAGAAGTCCAAAGATACCGTTGGGTTCCTACATCCGCCACCGACATTCATACCGGAGCGGATTTGTCGTAGGAGTGGCGTAGGCATATCTCCAGGGGTAAGGCCGATTCTCACACTTACCTTAATTTTTCTTAAATTTCAAGCCCAATTATTGAATGAAAAATGTTAGGAGATTTGTGGGGAGATTCTCTACAATCTAGTTTGAGCGGATTTTCGAGTTGGAGCTCTGGGGCACCAATCCTAAATCGAGGGTAAGTTTAACAATTTAGGCTTTTATAGTTTATTTAAGGTATTCAAAACCTAGGGGAATTTTAGGGAAAGTTACTCTGAGAATTGTGATGAATAATGTGGTGAAATTTGAATTTTAGGGTTTCAGGGGTTTTTGAATGTTGTGGGGCATAGGTCGGGGTTTTATCGGGCTTTTTAGGAATCAGGTAAGGAGATTAAGTTAAGTTAGTAATTTTATGGAAATTGAATCAATTTAATTGTTAAGTTTAAATATATATACATATATTTATTTATTTTTTTATTTATGAATTTAAAGGTTATTTTGAAAACCAACCGTTCGAAATGGATTTTACAAACCTAAGATATATGGTATGGTATTTTTGAATGAATAAATAGTGGAAAGCTTGTTTGTTTTTATGGTTATGTTAAAATGTGGAAATCGTGTGACAGATGATTTAATTAGTATAGATTATTGTACATCTGGATTTGAGATTTTGAAATACTAAATTGTTTTTGAAATACTAGAATTGTTTTACGAAATACTGGAAATGCTTGTGAATAATGTAGGGATTTGATATAACAGCAGAGGGCAGGATTTTTTTTAAACGGCTGTGAGTCGGATTGTATTTGTGGCTGGGGGTCAGGTTTTTAGAATAGCAAGAAATATATGTGAATTGATATTTTAAATGGTGATTTCTATTATTTAAATTGCATGATATGCTTTAGGAACCTTGGGTGTAACGACCCGAAGAATAAGGGTATTTAAATAATAAAGAGAGATAGAAATGGGAACAGAAACAGAAGGAGGCAGTAAAAGCGTTTGTCAATAACATTGCATTTTGGATATAATAACCCAAGAGATTTTCTCATGGCCTCGTCAACGAACACATGGGATTTGTCAACGAGGGTACAAGAGGGTCTCGTCTACAAAGACAAGTTTCGTCGACGAGAAGATACCGAGAGAAGATTTTTGGAAGTCTAAAATTTGTCGACGAGGGTGCAGGTTCGTCGACAAACTTTCTACAGGACTTGTTGACGAGGTGACGTGTCTCGGCGATGAATCCGACTTTATAAATAGATGAAAGTTGGATTTTTACGTAGAAAATTTACAGAAATTCACTCCCTCTCTCTCTCCTACAGCTCCACCTCCATCTCTCTTCGATTTTGGTCCCGTCATTTGCCTCGACGATGTAAGGCCACCACGACGCTTTTGGGGAAGTTCTCTCCAAGTTTGCTGGAGTGGATCGTTGGTGGGACGAAGTTGGATTTCATCCCAAATTCAGGGTAAGGTCTTTTAAGTAAAATTTGGTTTAGTAGCAGTTGTAGGAAATATAGTAGACGTAGAAATAATGATGTTTTGTTTTGGTATATATGGTTTTCAACGTGTTGAGTGAAGAACCTTGCAGGTGTAGGACCCGCTACAGTAGGGGGATTTTAGCAGAAATCAGGTAAAAGAAATATGCTATGTTAGGTAATACTAGTATGATTTTAGTATAAATTATATGTTTTTACCAGATTATTATTTCACAGCAGGAATTTATAGAGTTTATCAAATACGTTTAAAATGTTTTAAATTTCTGTGTGGCATGAGACTATGGATATAGTACAGAAACATGTTTTTCAGTATTTTCAGGATTATGTTTTATAGATTATACAGACAGGGAATATGTTTTATAGTATTTTCAGAATACCATGATTAAACAGTTTTCAGTACCATGACATATAGTTTTATAGTTCATTTCAGAAATACAGTTGACACAGATAGAATTTATCACAACTTCATGGTTAATACAAATATTATAGAATCATGGTAAAACAGATAGATTATATATAGTAATGTATTATTTATTATCAGACCTTGATGGATCAGACAGCAGAGCATGGTACTGTTGCTATATATAGATATTCAGTATAGACTGCAACCACCAATTCATATAATACGTGGTAAGTAGGTTGATCAAATGCCCAGTAGCGGACAGGCTCCCCATTAGATATGGGTTGAGGAGGGCTGATCAGACTAATGGAGTATAGTGGTTTATCCTGGTCGGCCAACTAGGGTAGATCCCGCCTTCGGGCCGCACAACCCTGTCACGAGGGGTTAAACCATGACATACAACCATCCAGGGAAGTTTTCAGTTAATATTATATGTATGTACAGTTTTACAGTAACAGAGGGCATACTTACGTATAGTAGAAGTATTATGTATAGAAACCTAAAAATACAGTTATGTTAAGCAACATGGGATGGCGGTTGTTATATTATTTATACTATATTTTCAGATTTAGTTATATGTGTTTATATAGAAACAGATCTTCTTAGTATTGTAACTCATTTGTCACACACTAGCAATAGCATATTTCGTCTTACTGAGCGTTGGCTCATCCCATTACTTTAATATTTTTCAGGTGATCCAGGTAGGTGAGCAGATCAGGCTCGCAGATAAAGGGGCCTCAGTACTGCCCTATCAGTAAAGTGAGTATTTTTGAGAGTATTTATGTATAGCCCTAGTCTAGTTGAGGGTATTTTGAGAAACAATCTTATATGTATATTTTGGGGACACATTTTAGCACTCTGGTATTGTATATTTTCTTGATGATGTTTATATGGATTCTGCTTCTCGCTACTTAGGTTGATGGTTTGGTTTAATTTAGTAGGTATTAGAGCATTATAAATCTTATAGTATATGTAAAAAAAACTCTAGTTAAATAGTAGTTCGTTACATTGGGGACCAGTGTATTGTGAGCAAGGTACCGTTACAAGTTAGACCATGTGCACCCACACTATTCTGGATAGAAGTGTAGGGGGTCCCAGCCGATTGCCTGCGTGAGGTTGAAGTAAGGGCGTCGGACCTGCCGCTTTGGTGTGGATGCCTGCAGACGTGCTTATAGAGGATGTTTTTTTTTTTTTTAACTTTGTTTGGGCTGATCACCCAGGCTTAGTCCAGCCTTTGGGCCGCACAACCCGTGCCATAGGGGAGGTAAATGACGTGTTTGTCACAAGGATTGTCTTATATGCATATCTGTTAATTTATGTGAATACAGATAATTCATAAGATAACTTCGAGGGCTTACTGAGAAAGGTGAGTGCCCTGATAGCAGTAATGGTATTAGAGCAGAGGGAAACTACTTGAATGGGCAGGTAATCTTCCATATCCTCAGCTAATTGTGTGTGTGAGTGTAAAATAAGAATGATTTCATAATTGTGTTTATCCACTTAGTGAACTGGCTATTTTCTGTACACTAAATGCATGCTGGCCACACAATGACATTAACTTAGTCATTCCCTTACTGAGTTGTGCCTCACCCCTACTTTACAAACTATCTTTTCAAGAAATTTTGGGAAATGTTCTTACTGGGCTAGAGAGGCTGAGACGGTAGTATAGTTTTTTTTGTATATGGTGAGTGTAGTTTGAATTTGTTTTTGTGTAAGTATAGTACGTTGGTTTGTAACAAGGATTTAGGAACCTTTTTGTATATAAAGGTAGTATAGAACTCTAGTAATTGATTTTTGGAGATTGTATCTTTTATTCTCATTGCATTTTATATGATGAGTTTGTATCAGGTACACAGACGTCACTAAAGTAGCACCTTGGGCCCTACGTGGCGGGTCGGGGTGTTATAGGTTGTATCAAAGCTTAGGTTTGTTAGGTTTTGTACACTTTGATGGTTGATAATTATGAGAGTATAAGTTGATATAGGATAAAGATGTGAGTGGGTAGATTAGGTTGGGTTTTGGTCTGGAAGCTTGGAGGTGGAGATCCTTGACGGTTTTTGTGCTTTTCATGGAATGATGATTTCAGGAAAATCTTGGTAAATCCATCGATGGTTTCGTTTCTAGGTTGAGGGACTGGAGCTCGAAAATTTATGTTGGGAAGTTAGGGTGGTTGAATATATGTGTGGAGTTAGTGTTACATTGGATATTGATATTTTTTTAGTTTTGTGACAGAACTAAGGGAATGAATCTTTAAACCGAGAATTCATATGTATTGGTAGTTTGTTCATTTCATTTGCTTCAATTATGATAAATGAGGAGTTTTTAAGTCGGTTTCTCCTATCTTCGGGATGGATTTTATTCGTAGCTAGAGGGAATAATCACATGGATACTTCCAGTGAGGATGTTGTCGATGATTCGGCAGTTCTGCGAAGTATAACGCGGTGGGCTAGGAAGGAGAACCTGGAGGGACTCTAGAGAGTATGATTAGCCACCGGTTGGTTGGGGCTGCACTTTTCAGAAGTTTACCTGGACGAATCTGCCGATTTTTGTAGGAGAAGCAAACCCGGTCGTTGCTGAAAATTGGGTTCAGGAAATAGAGGAACTGTTGGGTGTGCTGGAGTGCACAAAGAAGCAGAAGGTGTAGTTTGCCACTTTAAATTGGTAGGGGAAGCAAAAAGGTGATGGAGATCGGTGAAGATGGTTGAGAAATAGAGTCCAGGGCATACATCTATCACCTGGAGTCGTTTCAAGGAGGTATTCTTTGACAGATACTTCCCTACTACCACCCGAGAGGCAAAGGCTTAGGAGTTCTTGTATCTGACTAGGGACCCATGACTGTATAGCAATATGTGGCCAGGGTTGTGGAGCTATCTCATTTCGCTCCTCATATGGTCCCATATGAGCTGAGGAAAGCTTAGATGTTCGAGAAAGGTCTGATGTAGGAAATACGCCCACGGGTGGTGGCGTTGTTGACTTAGAGTTTCTCTGAGTTGGTGAATAGGGCCATGGTAGATGAGACCAGTATTTAGGAAGAGGAGAGAGCCGCAAACCAGAAGAAGAGGCACTTGCCTCAGGGGTACTAGTCAGGGCTCATGGAGGCGGCTTAGTAATTTCTCAGGCCAGCAACATGATACAGGATCTCAAGTTGTCAGGGGAGTAGTGTCCTATCTGTTCAAGATGCCATCAGAGGCATTGGGGCAAGTGCAAGGGAGGACCAGTTGTTTGCTATCAGTGCGGTGGGGTTGGACATATGGTACAGGACTACCGCACAACATTAAATTATCCACCTCCACAACATCAGTACCGAGGAGGTAATTAGGCACCCTAAGGGGGGTCACCAGAAGGGGAGTTGAGATTAGAGGATATCCTAGTAGTGAGGGATTTTCCTGATATATTCTCCGAGGATTTTTTGGGACCACCTCTGATCGTGAGGTGGTGGTTACTATTGATCTAGTTCTGGGGACAGCGTGCCGATTTCCAAAGCACCGTACGGAATGACACCGATAGAATTAAAGGAGTCAAAGGAACAGTTACAAGAATGATTAGATAAGGGTTTATTAGGCCCAATGTGTAACCTTGAGAAGTTTCGGTATTGTTTGTAAAAAAGAAAGATGGGTCGATGAGAATGTGCATCGGCTACATATTTTCATATTTCCATAAGTTGGCCAAAATAGTGGGGACAGTTTAATCTTAAAATCAAGATGCCCATAAGAATATAAGATACTAAGTGGGCAACAATTGGACTCCTATGTTTTGGGGAAATTCCTAGGAAGTGATGTTATCACCATAATATGGAAACAAACATGAGAATAAGATGTCATGGGCATCATATTGCCAAGTATTTTGAAGGATTCTGTGAACCAAATAACACCTAACAGAATCATCTTTAGTAACTTACCTAGAAGAAAAATCATAATGATACTTGGACCTTTAGAAATATACTATCCAGAAGGAAAACCATACATGTTAGGACATGGAGCTTTATCTTTTTGCTCTATTCTATGCGAATCCTACTTGGCAATGGGGCACTAATTTAATCGCTTAGGCATCTACTCGGTTGGGATTTGATTCGTACATAACTTAATGTGAAATCTTCTATGGTGATCTGTAGTTGATTGTGGCTTTTGAAGCCATCCTCAGAATCTAATTCCAACTCTGTAATGAAATTCCTCATTCTACCATTAGCAACTCTCTAGCACAAATGAATATCACATTTTCCTTCTTGGTTTATTTCACATAAGATTTATGCTGCCAGACAATGTTCAATCACTGATCATAGCTGATTAAACAACTTCATTAGTATTGTATTTTGTACCAAAAACCAAGACACGTGTTTATTGCATATTTGTCTAGTTACTGGAGCAAGATCAGGGTTGGCTTGAGTTGGTATACCAGGACTTGGACTTGCCATAATTGCAATCCTTATTTTTCATTGTGGATATTTTCCAACTATATTTTGGTATTCAACATTTGCCAACATAGGCTAGAAGTGAAATCTTAAAATTGTTAGAAGCAAGGAAAAAAAATAAAAATAAAAATCTGGAAACCAAATTGGTAGGAAAATGATACTTTACCCTGATTTAAAAGTATAAGCCCGTGTATTAGTTTAGCATTAAAAAGGAATTGAGTGATTAGAATTACAGGGAATGTTTAGAAGCTCATATAATTATTACTCAAACAAATCACAAGTTATGATGAGAGTTTGAAGTTCCTTTAATACATTTGATTTGACAGGCTAATGATTGCACATTATGGTCTAAGATGTCTCAGCAAACATGGTCCTTGATGAGTATGAATCATCATTGCAAGTTCTCTGTTAAAATATGAGGCTAACTATTGGTGGTTATCTATTGATTATACACCTAGTTGATTATTTCCAAAAGGAAATAGTACTCAGAGATCCAAATGGAGTGAAAAATTTCTTTCTAACTAACCAGCTCTCATATTTGACATCTTGAATGCTCATGAAAGGAAAAAATGTGAACACTTGTATGGGGTTGTAACAACAATGAGAGAAATATACAAGTTAACGAATCCCCAAACTTCTTTACCCATAGGTGATGAATTTTTAGATATTCTTCCCAGATGATTTGTCAGGGTCACTTCCAAAAGGAGATTGAAGTTAATATTGATTTGGTGCTAAGAACGGAGCCAATGTCAATTGCTTTTTATAGAATGACATTAACGGAACTAAGGCAACCTAGGGTGCAACTAGAAGATTTTCTCGACAAAGAATTTGTGTGACTTGTTACATCATCATAGGTTGCACTTGTGCTATTCACTAAGAGACATAATGGGGCCTTAAGGTTATGCATTAATCATTAGAAGTTGAATCACATTATAGTAGGAATTGGTACCGAATTCCAAGGATTGGTGGATTATTTAATTAACTGGTGAATCCGAAAATTTTTGAGGGTTGATTTGCAATTAAATTATCACTAATTAAGATTTGGGAATTACACATTCCAAAGACATAATTGAGTACATAGTAAGATTGCTATAAGTTTATGGTGTTACGGGTTACCAGTGCACCTTGCATTTTCATGGATATAGTGAATCAAGTTATTCAACCATACTTGGATCAATTTATTATAATTTTTATAGATGATTTTGGGGGTATTCAAAGACTCAAGAAGAGCATGAACAACATTTGCGGTTAATTTTACAAACATTATGAGAGCATCAGTCATATACTAAGTGGGGAATGTGGGTTCTGAACAACTAATACGCAATTTTCGGGTCATGTCATAAACAAAGGATAATTATCTATTGATTCTTCTAAGATTATATTGATGTTAGATCTTGGAAGACGGGAGATGGAAATTGAAGTTATTGAGTAATGGTGTTGAAGCAAGGTGTATTAGGATAGAATGTGCAATCCATTAATTTATATTAGTTACCAATTCTAATAGAGTTATTTACAAGATTAACTCCAAACTTGTTAGGTTAATGACGGATTTTACTTGAGGTTGTATTCAACAACTTCGAGGAAGAAATTTTTTATAAGGAGGGGAGAATGTAACGCCCCAGAAAATGATATGTTTGGAAGTGTAAAATAAAATAAAATAAATAAAAATAAGTAATAAAAAAATTAAAAATTAAAATAATTAATTTTTAATTTTAAATAATAATTATTAATTAAATAATATAATATAATAACAATAATAATAATATAATATTATAATAATATATATTATATATAATATAAGTTAAAAGGATCCTGAAGGTCCAAAAGATCCTTCAGGAACATTTCCTACAGAGAAGCTGAAACCCCCCACCCCTCTCGGTACCTCTCACGCTCATTCTCTCATCTTCTCGTCTCCTCCCACCCACTCTCCTCAATTTCTTCTCCAATATTCGGCTGATTGAAAATTCAAAGATACCATTGGGTTCCTACCTCCGTCACTGACATTCCTTTTGGAGCGAATTTGTTGTGGGAGCGGCGTAAACATATCTCCTAGGGTAAGGCCAATTCTCACACTTACCTCAATTTTTCTTAAATCTTAAGCCTAATTAACGAATGGAAATTTTCAGGAGATTTGTGGGGAAATTTTCTACAATCTAGTTTGAGCGAGTTTTTGAGTTGCAGCTTTAGGGCACCAATCTTAAATCGGGGGTAAGTTTAACAATTTAAGCTTTTATAGGTTATTTAGGGTATTCAGAACCTAGGAAAATTTTAGGGAAATTTATTCTGGAAATTGTGATGAATAATGTGGTAAAGTTTGAATTTCAGGGTTTTAGGGATTTTTGAATGCCGTGGGGCATAGGTCGAGGTTTTATCGGACTTTTCAGGAATGAGGTAAGAGGATAAAGTTAAGTAAGTAATTTTATGAAAATTGAATCAATTTAATTGTTAAGTTTAAATATATATATATATATATATACATATATTTATTTATTTGTTTATTTAAGAATTTAAAGGTTATTTTGAAAATCAACTGTTTGAAATGGATTTTTCAAACCTAGGATATATGATATGGTATTTTTAAATAAATGAACGGTGGAAAACTTGTTTGTTTATATGGTTATGTTAAAATGTGGAAATTATATGGCAGATGATTTAATTGGTAATTATTGTACATCTAGATTTGGGATTTTGAAATACTGAATTGTTTGTAAAATACTAGAATTGTTTGCGAAATACTGAAAATGTTTGTGAATAATGCAGGGATTTGATATGACAGTCGAGGGCAAGAGTTTTGTTTAAACGACCGTGAGTTAGATTGCAATTGTGCCTGGGGGTCAAGTTTTTGGAATAACAGGAAATATATGTGAATTGATATTTTAAATGGTGATTTATATTATCTAAATTGCATGATATGCTTTAGGAACCCTGGGGACCAGTGTATTGTGAGCATGGTACCGTTGCTAGTTAGACACACTATTCTGGATAGAAGTGTAAGGGGTCCCAACGAACTGCCCGCGTGAGGTTGAAGTAAGGGCGTCGGACCTGCCGCTTTGCTGTGGATGCCTGCAAACGTGCTTGCAGAGGATGTTGTTTTTTTTTTTTTTTCAAACTTTGTTTGGGCTGATCACCCAGGCTTAGTCCAGCCTTTGGGCCACACAACCCGTGCCATGGGGGAAGTAAATGGCATGTTTGTTACAGAGATTGTCTTATATGCATATCTGTTAATTTATGTGAATACGGATAATTCATAAGATAACTTCGAGGGCTTACTGAGAAAGGTGAGTGCCCTGATAGCAGTAATGATATTAGAGCAGAGGGAAACTACTTGTATGGGTGGGTAATCTTCCATATCCTTAGCTAATTGTGTGTGTGAGTGTAAAATAAGAATGATTTCATAAGTGTGTTTATCCACTTAGTGAACTGACTATTTTCTGTACACTAAATGCATGCTGGCCACACAATGACATTAACTTAGTCTTTCCCTTACTGAGCTGTGCCTCACCCCTACTTTACAAACTATCTTTTCAAGAAATTCTGGGAAACATTCTTAGCAGGCTAGAGAGGCTGAGACGATAGTATAGTTTTTTTGTATGTGGTGAGTGTAGTTTGAATTGGTTTTTGTATAAGTATAGTACGTTGATTTGTAATAAGGATTTAGGAACCTTTTTGTATATAAAGGTTGTATAGAACTCTGGTAATGGATTTTTGGAGATTGTATCTTTTATTTTCGTTGCATTTTATATGATGAGTTTGTATCAGGTACACAAACATCACTAAAGTCGCACCTTGGGCCCTACATGGCGGGTCGGGGCATTACACGTTTTGTTTCATTATTTGGTTTGTAATATTGTGGTATGTAATAACTACATCTCATGCATGATGAGTTTATATGCTTAAGACCATAGATTGACCTTAGGGATGTCGACTGACATCAGATTTTTGGGGATAACTCTCCAGAGGCCTTAGAATGATCATAGGGATCATCACTCATATAGCCTAAAATACGTTATGCTTAATTACTCTGGATTGATGAAACATTGAGACCAAAATAGGACTTAAAGGCACATTTTAAGTGGTCTTAGTCGACCGAATCCAAAGTTATATAAAAGCTTCGGTTGACTGAACTGAAGTCAAGGTGTTGTATTATGTTAGGAAAGTTAGGTGTACCATCTTGTTAAGGTGTTGTATTAGGTGCCGCTCCACCCGTTAAGTGAGCCTTAATGGAATCCTCTTACTTGTGAACTTGAGGCAGGGACATAGACATTGTTGGCCGAACCCCGATAACATATCGTGCGTATACTTTATATTTCCACAATTTATTTTCGCACTTTCATTTTCAACACATGTATGTTGTATGCCTGATTCATTATATGCTGTATATGTGTTGATTGGGTTTACGATTATATAGAAAGAGCCTAGATTGTGTATTACTGTTGCTGATTTGGATAAACTTAGGAATAAATTTTTAATACCCAATTCACCCCCTCTTGGGAATACACCAATTCTAATAATTTTTTTTTTTTTTGAAAAAAGTTTTATGTGAAAGTATTTAGAGATAAGTTGCATATGATTGCACAAGTATTAAAAAATGCAAATAAACCTAAAAAAAAAATCAAAAAAAAAAATTAATATAATAATTTGTAAAATATTTGTTTGGCATCCTAAGCTAAAAAAAAATTTAAATTTATTTAAATAAACAATGCCAAGAGATAATTCTAAGTCATAAATTACAAAATTCAAATTGTCATGGTTCGATATACAATTAATTTTCATTTCAATTTGAATAAATACGGATTACTTTGAACCACTAATGAAAGTACTTTAAAAAAAAAAAAAAATATGTCCTTATCTGGAAAAGTAGTAATTGTTATAAGTCTGTTTGATTGTGTTTAAAAATAAATAAGACAAATAGTGTTTGGATAGGGACTTTGTTTTTTAAAAAGTACTACATGAATTTATTATAATAATACTATTATTAAATTTGAACATGTAGTCAATATGTTATAATGAATAACAAAAATTTCATTATAATTTATGTTAACTAAATATTTTTAATTAAAAGTTTAGTATTTTCTAATTAACTGATTAATTAATATTCTCATTAATATTTTTAAAATTATCTAATTCAAAAAATGAAACTATAGTACAAACACAATTTTTTGTTGCATAAAATTTTTTATTATAGTGTTGACTTTAATCATATAATTAGTATATTATATTAAATAAAGCTACATTTAATTACACATTGATATTAATAAACATACATTTTTATTAATATTTTTAGTTAGAATTTTAATTATGTTATAATTAATAATTTAATTAATATTAATCGGAGTTGAAATTCCAATCATTTCCCATACTTTTCCTCTATCATACGTTGAATTAAGCATGGAAGGGTGGTAGAAGCATTCTCCAACCCGTTTTGTATGGTAGGTTACACTTTAGAGGCTTGGATTAAGCTTATTAGTTAGCCCAAGCTACTTACATTTTCACATCAACAACTACAAAACTATTAAACAAACTTGAATATTAAAATACAACCAACTAAGTTTAATTAGGAAAATGATAAAGAAAAGCTCCAATCTAAGTTAGATATTTGATGGGATGTCAATGATGCAATTTGCAATTGAATATTCACCGATTTCATGGTCATAGTAACAACTATGTTTATGACATCTATTTACAAGCTCATTGGCGAATTTCTCCTAGGATTCAGGATTCAATAACTTCTTGTTGGTCTTTAATTACTAAAGTTAGTCATGTTGAGCTTTGCATATTCTTATCAATTGCTCCACTCTCATTTTTGACTTGTTTGAGGTTAGGAGTATAAGAGTGTCGGGCTTTTTTTGGGCTAGATATTTCGGGTTTACTTGAAATGTTGCAAGATGATGGGGCATGCCTCTTTGATAAGAATAACCACTAGAAACATAGTTACCGTATCTCTTCATATCCATAGACGATTATATATGCATGGCCCTAAGTGTTTGCATTGAATTGGTTGCTTTGAACATATGAATCCCAACTCAACTATTTTTTGCATTTAAATATTTAGTAGGGTAATTTTCACTTTCTTGCTTCAGAATTCTCTTAATATTCAATGAAGTTGTGTAACTCCTTGAATTTAGGCCTCACCAAGTTTGTTTCAACACTTCCCTTTTCGATCAATCCCTTCAATTCTTACATATGCTGTTTTTTGGTTTTGCTTTTTTTTTTTCTCCCCTTTTATTTAGTATTATCTATTATTATTTTCTTGGTCTTTGATCCATATCTCTTTCTTATTATAATTTGTTGTAAGCGATAGATACTATTTTCAAAATTAGATGAAAAAATCGTTAAGAATTCTTAGACTTAGCCTCTTTTGCAATGCAAAACTATGTTGAATAAGAATCAACTTCTTCTATTGACTTTATTGGCATCAACATTGCATTGTATCACAGAGAGGCAAAATTCCAAGGCAAAAAGAATCACCCTTGCCTTAGTCTAACTAAAATATGATACAGTCACGCTTGTGTAACGACAAGACTACTCCAAATCCTATTCATTTGTACTCAACCTCATCCATGGAAACACACCAATGCCCAATTTTGTAGTCAAGTCTCATGGTATGACAATCTTTGTTCCAACTGATAGTGTCACTAAGGGGTCATAATTCAAATATTAAGGGTATCAAGCTCATATTCCACTAGAAAAAGCTCCATTTTACACTACTCAAATTTGACATATGAATGATCAACACCCTAGATAGTCCAAATGGGTATAAGATGACACCACCCAATAGTATGCCTAAGGGCCAATATGAGCGTAAGTTATACCCAAGGGCCAATATGAGTGTAAGTACGAACACTTTAAATAGTCTAAAAAGGTATATAAGATGACACCACCAAAGAGCATACCCAAGGGCTAATATGAATGTAAGTCTCAACTTCAGGGTTGAGAGTACTATGCGATTTCACTTTCCAATATTGATTCATCTATGGAGCTCCTAATCCCACATAGAAGTCCTAGACATCCCTTGAAGAAGTAAAGAGCTCACCATTGGGCTCTTCTTAAGGTGCTTACTTAGTACCTAAGAGGATCCTAGAGAGCTAGGTTGCTAACTTGGCATATAAGTAACCATCTCCAATCAAACGAACGAACATCATAGCTCGAGAATGCGACCATGGCAACTTTTTGGATCCTTCACAATGCCAAGTGACATTCATAATGTTTCTTATGACATCTTCATAATTCGAGCCCATGTTAACCAAAGTTCCATCTATAACCCATCTGACATAAACATCATAACCATTTGAGGGTGCCCAATGAACCATTTAACATGTCTCTCATTAAAAGAATGTAGGACTATGTCATTTTCCCCCACTCCATCTTATCCATTTCCTCATTGATTAATACCCATATATCTTTTGCTGAATCTTCCCTAAGCTCCAATTAATAACTCTTAGAGTTATCACGCTTCAACAACCTATATCCTCATGACACACCGACTCTTCTCCATTACTTGCAATCTAGTTCTAATTCGAAGACCCTCTTGGGGAATAGTCCCAAATAGAATGTGCTCTTCCCAATTTAGACCCAACTTTATATTTAGCTTCCTTTGGGAATCACCTCTAATCTCTAATACCTTAATGAAATCACTATATCCAAGAACATTCCTCCACTTACTTTCCATAAGCCTTCCTAATTATTCTAAGTTCCCAAAGACACAAATTTGTCCTCTTAGAATTCTGTTTCACTAATCTTAGTGATATATTTTTATTTTATCCTTTATTTCCCTTCAAGCCCAAACTCTCGCAAAAAGTGGAGAATATTTGTCATTTGATATACTAAGGTAAAATCCTTCCCAAAGTTGATCTCACTATTGAAATCAATTGAGACTGTAGATACCCAACTTTGTCTAGGATGACAATTTTCAATGAATTGAAGAATAGGAGATAGTAATTTTCCAGGCAAACTTAATTTAGGTTTTTTCATCTTTTCCGAAGTCATTTTGGGTGTAATTCAAAATTTAGACGCCCAATTTCACTTTTTGAGGATTTAATTGCTCTATTTGTATTAAATATGAAGTTATCCTTGATTGGGTTAAGGTTTCTTCCTTTGGATGGAAGAAAACTAATTTCCAAATATCCGCATAGGATAAGGAAGAGGTTTCCTTGTTCTATAAGGGCATTTTTCGAAAGTGGGGTTTAGGGCAACACCCTTTGCTTCCCTTTTTCTATAAAAAGGAAGCAAGAGGGAGCCAAGAAGGGAAGACATGCCCATGAAGGGGGAGACGTTCACAAAAGGGGACTCACTTGGAGGATACACGTTTATTTGCAAAAATAAGGAACCAAGACATACATGTTGTTGACTTGATTGGTCACACCCAGTTTTGATTATGACAAATACTCTTGGTACTAATGGTTGTACTGAGAATTGTATGCAGGATCACCCTGTGCGCTTTGGGACTAAAAGACTTATTATGATGGCGTGCGGTGTTCGTGCCTATGAATGAAGAATCTTGTGCTACATTTGTATTTATTTTTCAGTTTCTTCATTCTGGGATGTAATTTTATTATGGACTGTGCACTCATATGGCTTGTAATAATTTACATCATGCATGATAGGTAGGTATGCTCAAATTGACCTTAGATTGACCATAGGACCTCCAAATAACATGAAAAACTTTTGTCATAAAATGCCTAACTTATACAAAGGTTTTTAAATGGTTTTAAAGTTAAAAGAAGGCAAAAACTAAAATTTTCAAAGCGGTCGGTCAACCGGCTAGTCGACCAAATGTTAGAAATGAACAATTTTCTTACTCAATTGGATGTCATATCAAATCATGTTTAAAATGAAAATTGTGGAATTTTACCATAGCTTGAGTTTGATACCAAGAACGTCCAAATTGGAGTTACATAGAAAAAGTTATGGCCAAAACACTGAAACGTGTCCGTAAGAGAAAAACTCCCTTCATGTTTCTTCCGTCTCATTGATGGACATTTTTCTCAATCCAAAAGTCATTTTATTAAAATGTTTTTAACATGAAAGTTGTGGGATTTTCTCTTACCTTTCCATTGGTATCAAGAAAATCCAATTTGGAGTTGTATAGGAAAAGTTATGGCCAAAACACTAAATAGTGTCTGTGCAGAAAAGTATAGGCCGGTCGACCGAGCCTTCACCACGGTCGACCGAAACTCGTTGATTTCAGCCCCGGTCGACCGAGCCTTCACTACGGTCGACCGAAATTCCTTTTTGTCAACATTTTAACTACTCGGTCGACCAAAACTTGTAGTTCAAAAGGCCCTGGTTGACCGAAACCCTCCTGGGTCAACAGTTGACCATCCGGTCAACCGAGAGCTTTTGAACTACAACTACCTGGTCGACCGGAAGGTACTCGGGAGAATTTCCAGCTGTCTGGTCAACCGAACCAGGCAGGTCAAAATGCCCTGGTCGATCGAAACTTGGAGAATTGGGAAATCGCCCTCTCCGGTCGACCGAGCCTTTCAGTTCAAAAGTCCCCTGGTCGACCGAGCCATTTGAGTCCTGGTCGACTGAACCATTTCTGGTCGACCGGACCTCTCGGGTTGCCTTGATTTTTTACCGCAGTTAATATTTTTTAAACAGAGTTAAAATGCTTTAAACATCATTAATCTTTCTTAATAATACCCAATAGGTCCCCAGCGGTCAAAAATACCTCCTTGCCTATATATACCCATTCATTTATCATTATTAGAAAAGGATTAGAAAACTTGATTAAGGCAAAACTCTCTCAACTCTTAAAACCCTATATTAGCCAAAAACTTCTTACAAACACTCACATACTCTTCAATCTTTATTTCTCTAAACATTGTGAGTATTTCTATAAGGCTATAGTGCGTAATCTTTCTAACTAATACTCTCTTTTGGTATAAAGGTTGATTGATTTTATTTGAGAGTATAGCCTAAAGTTCTTCCACGGATTTCATTTGATAAATCTTGTATGGGAAGACTTTGAGGGTTGTGGTTCTTGCATTGTTGTTGCAAGATACCTAAACCTAGATTTTGTGTGCAAAAATCCTTTTGTGAAAAGCTAATCTTTCAAACAACTCCATTGTGCTTTAGAAATTGAAATATCATATTGAGTTTGTTTGATCTATCTTACTTAGGATATTTGAAACCCTGATCTGATTTTGTGATATTCGAATATTGTGTTTCAAATCTTTCTTAGATACACACTCTAGATCTTGATTATCATACTTGATTGAGTGTTTAGCACACATTAGAGCACTGAGCATATCTACATATCATTCGTGCTTGCTTTATTGATTGAGCTGTATTGGTGCACACATCTGCTTTTCTAGAAGCATATTTTCGTGTACAAATTTTATACACATTTGTTGTATTTCTAGGCACGGGCCTGAAGAGGGAGACTAGCCCTGGAATAGTCCCGGATTGGCTTAGACCCGGTTAGGAAAGCTAGGTGCGTCGTCCTGTTAAGGCGTGTAGGTTGAGGTCAGCCCTGTGTTAATTTGACCTGGTTGTAAACGGTGCCGCTCCACCCTTAAGTGAGCTATTAGTGGAATCCTCTTGCTTGCGAGCTAGAGGCGGGGACGTAGGCACAGTTGGCCGAACCCCGATAACATATCGTGCGTGTTCTTTACATTTCTGCAATTTACTTACTGCACATGTATGTTATATTGTAAATGATTAGATTTACATTTGCATAGACAGACCCTAGGTTAAGTAATACTGCTTATCTGGTTTAACCTAGGTGATAATTTTTAAATACCCAATTCACCCCCCCTTTTGGGATTGCACCAAAGTTAACACATGTACACATTCAATCCCAAAGAAGAGGTCAAGGGAAACATATTCAATTTCTTGGACTAGACATGCCTGATTAAGGGAGACACATTCAATTGAAGGAGGAACATATTCAAGTGGGACATTCACTCACTTTTGGAGTTGCAAGAACATACACACATTCACCTAAGAGAGAGAGGGATAAGAAGGAGAAGGAACCACACATTAGAGGCAAGAGGAAGAATTTCTCTAAGCTAAAGATCTTGTGTCCTAATTTACTAAGTATTCAAGGCTAAAAAGAAAACTTGAAGAGCAAGATATGCTTCTAATCTCCCTCTAATCTTATGTATCTTACATGTTATCATGAAAATTTTAAAACATGCCCTTGAAGATGATGGTATGAAACTCCAATGATTCTAGGTTTGTATTGAGATTTAGCTTTGATAATGCTTAAAGCTTTCATTTTTATAGCATGGTTGGCTAAAGTTTGAGTCTTTATTGCATAAGTGTAGGTAAGTGGTGATTATCATGTTTTTTGTTTTGTTTTATTTTCTTTTATTTTCTTTAATTTAGTTTCTTCTAATTATTAATCTATTGTTTAAAATAAGATTTAAATCATGTTGTCTCAATGAAATTGTTTAGGAGTATCTTTTATGATTTAGGATATATTATAGATTTTTTATTTATATTTTAGATTTAGCCTATTTATTTTAATTTTATTGCATTTTAGTAAGTAATTGGTTAAAAAATCCAAACAAATGGCAAAAAATTAGGATAAAATACCAAAATTTTATTTGTTTCTTATTAGTTTATTTGAGTTCTAGGAGTTCTCTAGGCATAGGTTGACCTTAGAATTAGTGCAAAAATTCAAAAAAGTAAAAAAGAGAGAGTTTGAAGTTATGAATAGGCTAACGTTTCTTGGCTTTTTTTAGTGTTGTCTCTTAAGTATCAAATAAGGTTTCTAGTTTCTTTACAACAATAAATAAAGAAAAAGTAAAGTCTTTTTAAGATAGAGAAAAGGGAAAAGTTTTTCATATGCATAAAGTAAAAATGTTTTCTTGTACATAAACTGTCAAATTTTTCTTCTTTGACTTAGTGTCATCACCAAGTTGAAAGGACCCGTTTTGTTTGCTAATGTTTGGTGACTTAAGTAAACCAAAGTAAAATGAACCATCCCTTGTTCTTTTACTTTTTTTTTTAATTTTATTTAAAATAGAGTCACCACTTTATTTTATTTTTTTTAAAAAAAAGTTTAAATAAAGGAAAACCTTTCTTTTAAAAATCTAGCTTAGGAGTACTACTATAAATAGGAAAGGTAGACTCATAAATCTCTCTAATTTGAGATTTAAAAGGTCTAGCATCCACAAACACCATTCCAAGAATGGTTACCTTATGTGAGTTTATTTGTTCATCACTTAAAAATTTTAAAAATTGAAGAAAAGGTTGAAAAAGGCCCAAAATTAGGCATGCAACATCTAGTGGTCAATTGCCTCTAGTTTTTGCTTTGCTTGTTTGCAAAATTTCGAACTTCTTACTCTTTACGCCATTTGAAAGGACTTTCATAGAATTTATACAAAGATATATACCTCATGAGAATTTCACTACTTAGATGCCTTAAAAAATTCCTCAAATATATCATGCAAAAACAAAGAGAAAAAGAGAAAACAAAGAAGTTCTAAAACATTAAAAAAAAATATGGTTTTAGAAAACATTTTGGCGTTTTTGAAAATCATTGAAAACACTTGAAGTCTTGTTGAAAAATCATTTTTTCTTGATTAAAAAACTAATTTTTTAATGAAAAAAATCTGTAGAACAGAGATTAAAATCAAGTTAAAACATTAAGAAAATACCCTTTTTCCATCCTCAAGCTACTTCATGGGTGACTACTTTGAAAAATAGTTTTTCATTGTTTTAACTTGAAAAAAATTTTGAATTCTTGGTGGGAGAACCACATAACTACCTTGAAATCAATGTTTGAAAACTTAGGAAACATCCGAAAGTTGCATTGTGGATGTATGGCTCTAAGAAAATTTTGAAAACTCTGTAATAAGATTGAGAGTTTTCTAAAAAAAACTTGTGTGAATTTGCATTTAAAAGGGAAATTTTGGTTTTCTTTTTTTTAGGAAAATCAATGAAAACCTCCAACCAAACAACACTAAAGCTAGATAAACTACGATCTAATGAGTGTAGAGACTTAAAAACACTAAAAAATTTGGAAGAAAACAAGAAAATACTAAAATATGCACTCTTAAAATTCGGTGGTCGACCACTTTAGAGGGGCGGTCAACTACCTAGTAGCCCAATGGCTATTTTTTGAAAAACAGGGGGATTTCAACATCCTAAATGGATCGGTCAACTGCCTACATACCAACTTCATGAAAACAATACATTTTTTATTTTTTATTTTTTAAAACATTTTCTTCTTATGGAATGGAAGTAAAAGCATCCTATGTAACGACCTGCCTATTTACTATATACATATATTCATATTTATTTATATTATTTTTTTCTACATAACAACATTCACAATAACTCTGATATCCTGCTAAATTGACATAGTCATTATCAACCCAGACCTATGGTTACCGGGGATATACCTGTCATACCTCTTTGATACCTAGTCAGTAGAAAACATAAATTACATACATGCCATACAACAACGGGAACAACACCAGAATTCTACCGAATTTGTCATATATATATATACAAACATCCACAAAGGACCAAAAGTACCCTAGGGTCATAACCCAAAAACCAATCTGACCCCAACTCAACTACTTACCCTATTGACAGGGTAGTTCGGTCAACCTTTACTGCTGTGAAACTCTATCTGCCCTTTTATCTAGATTTCCTAAAATGTTTGTAATACTGGGGTGAGACACCTCTCAGTAAGGAAGATAAACTAATATTAGTGTGTGACAACATGAGTATTATCATGCTTAAATATGAATGTACATAATAAGTATATATCTGATAAAACTGGCTGTATAAATTCCGAGTAAAGCATGATTCATCATATCATAATAAATAACGTACTAATTCTGTAATCATGTAAACATATTCTATAACTGTACAATACTTGAAATAATACCCAAGATGGATAGTTAGTTAATGTCATGTCTTGCCCCTTCATGATTGGGTTGTGCAACCCGTAGGCGGGACCTAGTAATGGCTGGCCGACCATGCTAAGTCAAACATATGTTTGTAAGTACGATGAGCTTGCCCCACTTGGTCCGAAGTGCTAGGGGGACATTGGCACTACACTTAAGCCACATCGCCTGCCATTTCCCACACTCTATCTAAGATGTGTGGTAGCACTAACATAAACTTATACTTGAATTTGATCTTATCATATAGCTATGGTACCGTACCCTGAAATCTAGACTAAGCCATCCGCGTTCTAATAACATATAGTACATTTCATATTACTGATACATAGCTGTTTCATATTTCAAAGTAATATCTGACATGATAATATTTTATTGATTTATGACATAGCATGCATAATTACGACATCTGCGCCGACTTGTAAATCATAGCATCTGCGCCGGCTATATCATAACATATAAATCACGACATCTGCACTGGCCATATTATAACATATAAATCATGGCATCTACGTTAGCCATATCATAACATACTCAACATGAAATTTCTGCACTGTTTAGCATAATATTTTCAACCATAGTTCCTGTATTGCTTTTATGGTTTTTATGAAATCTGTCGTAACATGCTTATTCTGGAAAAATCATAATATTCTGATATAACATAATTTCAGGG
Organism: Malania oleifera; assembly: GCF_029873635.1. NCBI lineage: Eukaryota > Viridiplantae > Streptophyta > Magnoliopsida > Santalales > Ximeniaceae > Malania > Malania oleifera. Next base: position 77,180,018 of record NC_080421.1, on the reverse strand, counting down.
AAATTTACACTTATGCCACACAAATGTGAGTAATACTTTAAACATAAAATTTGATCTGAAATCATATTTTCTGATAAAATGTATTAAATCTATTTTCCTGTTCAACAACAGTATTTTCAAACATTATACAATTACATACATAATTTCTGAAAGTAAATGCTGTATATTAATAAATAATTTCATGAAAAATGCTTACTTAATTTATCCCCTTACTTGGCTTACTAAAAAGCGCACAAATTTATCTAAACCCGCTCTTGTGTGTTCCCAGCTCAACACCCTGAAATTTATATTTCCCTAACAAATCAACAAACACTAGTATAATACCTTTCTACACATTCCCCTCAGTCCAGAAATACCCAATAACTTATAAAAATTAAAATAACCAACTTACCCAGATTTTGGGATGGTGCCCAAATGGCCTAAATCAAAATTTTGTTCTGGCAATATTGAAGAGAATCTTCTCAGGAGTAATGTGGCGACTTCCGATCGTCAAACCAATGAGAATTGAAGCCATAATTCCAGAGAGAAGTCAGAGAAATGGATTTTAGAGAGAGAGAGAGAGAGAGAGAGAGGGTTTTGCATGCGAATTTCTCGTTGAAAAGCCGATTTTGGCCTATATATAGAGTGCTGTCCACGTGCCCTCGTCGACGAGACACGTCACCTCATCAACGAGTTCAGGAAGAAAGTTCATCAACGAAGTCTATGGGATCATCGATGAGCCCACATGTCCTTAAACCCATTGTTGGTTTATCTTCGTCGATGAGACACATGTCCTCGTCAACGTTCGCAAGAAGGCCACTCATCGACGAATATTCTGTGTTTGTCGACGAGACCCTGTTGAGCTCCCTTGAAAAAAATCCCTTTTCTCTCTTTTCCTTTATTATTTAATGGCTATAATTCTTCGGGTCTCTACATCCTAATACCACTAACATGCAAATATTAACATGAAATGATGACAAAACATAACATATCTAGATGTGAATGTTAAAAAACATTCATACACCATGCATTCAACAACTTACGAAAATGAATGAAAACTAATAAAAAGAAGGGTAAGACACTAACTAAATGAAGAATTTACTTCTGTAGATCAAGTAGAGGACCCCTCTATTTCAAATCATTCCCTAAGTACCCTAAAATCAAAATGAGATATAAGTATCTCTCTTTAGTTTCTTCAATCAATCTTGTAATGTAATCCCCTTAGGTCTCTTTAAAAATTCTCTCCTTGCCCCCACTTTGACGTGTCATTTTTCTTCTCTAAAGGGTCCTTTTAAAGACCTCCAATAGAAGGGAGGGAATACCCTTTTTGGAATTGAATTTTGAAAATTCAAATTCAAAATCAACTACCATTAACTACCAACCAACAACTGGCAATGTCATTGCTTGACATGCGGCATCAATGGGACACTTGGCATGCCTTAATTGTCCATCCAGTTGCAAGAGGACAACATAAATATTTGAATTTTACTATAGCCAGTCAACCGCCTGAGTGAGCTAGTCGATTGCTTATTGGGGAGCCATACTAGAAATGGTGGGAAATGGGGCCGGTTGATTGCCAAAAGTGGATGCTTAACTGCCTTAGCCGCTATCTTTTCTTTTTACATTTTTGCATTAACTTTTTCATATGTTTAGCTTAGACTTTGTTTTATTGTGTAAAAAATGACTATTGACACTTAGGTAATTGATTTTCAAACTAGGAAAGTAAGATTAGTTTATATTTGATTGCCTTTTAAAGATTTTGTGAATATTACATATGATTTGTTTCCTTAGATTAATGATATTCTCCTTTTAATATCCCTTGCTTTGGTAACTTTGGGTTTATGATTTATTACTTATCCTTGTATATTATCCCATATGAAACATCTTGTTCAACCCTAAGATAATTTAATGACTCCAATGATGGATCTCAAGGTGGTATCTTGTGCATACATTCGAGGATCTCAAGGTGAGGGTAGTCGCTGCCTTGCAAGGGGTTGACCCAATATTTAATGGAGGGTAAATTAACATCAAAGTATGTTCACATAATAAAATCTATCTAAATATAAACCTCAATGCGGTGTCTTGTACATGTCTTTGAGGATCTCGAGGTGAGAGTAATTTCCGTCTTGTAAAAATTTATCTAATATATTAAAGGTTGGTAAATGCCAACAAGGAAAAAAACTGTTGACCTTATTGGTCACACTCTGTTTTGATAATGACAAATACTCAGGTATTTGATGGTTTTCAAGTGTTTGTTTAGGTTCATTTTAACAAATCAAGTAATGGCACATGAAAGCATGAGGATCTAGAAGATTGGTTTTATGTTGTAAATTCATTTTATGTAATATAGGTCTATAATAGTAAGTAGGATATAATGTCTATAATAATTCCTTGCATGTCATGCATATAGGATATACTGTAAGCTTAGTAAAACCTTAGGTTTCAACACTCATGCACAAATATTATTCATAATCGGGTGTGTAAAAAGGAGTTGAATTGAACATAATAAGCATAAAATGAGTAAGGTTGGGTGACAGAACCCTAGGAGTTCAAAACTCCTCGGGCGCCTGAACTGCTGGAAAGTCAGCAGTTTGACTTGGGTTCGGGCTATTGAACCAAGAATGAATGCATTGCCCTCGGGTGACCGAACCCTTAAAAAGGGACATCTCACGTACTCGGGCTGCCGAAATTCTCAGTTCAAATTAGACCTCGGGTGACCGAATTGGTCAGTTCGGTTAATGAAACTTTGCACCGGGCACTCAAACCACGCGCCAATGTCTCTGACTTTGGTTCAGCTAACCGAATCCAATTTCGGGCACTCGAACCAATTAAAAATAAATTATTGGTTGAGTCTGTTTGGGCAACCGAACTTAAGTTTAGCCACCCGAATCTTCTCGGGTTACTTAATATTTACCGAGATTAAAATGTTTTTAAATAGGATTAATTTTTCTAATGTATTTTAAAGCAATGCTAATAATACCCTACATGTCCTAAATGATTATATTTTTACCTTGGTCTATAAATATGAGTTCATTTGTGTGGATTAGTGGTGATTAGCAAAAATCATTAAGTGAAAATCCTCTCTACTTCCAAAAGCTCATATTGTTCAAATACTCTCAAAATTCATTCCCTTGATACATCTTGATATTGTGAGAGCTTGTTGAGTGTGCTTGTGATTACTAGATATTACTAATACTGCCACTATTCTTGTTTGATTGTTTGAGTTATTCTTGGGGAATTTTAGTTAAGTTTATCCCACATATTTTAATATTTTAAATCTTGTGTTGGGATAAATTAACAAGCTTTAGGATATTTGCATTGTTATTGCAAGTGTCATATAGCTTTGATTTTGTCGTGCAAAAATATTTCCCACAAGCTAAAATATTTTCAAACTACTCTTGTGCATATTTCATTGAAGTAAATCCTTTGAGTTAGTTTGAGTATTTGATTTGCATCTTTGAAACCTTGATTTGTTATTGAGATTTAATATAACTTTTTTTAAAGACATAGCTTGTTTAGAACACTCCTGAACATTCTGGTGATAATATCTTGTTGAGTGTTGTTTGCAAAAATATTCACATCATTGAGCTTACATATTCTATATTGTTGATGTGCTTATGATTGATTACATTGGTACATAATCTGCTTAATTGAGAAGCATATCTGTTGTACGCAAATTTGATAGAGAAATACTGTTGTATTCCAGGCGTGGCCTAAGGGGGCGGTAATCCAGCCCTGTAAGGATTGTCTGTAAAGGTTGAGGTCAGCCCTGTACTAATTGACTTGATTGTTTAGGTGCCGCTCCACCCATTAAGTGAGCCTTATAGTGGTAATCCTTGTGCTTGTTAGCCAAGGTGAGACGTAGGCAGTTTGCCGAACCTTGATAACATTTCTGGGTGTCATCTTTATTTGCAGCTTTCTCGTGCATGATAGGTTAATTTAATTGTGCTATCTAATTTCCTCTGTACATTTAAATTGAGTTAATTTATCTGCACTAGATTGACCTAAAGGTTGTGTAATACTACTGTTCAGGGATTGACCTAGGGCATCAATTTTGAAAATACCAATTCACCGCCCCTCTTAGGTTCACGGTAAAGCTAACAAAAACTAAATTCTAAATTGGTTGAATTCGAAGGTAATTATAGGTTAATTTACTACCAAAAATAGGCATGTAAGGGGTACTATTTTCTTCCCTTCACATAACCATACACTCGCGCTTGGCTCTAGTGTGTAGACTATCGACTATCGGTTCCTTGGACCCTAGGTAAGCTTAGTTTGCCAACTAATTAAGTCGTAAATAATTAGGTATTCTAACTTCATCTAGAAAAAGTCGGATAGTAACATTTATTGGTATTATTTTTGACCTATATCTTAACCCCATTTCAAATATCTCATTTTGAATTCGCAATTTGTGTTAAGGTAGTTCAAGGATTCACCTCGGTAGAGGTGAGTGTTTGGAACATGATGATAGAGACTCATATCATTTAGCCCACTTTTAACACTTTGATCTAATGCCATCCCCTAAAGGTTGATACAACTTTATTTTTGGTGCCAGGAGTTCCATTTTCAAATTAATTTCCAACAATCACATACTCACAATAATATTAATCAACAACCTCACAATAACAATAAAAAATCCTTAGTATGTACATATATTACCACAATCCAAATTCAATCTTCTATAAATAAACAATGTTCAAGATCAACTGTAAATTTCAATGAGAAATATCAAGATAGTATTTTAGAAGATTGATCTCAAATACCTTGCAATATACCTTCAATAAGATATTCAAATTCACAAAGTTTACCTAAGCTATATTCTCAACATTTTAATATCCAGAATTTTTCAAATCATTCAACCAATCAGTTACTTGATTCAAAAACCAATTAAAATCAAGATTTTAGTAAGCTCCCAATATTCTGCAATTTAGTATTCAAGTATAATATGATTTTTCAATCCAACAACAAACAATCAATATTGTTCCTTTGATAAGTATTCCATCAATTCCTCAAATAAGCATACACACAGTTGATATACTTGTAATAATTTAAAGAGATTAAGGGAAGACGAGAGGAACACTTGATTTTTTACAAAGTTCGGCCAGTGGCCTACGTCCTTGCCCCAACAACATGTTGTGAGGATTCCTTTTTGACTTCTTCACCAGGTGAAGTTACAAGCTCTCTCTATTTGAAGTGGAGATCCCTCTCTGACGAGAACACGCTCTCACTAGGAAACAATCCAACAATCTTGAATCATCAAGAAAATAGAAACAAGGAACAACTTTTGTTCGTACAGGTAGAACTCTTAGTTAGAGTAGATTTGTACAATTCAAAATCAGTTTACTTTAAAACAAATAACAATATAGAAGATGAAGCTTAGAGAAATATCACCAGAGTTACGATTTAAGAATAGGAAATTCATGAAAACAAATAAGAACGTCAACAAGATTTCAGCAATGGCACAATATAACTTTTAGCAGAGTATCAGCAAGCTTTCAGTAGAGAGTTATTCAAAATATAATTCGTATGAGCTTTGTTGTTGTATAATAATCGAAAATCTTGAGTATTTATAGAGTAGTAAAGTATCATACCATTTTCCCCAAGTTTCTTGGCGTATTTCCCAAGTATTCTCCAAGTTTGGGAGTCAAGAAATCAATTTTGGAAACTTTACAAACACTATTTTAAAGTTATAACATAACCTTCAATCAAATAAGACTCGTGGCTCAGTCGCCTGATCCTTTTAAATTCAGTGTATTTTGCAATCTTAGTGTTGAGTCAGTCGTCTATGCTTTTAAGGGTTAGTCATCTGTCTTGGCTTTGTTTACTTAAAAATCATCAACACAAAATGTCAGTCGCCTAATGTTAAAACATCAGTCGCCTGTTCTGCTTGATACTTCTTTGTTTTGTGAAATTTGATTTCAAATCTTTAACTTTGATCTCGGAAAACGTAAGTGAGACTTTATGAAAATATTTTCCATTTTTTAAAATTAGGTCTCAAAGTAAATATTATTTCCTAAGAGCTTCATGCATCAATATTGAATTTTTGGAGTACTTACATGATGAGACTTATATGTGATCAAATTATCTTAAATACTAAGTCTTCATGCTTTGGCTTGCTCTCTATATCCAACTCGAAACTTTTACCTTCAGTAAGCTTTAACTTCATCATTTCTTATGGCTTTAAGCACAAGCTTTATTGAAACTCTTCAAACACTCGAACTTGATCTTATGAAAGCGTTTTAGTCCCGAAACTTTACTTAAAACAAACATATTAAGTACCCTTGATTTGTTATCATCAAAACAAGATTTTAAGCCTTATTAGGCCAATAGATAAGGTTCCCACTAATGCACCATCAAGGCTCATTCTCGGCATTATAGTTCAAAGGTAACTCCATATCTTAAAGCTCTCCAAATTTGATAATCTTATAAATTTGTGGCTACCAAGTATGGCGCTAAAGCTCATTGCCAACATTCCACTCCAAAGATGAGTACACACCCAAAATTCTTAAAAGTATGACCAATCTTATAAATTAGGGGTCCATATTCCTAAAATTCTTAAATAACACCCAATATTCTCACAAATCATGCAATTAAAAATAAACCATTTGGACTATACATCCATCCAATGTATACTCAAACTCACTTTTGGAATCCTCAAGACTCAAAAGTATAGTTCCCACCTTGAGTGTCAATGCTTGTTATCATAGACGGTCTGCCATGCCCTTTGACAAAACAATCTTTAAGGGTGTTCAATAGCCCATCCAACCCAACCAACTTGAAATGTAATGACCAAGAAATTGGTTTCAAATGATTTATGGATCGATTGATAGTTTTCTATTTTGCATAACTTGCTTGTATTTGTTAGTTTATGGGTTTAGTGTCTAATCCACCTGACCCATGCTGACTAACTCTTATGCTTATAACAATAAATGCTTAGGATGAATTGTGGGATTGGCACACTTTGGAGTGTTTCACTTTTTTATATTTTTTAGTTATATTTCTATTCTAGTAATGTTTATGGATATGATGTTTTGATCCTTTTGGAAGACAACACATATCAGGCATAATATTTCTTTGATTACTTGAAAACCTTCTTTATATTATGTTATCAATGAAAAAAAAATTGAAAATTGTAGAGTACTTATTATGTTACATCATACGGTTACATTTACACACATAAACACACAAACACACACACACACACACACACACACACACACACACACATACGCACACGCACACGCGCGCGCGCGCACACACACACACACATACTTTATTTGAATGACATTACTATAAGCATCAATTTTTCTATAACGAATGACATTACTATAAGCATTGTTTTTTTCTATAACATATTTATGTTTGTATAACTCACACATAATCCTTCATATTTTTTTCTTTAATTTTTTTTTTCTAATTTTCCTCTAAACAAGCTAAATCACCAACTTGATCTAACCCACTCGATAATCAAACTAGCCCAAACCAATCGAAATGGCATCCTCAATTGTTAGACTAAGGGTTGGATTTTTTTCAAACCAAAAATATTGGATTGGTTGGAGTTTCAAGCCAAACCCAACCCAACCCGATCCATAAACACCCTTAGCATTCTTAAACATTGTCCATGGCTAAAATTCTGATACCAACACTTTGGATTTCCTTTGATCAAACTTAAATCTTTCCTAGATTACTCTCTCGCCAAGTTCTACTAAAAATAACTTGCACAACAACAAACAAAAATGGTCAAACTCAAATCTTTCCTAGATTACCCTCTCGCCAAGTTGTACTGAAAGTAACTTGCACAACAATAACAAACAAAAAAAGCCCTCTAGCCACAATGGATCATGTTCCTCTTGTAACATGACTCAAATATGCCCTTTGGTGAACCACATTCCAATGTACTTTGGCACCTGCAAGGATAAGGCCCAAATGCCAATAACGCAGAAGTGCTTAATCGTCAATTCGAAAAATGCAGCATTCAATTGTGTTCTAATTGAAACTAAAGTTATAAGGTCTTTTTAGAGTTTCAACAAAGTCCTATGACCAATATTCATGCTTCTCTTCAAGTCGATACCCTATTGGGTATTCATCACTATTGTTATCAACACATAGTTGCAGTTATGTGGCTCAAGGATTACCTACTCTAGGGCTTCTTCAACTCATTACTTCCTATACATCCAAGATTCTTACCTTTCTTTATGGATTAGAAAATTGTAAGTTCAGTGAAAGAAACCTTTGGCAAGCTCTTACATCCTTCTTCTTCCATCAAATCTAAGAATATCACCTTTGCCTATGGAACGAGGACTATTCATCTATCAGCGAATCATCATCTGAGCTCAAGTTCCAACTAAAATAAGAGAAATCGTATAATGTGGCCTTAGTCCCCACCTTAAAGCAATAAGGTATTCTCATAACCTTAACTCCCCCAAATCAAGCCTTATCCCCTTATCAAGGACATAGGGTAGCATTAAGTATCCTAGTTTTCATAAGATAGTCTACCAAAGGCCAACTCTTGTCTTATTAACCCATGAGTCAAATGATAAAAGGGGAGAGAGTGACCAACGCCCACTTAAAAGTTGATTGATACACCTCCCTCGCAATGTTACATGTTAAATTTGCATAATATAATTGATGCCCATAATATCAATCTCATTTTAGCTCTCAAAGGAGAGACCTTCTCTAATACCAATTGTTGTGGGGTATAATTCCAAGGCCACAAAGAATCACCCCTACCTTAGTATACCTATAATGTGATGGAGACATATTTGATCTATAACAACACTACACCGGGTCCTATTAGTTATCTTTATCTATTGAAACACTCCAATGTCCAATTCAGTTGTCAAGTCCCATGACATGACATTAACCCTTGTTCCAATTGAGATTGTTATGAGGAGTCATAATTTGAATAGGGAAGGTGTTAAACTTATACACCATTAGTATTAAGGATAAATCTCATGTTGAAAACACAATTCTTATGTAAAAGCACCTTCCATTTGCCACCTACTTGCTAGATCTAACGAACAAAGAATCAATATCCTTGATAGTGTAAATGGACAGGAGGATGATACCACTCAAGAGTATACCCAAGGGCCAATACGCGTGTAAGTCTAAACCTTCAGGTTGAAAGTAATTTGCAATTTCATTTTGTAATGAGTCATCTATGGGGCTCCCAATCTCATATAGAAGCATAAGACATCCTTTCAAGGATGTCAAGAGGATGCCCTTGAGCTTTCCTCAAGGTGCTTACATAGTATCCAAGAGGATACTAAGGGAGGTAGGTCGTTCACCTTGTGTTTCCCATAAAGTGAAGTCTCTAATGCATTCTAATTCATATATGAGTAATCAATCATTGGTCTAATGATCATACATCATAGCCCAAGAATGCCATTATGGCATCTATTTGGATCCACCACTAATTTTAAAATGAGATTCAAAATATATCCTAAGACGTCTCCATCATCGAATCCATGTTAATCAAAGTTCCTTCCATAACCAATTTAATACAAACATTATCATTCGAAGTTCCTAACAAACCATTTGGCATATTTCATAGTTGCAAATGTAGGACCAAAACACAATGCCTTATATTTTAGTTTTACAAGTGGAAACTTTGAGGAATGTAAAGACTAGGTTATTTAGCATTGTTTGTGTTTATTTTCTTGGTGCTTATGTCACCTTGAGTCTTACTGAGGTTTGGGGGTTTATCCTATAGGAGGGGTCTTTTTGAGACGTTTGCCACCAAGAGTGTTTTTTAACCTCAAAAGACTTCAAGGACTTCTAGGAAGAACACCAAACCCCTTGACTTCTCTTTTTACCTTTCCTCACCCTTTGAATGGGCATGAATACACACATTTAAGCTACTTATGTCTATGCGAGTTTGACTACATTTGAGACATGCCTCAAGGGTATCCTTTCTTTCATTATAAAAGCATCCTTCACTATTAAGGTTTTAAGACCCACCTTGCTCGTAGTCTTCGTTAAATCTTAGTAGGCTTCGGTTGCCTTTATGTTGAGGTTAGGATCAAGCTAAAATTTGACATATTCTAGGGCTATTTTCTTTAAAGAAATAACCCTTGAGAAAAGTTTGGTTTTTATTTTGCAGAAGAAAGCACAAAAGAATTTTGCCCAAAATTATTGATTATATTGAAGGTTAGAAAAATTCTTTTCCTTGCTAGAATAACGACTAGGGAGTTGACATTAAGTAGGGTGATCCAGAGGCCTATTTAATTGCATTATACCTTATTGTGGAAGTCAAGTTAGTTAGGAAGATTTTGAATTTGGCTAAGCCTATACTCTTTATTATCCTAATTAATGTCAAACAATATAATAAACACATAGTTGATGATTCATCCCTTTAATGTTATCATTTGACTAGCACTTACAAAAATAATAGACTATAACTATGCTCTATTTTGTTTTTGGAGATTTTCAACTCAAATTTACTTTGTGTTACAGAAAAAAAAGGAGATTAGTAAGGATGCCTAGAATAGCAACAAGAGGGGTCTTGGTAGTTGATGACATCGAGTTTAGAGATTCGTTTGGGTTGCCAACATTTGGTGACTTGTAATAAACCAAAGTAGTATAACCATCCTTAGGTTATCTTACTTACCCAATTCTTTAAAAATAGAGTCACCACTTTATTTTGTTTTTAAGAAAGGTAAAATAAAGGAAAAAACTTTTTCTTTTTAAAGTTTTGGTTTGGGAGTTCCATCATGAATAAGGAATGTAAGATTTTAATTCTCTTCAAATTAAGATTTGAAAAACCTAACACCTTAAAACACCTATTATAAGAATAATTATAACACTTATTTTATGTGTATGTGTGTATGTGTTCCCTTTTAAAATGATAATTTTAAAGAAAAAAAGTTGAAAAATAGCCCAAAATTGGTTTGCAACATCAGACGGTCGACTGCATGCAAAAAGCGGTCGCCAACCTTTTTTGGTTTTTGTTTTCTTCCATTTGTAGAAAACTTGAGATTCTTACCTCTTTACCCCATTTGAAAAGGCTTTCATGAGACTCATAGAAAGGCATAAGTCTCATAAGTATCCCATTACTTTGATGCCTTAATGTCGACACCAGATTCTAGTCCAAGGTGTATGCCAAAAATGGGAGGTTGTTTTGCATGGAAATCCCCCGAACAAGAAAGTTAAATTGAGGGTTGATAAGACTCAAAGAAGATACAAAGATTGAAAATACGGAGTCACTATCTTTATTATTATTTTTTTTTGGGAAAATAAAGGAAAAAATCCTATGACGTCCACGACATAGAGAACAAGGGTTTGGTAGTATAATTTTGTGTAGGGAAGGTGGTGAACCAACCATTCTATGGGAGATTAGCCAACCAACACCCTAGCAACACCTATTTTAAGAATGGTTACCACTATGTGTGTGTGTGTTAATGAAGAATAAATAAAGGAAAAGAAAGAAGGAAAGTTCCCATTTTAAATCATTAAATGAAGCATTACTGTCCAAGAGTCTAAACCATAGGATTCAAAACCCTGACATGCTCTTATTTGAAAAGGGGGTTTAGCCTCAGGTAGCCCTAAATTTTGAAAATATAAAGTAAAAGACAAAAAATGTTTTGATTATTACTATGAGTGAATTCAAAGATGACCCTTTCAATTAAAAAATAAGATTGAAGGAAAAGTCAACATCTAAATATCATACTTCAATCTAGGGTTGGATGGGATTACAATTTAAGTTATTGAATGAGTGGAAATTGTAATTCCAATCCCTTGATTAAAGTTGGAGAGTTTACTGTTGATAGGGTTAAAAATAGCCTGATTGACATCAGGTATTAATGGAAAGTTAGAGTCAATTAATTATTAATGAATTTGAAAAGCTTCTTAATTGGAAATCGAGATTTAAATGTGGATGAAGTCAATCTTTAATGAAGGTTTGAAATCTCCTAATTGAAAATCAAGGTTTTAATGATTGAGGTCAACCATTACATGGGAGATTTGAAAATCTCCTAATTGTCCATAAGGGTTTTATTGGCTGATCAAGTCAACTCTTTAATGGGATTTTAAAATAATTGATTGACAATTAGGATTTTAATGATTGATTAAGTCAAACCTTAAATGAGAGATTGGAAAATATCAGCAATCAAGGTTTTAATGATTAATTGAGTCAACTCTTTAATCGAGGATTAGAAAATCACGGATTGTCAATCGAGATTTTAATGATTGATTAAGTCAACCCTTAAATGGGATATTAAAAAATCTCTTGATTGGTAATAAACATTTTAATGGTTGATTGAGTCAACTCTTTAATAGGTGATTTGAAAATCATTGATTGTCAATCAGGATTTTAATGATTGATTGGAGTCAATCGTTTAATTGGAGATTTGAAAATACCTGATTTCCAATCAAGATTTTAATGACTGATTGAAGTCAACCCTATGATGGTATTTGAAAATCATTGATTGTCAATCGGGGTTTCAAAGGTTGATCAACTTAACCATTTAATAGAAGGTTTGAAAATCCCTTTATTTCCAATTAGGGTTTTAATGACTAATTGAAGTCAACCCTTTAATAAGAGGTTTAAAAATCCTCTGATTGCCAATCAGGGTTTTAATTGATAGATTAAGTCTCTTTGATTAGGAAATCAATATTTATAAGAGAGATTTGACACTTAGAAAAAAAAAGGAAGGTTTCCTTTTGAGGAGAGATGTTTGAAAAAGACATAGAAGATCTTTTTGAAAAATTTCCAAGTTCATCATTGGCTATAAAGAGAAACAATTTAAATAAGTTTTTCAAACAGGAATATTTTGAGAATAGGAATTTCATATTTTCCCTCAGTCTCATCCTCGTGATGCAAGCACCGACTCCCATTTACTTATATGGGCCTAAGAGAGAGCACTTGCCCTTGCCTAGGGTTAGGAAGGAAAATGTCACCATATAGGGAGATATCCCCTATCATCTCATCATTGGTTGGGTTAAGAAATTAATAGCGACAAACATGGACCAAATAAGTCTACTAAGCATCAATAACTTGCTAACATCCTAATCATACTAAGCCATGCATATCGTCATCAATATGTATCTTAGTTGCATTTACAGTTTAATGGCAAGACCTTTAACAAGATATTAGACAAGAATAAAAGGTTTGAAGAAAACCCAGCAACTAACAATTCAATTTCAACATAATCACATACATTTTGAAGTTCTCTAAATAAGAGGCCTTTTTCAATGGCTCACCTCTCATTTACCACTCTTCTTCAATCTTTTTTTTATTCATTAATATGGGATTAAAAGATAAATTGGTTTGGCCATATAAGAACATGAAAGAGAGTTATTGAAAAAAAAAAAAAAACAATAAATAACAAGTTCAAAATGACAAAGGAACCTATTGAACCAGTCTACAAAAGGGTTTTGCGTAGGCCGACTTACCTTTTCTTCTTCATATGCTAGGATTTTGTGTGAACTCTATGTTGACTTTTTGAGTCCGTCTCCTATTTTGATTATGACAAACCATAGTATCTCATCTGTGTGCTTAGTGTATGAACAGGTCTACCTTTCTAAAGCACAGATGACAGATGAGAAATGGAAGCTGAGAAGCACTCAAACGAGCACATCTTTCGGCGCAATCCATGGAAATCCCGAGGAGCAGAGCATGAAACTTTTTTTTGTTTTAAGTTGTTTTTTTATATTTATCGTTTGGGTCTGTAATTATAATGAAAGGTCTATAATAATTAATGCACATCATGCATGTAGGGATTATAAGCTCAATACCATAGTGGACCTTAGCGAGATCGACCGACACTGGATTATTAAGACTAATTAAAATGCTCAAAGACCTTAGAATGACCCTAGGTTCCAAATTATTGCATGAAAAAGCCCCCTATAACTTTGAAGTAACAAATATGTGAATAGGGGTGTCTTTAAAAGATAGTTAGAAATTGACTACACAAAGTTAGTGTGTTATGTCGGCCGAACCTGAACACGCATAAACTTTTAGTCGATTGAACCTCCCTAGGGTCAAAAGTTTGACCATTTGGTCAACTATCCTTAAAATGAACATCAACATCTTGGTCAACCAAACTCGCACATGGGAAAATCCCAACGCCTTGGTCGACTGAATTTGAAGTTGAAAAATGGCCTGATTGACCGAATATCAAAATTCGGTCAGCTGAGTTTAGCCTGGTCGACTGAACCTTAGAGATTTAAAAATTGCCTCAAGTCTGGTCGACCAACACCTTAGTTCAAAAACACCCTGGTTGATCAAATTGAGTAACTTGGTAGACCGAACCTTAAAAATGTTTGACCGAACCTCTCGGGTTGGTTAATTTTTACTGATGTTAAACTGGGTTATTTTTAATTAAACTCAATTGATCTTTTTCCAAAATACTCTGTGTGTCCCCAACGGCTATAATTTCGGCCAAGTCTATAAATACAAGTTCATTTGCTCAATTAAAGTGATTTAGCACTTTGATTAGTAAAAATATTCTCTGTATTTTTGAGAAAGCTTTTTCCAAATACCAAGCCTATATCCTCACATATTATTATTCCTTTGCTAAATCAATTCTTGTGAGAGTTCTTTGAGTGGTTATATAGTGTTCTCAATTGTTAGGAAACTCTCATTGTGTTGTACATTTGATTTTTGGATTGAGAGTTGAGCATAAGGTTTTTTTCTCCGATTTTATTTAATAAATCTGTGTGTGGGAAAAATCTTGTAGCTAGTGAGTCTTTTTATCATTATTGCTAGACTCATTGAGCTTTTATTTTGGGTGTGCAAAAATCTTTTCTCAAGCTAATTTTTTATAATATCTCTTGAGCTTGAATATTGAGAAAATATTTTTAGAGGTATTTTGATTACTTTTGCTAGAAATCTTTGAAACCCTAAACTATGATTGAGATTTACATCTATACATAGTTTCAAAGATTAGCTTGTTGATACACGCATTACACTTGATTCAACGTAGACATTATATTGAGTGTTGATTGCAAACATATGGCACTGAGCTTATAGTTCTTACATTATTGGTGTGCATTGGTTATACTGTGCTGAATCGGTACATAGTCTGCTTAGTGTAAAAGCATATTTGTTTGTACGCAAAAATTTATTTGATTATTTGTTGTATTCCCAACGTGTGTTCAGAAGAGGGAGACATGACCTATGAAAAGTTTGGGATTGGCTTCGACTTGGTTAGGAAATCTAGGTGCACCATCCAGGTATGGTGTTGTAAACGGTGTCGCTCCACCTGTTAAGTGAGCAATAGTGGTAATCCTTAGGCTTGCGAGCTGAGGCAGGGATGTAGGCTATATTGGCTAAACCCCGATAACATATCGTGCTTGTACTTTATATTTCTTCAATTTACTTTTTGCACTTTCATTTTCAACACATGTATGTTGTATGCTTGATTCATTATATGTTGTACATGTGTTGATTGGGTTTATAATTGCATAGACAGACCCTAGGTTGCTTAATACTTCAAATTGGATAAACCTCAGTGAAGAAATTTTAAATACCCAATTCACCCGCCTCTTGGGAATACACCAATTCCAACACTCTAGCCGCCACCTAGGCAATGGCCTCAAAAGGATTTGTAGTAGTTGCCGTGTGCTGTTGCCATGTGGTGTGAGTAATCATGGTGATTTAGGGGTACCTTTGTCATATCTTTAGCTTCAGTAATATGCCCAACCTCAAATAAAACCTCTACATTAAATAAAAAAGATCATCCAAATCCTAGAAAGTACTTTTTTTTTGTATAGATCTCCCTAGTTACCAAAGCTTAAACATGATCTCCTTTAAAAAAATGTTGCATCACCTTGCATTCTAATACATTTGGAAAAACCAATCTTTCTCAAAAGATATGCATCTATACTTGAAATATAAAATTTGGAAAATCACCCTTTTTATAAAATTTCTCCTCTGCATTAGTAGAAGCAAAAAATAGTTCATTGCTTCTTATAAAATCCTTAAGATATACATAGTATATTGTATATGGTGTGTTAAGTGTGGTTGAGAGTATTATTGAGAGGGTTCTTGTATTGCTCTTATAATTTGCACAAGAAGATAGTGAATCTTTGCCGTTTGCTCCTATGGATGTAGGCATTGCCAAACCATATAATTTTTGGTGTCATTTTAATTATTATTGTTTTCATTTACTTGATGTGGTTGTGGATTGTTCTGTATTCATCATTAGACTGTTGCATTGTTTGTTTGATTCTTTACACACACACACACACACACACAGATATATATATATATATATATATATATATATATATATATATATATATATATGGGTTTTACACAACAAACACTTAAAAAATGCTCAAATAAAATCAAGCAAAAACAAACAAAGAAAACATGAAGTTGTATGTTGTGGCTGAATCTACTGAGGTAGTCTGCCTACATATACTCCATTGGAGGAATCAAAAAAATTTTGAAACAAGTTTCTAAAAAAGTTTTTGGTGAAAAGAATTCTTGAAATCTCTTTGAACTCACTTGAAAACTTTTTGAAGATACTTGAAACCTTTTGAAAATTCTTTATCTGTTGACTAGAAAATTAAAATTTCAATTAACAGTTTATAAAAATAGAGATTGAAATCAATTTTTTACATTAAAAATATTTTTTTCACCCTCAAGCCATTTGAGGGGTGATTATTTTAAAATTGTTGTGGAATGGAAAAGTTGAGTGACCTCCGACGAACTTTCTGATCATGATCTCCTGAAAAAGAAGAAAATGAAGGTTGCTTGGGGGACCTAGTGTGTACTTTGGGGGATCACTTCGATGCCTAAGTAAGGGACTGCTAAGAGAGGCTGTAAGCAATAGTAAAGATGAGTTAGAATGAGATACCTTTGCCTCTTCACAATACCCCCTTTTATATTGGCGATGTTTGACCCTTGGGAGATTGCCATTTTGGTGCCCAGCGTGGATCACTCCGGTCATTACAGTGCCGGCGTGGATCACTCTGGTCATTATTAGGTTGGAGCCAATTGCTCCATTCCAAGAAATTGACTTGAGTGGTAGTTGCCCTCATTAATGTTGGGCTTTAATGCCCCATCGACTCTTGGTGGTTGATATTTTTGGGGTATATTAGTTTCCCCCCTTCAGTTTCGAATTTTTGAAGCTTGTTTCCAAAGTTCGAAAGTTGCCTTCTCTCCCCCCCCCCTCCCCCCCTTTTTTTTGATTTGCTGAGCTTAAGTCACTATGTGATTAGCTCATTCGAGCCAATACTGCCGCATGTTCAGCTTGCCGAACCACTGTCCACCCAAGTCGCTTCAACAACTTGCCAAGCCGTTCTGGTTATGTTGTCGGCTCATCTGAGTTGCTTTCATGTGCCCATGACTTTGTTGAGTTGAACTCATCGAAATGTTTACTGAACTGAGTCGAATTTGTCACGTATGTGGCTTGGCTGAGCCAAACTCGTTAGCATAGCTACTTATTCAAGCTGGTATCACGTGTGCATGGCTTTGTCAGGGCGAAATCATGAGGGTGTTGGCTGATTCGAGCTGATGTTTAGGGATAATGCAGTTTTTTGAGTCGGTATCATGTGTGCACGACTTTTTCAAGCTGAAATCATGAGGGTGTCGGAGTATTTGAGCCGATGTTTAGGGATAATGCACCTTGCCGAGTTGGCATCATGTGTGCACGACTTTGCCGAGTCAAAATCATGAGGGCGATGGCTGATTCGAGCCAATCTTTAGGGATAATGTAGCTTGACGAACCATGGTCAACACGTTTTTTCGAGCTACTCTTTGAGGACATTTCGCGCCGAGTAGGTCTTTGCGAGTCTTTTGTATTGAGCAGCTCTTCGAGAGCATTTTTGTGTCGAGCAGCTCTTTGAGGGCACTTTTCTGTCGAGCAGCTCTTCGAGGACACTTTTGTGCTGAGTAGCTCTTCGAGGCCATTTTTGTGCCGAGTAGCTCTTCGAGGGCATTTTTTGTGTCGAGCAGATCTTCAAGGGAATTTTTGTGCCAAGCAGTTCTTCGATGGCATTTTTGTGCTAAGCAGCTATTTGAGGGCATTTTTGTGCTGAGCAGCGCGAGGGAACTTTTGTGTCGAGATGCTCTTCGATGGCATTTATGTGTTGAGCAGCTCTTCGAGGGCATTTTTGTTCCAAGTAGCTCTTCGAGGGCACTTTTGTGTTGAATAGCTCTTCAAGGGCACTTTTGCGATGAGCAGCTCTTCGAGGGAACTTTTGGGCCGAGCAACTCTTCAAGGGCATTTTTGTGCCGAGCAGCTCTTTGTGGACATTTTTTGTGCCGAGCAACTCTTTGAAGGAATTTTTGTGCCGAGTAGCTCTTCAAGGGCATTTTTGTGGCATTTTTTGTGCTGAGCAGCTCTTCGAGGAAACTTTTGTGTTGAGCAGCTCTTTTATGCTGAGGCTTTATGAGCGTTGCTCATTAGTTGGGCCGGTTTTATTTTCTTAATAAGCATGCTCATCTTTTGGGCTATCTTCAGGTCTCATAAGCGTTGCTCATCAGTTGGGTTGGTTTTCTTTACCTAATGAGTTATGCTCATCTTTTGGGCCCTCTTCAGGCCTCACGAGCTTTGCTCGTCAATTGGGCTGTACTTGCAGAAGTTCGAGGTCTTTCATTATTTTAGCCATACCTATAGAATTTCAAGATTTCTTGTTATTTGGGTTATAATTATAGAGTTTTGAGATCTCTCTCGGGCTCGTCATGGTCATGTATATTTGGTATCCCATCTTCTTGGGATGCGTGTTATACGGAATCTTGTCACCATGCGTCTGTTCAGAATTTGCACCTGACAAGACATGTGTCTTTTTGGGATTGTTTGCTTGTATAGGGACTTTTATTATTTCCTTGAGACACAAACCAATTAATGATTTCCCTCCTTTTTGTGATGTGTGCTTTTTGGAGATTCGAGTCAACTTTTCTCTATAAAAAAGTGTTCATTTGCTTATCTCTTCCTTGTCTCGACCGAAAGGTTTCCTTTGTCTCTACTAGGTATGCTTCTCTGTCCTCCTTTCTCTTTGTGTCTTTTGTTTCTTTTTTTTGATTTTATTTAGCATTGTGTGTGTTATTTTGGCTTTGTTCTTCGCACATTCTTAATGTTCTTCAAATTCCGCTTGAATGTTCTTCATGTTCTTCCTTTCGTTTGAATGTATTCCTAGTAAACTGTAGGAAATAGGCACGGTTGATCTAAATCTTTGAACAATGTATGTTGTTTTTATTTTTGACCTTTTAAAGCTTTACCCTCATGAATTCTTTTGAGGCTCAATCCATGCCTTAGACTACTATACGGAATGCTCGATTGAACCTTTCCCCTGCAAATTTGCATACCGTGCGTCGTCTATTTGCCATCCTTGATAATATCCAAATTAGGCTACCCACCAACTCTGAGTTTGTTCAAGAGCTAGTTCCCAATGAGGTCTGCCTATACACCGAATTTCTTGACTTAGGTTTCAGGCTGCCCTTTTTCCCTTTCTTTTCTAATGTATTTCGCTTTTACAACGTAGTTCCTTTGCAGATGGCTCCCAACTTATACTTGATGTTGGTGTGCTTCACCATTCTTATTATCAAAAGAGGTCATTAGCCTATAGTGCCTCTATTTTAGAGCTATTTTTAGATAAGAAAGCATTCCATAGAGAAGGATCTGTACTATTCCAATTCCCTTTTTGATTATAAGTTATTCACCCTTAGTAGCTCTTCCATTTATAATTGGAAGTTTCGGCGCTTTTTTGCATCTGGGGAGTTAGATTACCATGGGCCCCGCATTTGGTCTACTCCTCTTGATGGTGATGTTCTTCCCTTTATCCTCTACTTATTGTGCGCGTGCATATGTTTTATATATTGTTTATCTAACTGTTGGCCTAACAAGGCTCATGACTCTTATTTTGATGATAACAAATCAAGGTAATTTGATATGGTTCCAAGTTGAAATGTTTCAGGAATCAAATGGTAGAAAGCTCAAGTTCAAGCAAATGAAATCATATGAACAAGTGGTTCAAAGCTTAGCTCAAAGGATGTTAAAGTTCAAAGATTGACATATTCTAGGAAAGCTAAAAGTTTGACAAAATATTATGAAGCTCAAAGTATGTTTAAAGCTCAAATAAAGGACTCAAAGCAAGGACATGCATGAAGACTCCAAGAGTTGAAGAATATGCAGTCTCAAGGAAGTTTTCATGTAAGTACTTCAAGTAAAACTTAATATAAAAAGTATTGAAGCTCTTTATGGAAAAATTAAAATCTTAAGAAACCATTTTCAAATACCTTGAAACATGATTTCCAAAGTTATAAATAATGAAGGTCTCAAATGAAAAGAGTTTTCAAAGTCAAATCTTAAAAAACAAATATTTTTGAAAGCTCAGGTGCCTACCCAACATTCCCAGGGGATTAACCATTTTTGTGTTTTTTAAGAATTGGTAGACAGAAAGGTGCCAGGCGCCTGATGGTAGCTTGGCAAGCGCCTGCCTTATCATATGAGACGCCTGCTTGTGTTTTGACAGGCGACTACCAGTATTCCGACTTTCAAAAATAACTAAGAGAGGTGCCTGACTAGTCGTGTGAGGCGACTGCCACTCGAGGGAATTTTAAAAATTACCAATGGAAAAATTTTTAAAATTGGTTTCTTGGGCTCCAATCTTTTTGTAAACTTGACCAACAGTCCAAGTAAATTTGGGGAGCAAGGAATTAACTTTTTAAACTCTATACTAGGCCCCAATACAAGGATTTTTATCACCAAGAAATATTTTCAGCAATCTAATACTCGCAAGTGCTCTCAATTTTCAAAAGTTTTCTTGTTCACATCTTGCTGGTATCTTAACTAAGTTCTTGCTGATCATCTCACACGAAATTGTGCTTTAAAGTCTGAATCTTTCAATCAAAGGAAGATTAATTTGGTGATAGAGTTTTATTAAGCTTCAATTTCTTTATATTGAATTTACATTGAAGTATATTGTGTTGATTGTTGTACTAACCTACTCTATCTGAGAGTGTATCTTGTACACAAGTTCTCTTCTTCTTGTTTCTCGTTTGTTGATGGTTCAGGGTTATTGGATTGTTGTAACCAGGTGTGGGGTATCGCTTGGAGAGGGATCTCTTCCTATAAAAGAGGGAATTGTAAATGGCTTGCTTTGCCTAGAAAGGAGTGTCAAGTGGAATCCTTTGGTGGTATTGGCCAAAGGCAGAGACGTAGGCCGGGGATAAGATGAACCTTGTAAAAATCTCAGTGTTCTTCTTTCCCTATACTTTATTTTCAACACCTTAATATATTGTATTGTGTTGTATGCTAAGTGCAAGCTACAGAGAACAAAATTGAAATTAAAAGAAGACTCTTAATAAAAAGAAAGTACGTTTCGATTAACACTTTGCGGAAACCCAAAAGGGAGTACGTTGGTTAATCATTTGTGGAAATCTTAGTTAAAAGAGATTAAATAATTTCATTCAAATACAGGGCTTGCAATTACTCATAGGGCTGCTAAAGCAAAAATTTTCAAAAGCTGAAATTCCATAAGTGCTGCAAATTGTGGTTGATTGAGTATTTTTGATTGGTTATTTTGAGTTATTGATTGGTTGATTAAGTTTTTATTAACTTGTGGTATGTTTAAGTACTAGTTTTTGAATTGATTGAATTAATTAAGCTGTGTGTTTGATAAAATAAGTAATTCAAGAATCAATAAAAGGAACTAAAATTTTTTAATAACCCAATTCACCCCCCTCTTGGGATAACTACTTCACTTTCACTAAATTTGCCCTTTGTTTCGGCTCGGCTGTGCCACTTGGCTCCCACTCTACCCCCCTTGGAGGAAGTCATCCTTTGGGAGCTTTGGACTAGTGCTTGGCAGGGGATTTTCCCCCATAGCGAGCTGCTCAAGGAGCAAGTCCTTGTGCAGTGTGGACTCAGTCGCGTCTCCCCCGGTCTTCATCTCTCATGAGCTTTGTACTATACATATGTATTTTACTCTTCCCAAATTTTTAGCCCCCTCTTTTCTTTTTGTAGATATGGACTTCAATCAATACAAGGCCATGATAGCTGGAGCCAAAAAAAAAAAAAAAAAAAACAAAATGCAAGTAAGAGACTTACAAGGCGATTCTTCTCAAGTGGAGGATGCCCCTGTGGCAGATATCAAGACTCCTTTAACCTAGGTGATCCCACCTACGACTACTTCTTCTGGGGGACCCATTTTTCATGACCCCACCTTTTTTTGGTCTCGCTCTTCGGAGTGCAATGCACTTTAAGGGCCTTCTGGAAGTGAAGCTAACTCTCACTGAAAATTTGTCTTCCAGCATTCGGCACACTTATGATTAGGTGGCCTTGTTGACTTTGATTGCAAGATTGAAATTTTTTTATAGCTGATCACCACTGCATGCTAGCTTTGATATTGTTTTAAGCTGGTGACCTTGTCTCTAGGTATGGAAGAAAAAGTGGCTGAGATATATCGGTTTTCTACAGAGTCAAGGGAGAAATATATTTCTACACAGAATGTGTTGTATAAATCCTGGGCCGAAGCTACTCGTCAAGAGCAGGCTCACTAAGAAGAAATTGTGAGGATTCATAGTAAGGAGATCCCTACTCTTTCAATGCAATTTTATCTGACTATCGAAACTCTAAGAAGTTTATCCTCAATACTTCTAAGACGTATGAAGCAGGCTTTTGGAGGTGCTGAGAGCAGGTTAGGACAATGCATCCTGGCTTTTCTTTAACTAGTATATGCTCATATGGATATGGAAATGAAAGTCTAGAATCAAGGGAGGAAATGGATGAGACTGAGGAGTTTGAAGAGGAGGGTGGCGAAGGTAGTAAAGTTGGTGACTAGGGAGCCCAGTTCGAAGTTTTATTGCCTTTTTCTTTTGTAATTTTGCTTTTCAAGTTTTTATAACTAGATACTAAAGTGTATAAGTTATGAAAGGGAAATTCAAGGAGAGTATTTCTTCAATATATCAGAATTCCAAGCATTTTTTATCTCCTTCCCCTCTAAATCCTTTGAAGTGTATGCTCCCGGTTTGATCTCTGATGTTATTTGGTATGGTCCCTCTTAATTGGGGTTCATTTTGCTTAATTGGAGTTCCATGGGTTTGCTTCGCAACTTCTTCAAGACCAGATCCCCTATGTTAAACGTTCACGCCTTCACCCGAGCGTTGTAATACCCGACCACCTTTTGCTGGTATACTACGATTTTCAACTATGTTTGGTTTTGTCTTTCCTCTAGTAGATCTAGTTATGCTCTTAATTCTTCATTGTTGTGCTCATTAAAGTGTTGCCTTCGCCAAGAAGAGATTCCAACCTCTACAGGGATGACCGCCTCAGCTCCAAAGGCGAGCATGAAGGGAGTTTCCCCCGTTGCTGTTCGTCAGGTTGTATGGTATACCTAAATAATGGATGGGAGTTCTTATACCCATTTGCCATATAAAGTTTCAAAGCCGCGTTCTCACACTGTGCAAGATTATCCTATTCATGTTCTTTACTTGCCCGTTACTTTGCGGGTGCGCAACAAACGCGAATAGTAGTTTTATGCTTAAGCTAGCAGAGAATTTTTGAAGTGGTCGTTGTCAAACTATCTCCCATGGTCTGTGACTATAGCCCAGGGGATGCTGAACCTGGGACCACAGAAGTCCACATGAACTTGGTGATATTGCGCTTTATTATGTGGGCCAAGGCTTTTACTTCTACCCACTTAGTGAAATAGTCAATTGCCACCAATAAGAACTTCCATTGCCCTGTCGCTTGAGGTCATGGTTTTAGGATATCAAATCCCTATTGGGAAAAGGGACAAGGACTCATTAGTTGGGAAAAAGTACTGGTCGGAAGGTGTGGTATGCTAGCACACCTATGGCATCTGTCGCACCATTTAACCATATCTACTACGTCCTTCCTCATGGTGGGCCAATAGAACCCTTGCCGCAGAGCCTTGTGAGCTACTGCTAGCCAAGTGGTTTCCACATATCCTTTCATGAGTTTCCTTTAACACATACCCCCCTTCTTTGATGTCTAAACACTACATCTAGGGCAACATCAAGGACCTCTTGTATGACTCTTGATTTATGAATGTGTATCTAGCTGCCTTCCTTCTTACTTTCATGGAATGCTTCTTGTTGTCTGGTAGGCTTCTGTCCCAGAGGTATTGTATCAAGGAGGTCCTCCAATCTTCTTCGTTACGTTTTACTATTGTCACCTTGAGGCTGACCTTTTTGTAAGATGGTTTCCCAATTCTTTCCAGGTAAATGTTTTTCTACCAATCTGGTTTTGAGGCTGAGGCCAACCTTACTAGTGCATTGGCCTTTGTGTTTTCCACTCGAGGTATGTGCTCTATCTCATGCCCTCACCAGATGCTTTTTCATTTTTTAATCCCTCCTCGAATTCTCCCTTCACCTGTTCCAACATAAGCTGGGAATTGCTCAAGACTCAAATTTGAACTACCTCGAGCGATTTTGATAGGCACAGACCTACACGCAAGACTTTGTATTCATCATCGTTGTTGGTTTTTGCAAACTCCAATCGCAATGAATACAAAATTTTTGAACCATATGGTGCTATAAGGATTAATGTTGCTTCTCCCCCAGCTTTGTTGGATGACCCATCCACGCACAGCACCCAAACATTTGGCTCCTTTGATTTTTCACCAGACCGTTTTACTATGAAATCGGCTAGTTCCTGGGCTTTGATTATAGGTCTTGGCCTATAGTTTATGTCAAATTCTCTTAACTCAACCAACCACCTCACCATCCTCCCTAACATTTCCAGCAATTGGAGGATCTGTATCAGCAATAAGTTGGTTAGCACTATTACCTTGTGCGCCTGAAAGTAGGGCCTCAACTTTCGGGCTGTATAGATGGTAGCAAAGGCTACCTTTTCTGTTGTTGTGTAGTTGATTTTTGCCAAATTTAACACTTTTCTCATGTAATAGATGGGCTTGTGTTGCCTTCCCTTTTTTTTTAACCAGGACTGTGTTGACTGCATGTGGAGTAGAGGCGACATACAAGTACAACTCCTATCCTATTTTTGCCTATGTCAACAATGGTGGGGAACCAAGGTAATGCTTAAGTTGTTCGAAGGCCTTACTTGTTCCTCTCCCTATTTGAATCCTCTCATCTTCCGTAATACCTTGAGGAATGGTAAGCTCTTATCTCCCGAACAAGAGACAAATCTAATGAGCAAAGCAATCCTCCCTATTAGGACCTAGACCTCCTTTTTCATTCGGGGGGTTTTCATGTCTAGGAGCGCTCGTATTTTTTTAGGGTTGGATTTTATCCTCCTATGTGTCACCATGAACCTTAGGAATTTTCCTGTAGATACACCAAACACGCACTTAGCAGGATTTAACCTCATTTTGTACCTGCGCAGCAGCTCGAATGCGCATTTTAAATCCTTGCAATGTTCTTCCGCCTTTAAGCTCTTCACAAACATGTCATCCATGTATGCCTCTATGATTTTTCCCAGTAAAGCTTTAAATATTTTGTTCACCAACCTCTGGTATGTTGCCTCTACATTTTTTAATTCGAAGGATATCACCTTATAGCAGTAGAGCCCCTTTTCTGTGATAAAGGACATGTTTTCCTCATCTCCAAGATGCATATGAGTCTAATTATATCCTGAATATGCATCCATGAAGCTTAGGAGCTTATGTCCAGATGTAGAGTCTACCAGCTGGTCAATCCTAGGAAGGGGGAAGCTATCCTTCGGGCACGCCTTGTTTAAATCTGTGAAGTCGATGCAGGTCCGTCACTTTCTGTTTGGCTTCTTCACTAAGACCACATTGCTGAGCCACTCTGGATAGCCAACTTCCTTAAAAAAAATTAGCTTTTATTAGTTTTGTTACTTCTTTGTTAATTACCTTGACTCGCTCCAAGGTGCTAATTTTTGGATATTCTCCCCTTACCTTTAGATCCTCGATGGTCAAGGTCTCCTGCACCTCAGTCTTACCTTTCAATGCCATTACGTAGAAATTTCGAGCCATTGTCTTGTATCCTTTGATCACTCCAACCTCGTGGGGGGGTAAAGAATTTCACTTTCAAATGGTAAGTGGAAGTAATGGCCCTAGCTATATTGAGCATTGGGTGGGCCACTATAATGTCATAAACCGAGGGCTGATCAACTACCAGGAAGTTCGTCATAAAGGGGATTTTCTGGGGAGATGTCTCCATCGCTACAGGGAGTGTTATCGTCCTTATTGGATGGACTATGTCTCCCCCAAACCCAACCAATGGTGTAGAAATGGATTTTAGGCATTCTTCCCCAATTTTCATCTCCTGTAGCACCGACCATAATATTATATCGGCCGACCTCCCATTGTCTATCAATACTCTTTACTTATTTTTTCTATCTAGGCCTTAATTTCGTTTTTGAAGTGAATGCACTCCTCTGTGTCATGCCCGTGATCCTTATGGAATTGACAGAACTTTGACATATTCTTTTATGCGAGGGTGTTCCCATAGGCTCAGGCCATGAGGCATATCCCTTCTCCCTTATATGCATTAGAATGTTGGCTCGAGGGGCATTTAGGGGAGTATAGGACTGAAACTTACTTGTATGCTTTGAGCCCCTAGAGCTACTCTGTAGCTTGTTGCTCTCCTTCCTTTTCTATGTTCTAAAAGTTTCACTAATGTCCCTCGAACTTTTTCTCTTCAACTCAGCCCGGTCTTTCCTTGTGTCCATCACCTACTCCAGGTTGATATACTTCTATGTTCTTGCCATCATACTGGAGGCTTCTTTCTGAGTGAGTATAAGAAGTCTCCAAGTTGGAGGGCCATTGTTAGGGCTGCCAGTGCCACCTAGTGATCCAAATTGTGAATCTCTAGGATTCTAGTGATAAAGCGTATGAATTTTTTCAATGTCTCCATCTCTCCTTAGGCCAAGCTCATCAGATGGGCCGAGGTTTTTGCTATCCTGTAGATGCTGATGAAGTGCTCAGTAAACTGTTGTTCCATTTTAGAGAAGGATTTGATAAATCCTAGCTTCAAGGTCCAATAACATGCCCTGACATTCCCTTTAAGGGTGGTAGTAAATGCACAACACATGATAACATCAGGTGTGCCGTGCAATTGCATTAACACCTTAAAGGTATCTAAGTGATCAACCGAGTTGGTCGAGCTTTCATACCTTTTGAAGGTAGGCATCTTGAACTCACCTAACAAGGGAACCTCCATAACTTCTTTGGCGAAGGGTGGATCTGAATACATCAATGAGGCCTCCCCATAAGATGGGTTGGTGCACACCTCCTGCATCATCCTTTCTATTTGGTCAATCTTCTTGATCCTCTCCTCTAGATCATTCAATCTTTGCTCATTGATCCCCACACTAGTTGCGTCTTCCACCTTCTTTGTGGGGTTGGTTTTTCCATTGCTTTCCTTCAAGTGTTCTTCTTTCTCGGGTCATTCAGGATCCATTGGTTGTTGGTGGAGAACGAGTTCTCCATGACCCCTTTGCTGTAGGATCATGTTGAACATGTCCTACATCTTTTTCTAGGAGGCTGCCATGTCCCCCCTTCTCCTTTGAAAGATAAGGAATTTCTCCCTTGTCACACCCGAATAGTTTTTGGGTGTAGAGTGAATGGACTAGGGTGATTGATCACCTATAGCAGGCTCTGACCTTGAATTGGTGGTTGATGTCATGATTCAAGGATCAAGGATCGAAAATAAGATGAAGACCTCTCAAAAGCGTTCCTATAGACGGCAACAACTATTGTAGAATAGAAAAGGAGAGTGACCTCTGACGAACTTTCCAATCACGATTTCCTGAAAAGGAAGGAAATGAGGATGGCTTAGAGGACCCGGGGTGTACTTTGGGTGATCACTCCGATGCCTAAGTAAGGGACTACTGAGAGAGGTTGTAAGCAACAGTAAAGATGTGTTAGATTGAGATACTTTGCCTCTTCGCAATACCTCCTTTTATATTGGCAAGGTTTGACCCTTGAGAGATTTGCCATTATGGCACGCGACGTGGATCACTCCAATCATTACAGTGCCAACATGGATCACTTTTGTCATTATTGGGCTGGTGCCAATGGCTCTGTTCCAAGCAATTGACTTGGGTGGTAATTGCCCTCATCAATGCTGGGCTTTAGTCCCCCTTTGACTCTTGGTGGTTGATATTTTTAAGGTATATTGGAAATAAAAAAATGACTTTTCATTGTAAAACTTGAAAAACTTTATGGATTTTTTGGTGGGAGAACCACAAACCCATCTTTAAAACATGTTTAGAAACTTAGAGAACATCTAAAAGTCACATCATGGATGTTTGACTCCAAGAAAGTTTGAAAAAACTTGAAGACTTTTTAGAAAACTTGAATAAAATTTCTTTTAAAGTGAAAATTTTGATTTTTTTTATATAAAAAAATCACGAAAACCATTATCCAAATAGTAAGAAAACTCGACCAATTACACTTTGATGAGTGTAGAAACTAAAAATATGAATAATATTGGAAAAAATCAAGAGAAAAGTGCAAATAATGCACTCTTAGGATTTTGAAGTTGATGACTTGCAAACTCGGTCGACCGTCCGGTAGTGCAACAACTACTTTTTCAAAAGCTAGGAGGTTGGCGACTACCTATAAGGGTTAGTCAACTGCCAAAAATACCAAAATACATATGCATACGATCTTTGACCTTTTGACATGCCTTTTGTTTTTTTTTTTTTTTTAAATAATGAAAACTAGATATTTTAACACTACTAAAACACAATCAACAACATGGAATAACGTCAAGAACATAACAAATCTAATAAAAAAACATGGAAGAATCTTCATGCATCATAAAATCAAAATTTTTATAGAAATGAATGAAATTTGAAAAGAAGAAGGGTTAGACACCGAACTTATTGAAGAATTTCTCTCTGTATGTGAAGTGGAGGATCCTTCTCTCTCAAATTGTCCACCAAATGCTTTAAGCAAACAAATTGGAAAATGAATTCCTATTTCTTCTTTTTCAAAAAACACTCTAAAATTCTCTCCTTGCCCCCACTTGGACTTGCCCATTTATCTCCCTAAAGAGGTCTTTTTATAGACCTCCAATGGAAGCGGAGTGGGGAACCCCTTTTGGAACTTGAAATTTTAAAATTCAAATTCAAAAATAACTTTCATCAACTGCCAATCACCAACTACTAATGCCATAGCTTGACATGTGGAATCAATAGGACACGTGGCATAACTAAATTTCCTAATCGTTCACAAGCAAACAACTGAAATTTTTGAAAATTTTTGGGCTTGGATAACTGCCTGAAGGAGCCTGTCAAGCTAATTTTGGTGGGAAGGGGCTGGTGAATCGCCCAAAGTGGCTGGTCGACTGCCTTAGTTTTTTTTTTTCTTTTTTTCTTCTTTTATTTATTTATTTATTTATTTTTGCATTTTGCCTCAACTTTTGATACATTCAACTTGGCTTTTTTCTTGAAGAATAAAAAATGATTATTGATAATAGTTTTTAGAAAAATTGGCACAAAAAACCTTTTTCCCTTAAACCTAAAAAAAAGAAAGATTAGGGACCAGTTATCTTAAAAGTAGTGTAGAACAAAATTCAATTTGGAGCAGACAACCCATCAAAAAACATTGGTGCACTTCTTTATAGTAATTTGTTTCCCATTGTCAACTTTAAAGCTAAAGGACAATCCTATTAAGTAAGAATGACCCTATTGCTTTGAAAGGTGTCTATTGGTCTCAAGGACGATGAGCACTTCTCTTTTCTAACTAGGAGAAACCTATCTCATCCTTAACCAGATTAACATATTAGGATGTAGCTATTTTGAAAACAACATTTTGGAATCTAGATTCAAACAAAAGTGAGGTCACCTTTTTTTTTTTTTAAGAAAAAAAAATTGTGATCTTGAAATGGAATGGAGTAGATGTTAGAGGACACCATTTGAAATTATTTTTGAAAAAGACTAGAGGAAGTGGTTTAAAGGAAGGAGTTTGAAAGTTCATTGTAAAAATGGGAGAGTGGAGAGGAAAAACTTGCTCCTAGGCTTTTGGACTAAGACCTTCTAATTGAAGTAGCAACTCTCTCTCAACTATATATCCTGTATGCTAAAGGATTGCTTACTTTATCTTATCTAGAAAAATTCTAGTGAACAATGGAGAGAATCCCTCCAACCATCCAATCACTAGTCGAGATTGGCTTTTAGGAGCATCATTGGGTCAAATACTTTGCATTGGAATAGACAATCAATGGACAAAAACAAAAATCAATCGAATAAGACATTAAGGGCAACAATTATTCAAAATCTTTCAAGCTTACTTCTTTTTTTAGTTTTTTTTTTGAATTTTTAGTTTTTTTGGAAAGCTTCTATTATTTTTTGAAGTTTTGAGATTTTTTTTCACATTGTTTTGAGAAAAAAAGTTTGTTTTAATGATTTTTATATAATTCAGAGCATGTGACGCATGCTCTCACACACCAATTTATTTTTTTAGAAAAACAATTAAACAAAACTATATCACTTGGGGAAAAAATATAATTACATTGATTTGAACAATCCATGTTGTAGCTATGTGTTGCATGTGTGATCCACACATTGGCATGTATGCAATGTGTCACATGTGGGAGAAATTTGTACATAAATGCATGTGATAGATGCCAAAAATTTGATTTTGATTTTTTTGATTTTTAATTTTATTTGAAAGAAAATGTTTCCTTATGGACACAAGAAAAATATGTAAAACTCAAAATAAATTCCAAGGAGAAGATAAAAATTTAAGAAGAAAACCGTAATTAATTAAATAGAAAATTTATTGTTTCATGCAACGACTTTTGAACTATAATTGACAACTATAGACCCCTTTATAGAACCATAGAAGGAGAAAAAGTCTGAAAATTTAAAGGAAAATGAGATGGTGGAAAATTCTCTTATTATTGATAAAATACCTCCTAAAAATACCAAGTCAAGAACATCCACGCATGTTGTACTTCACTGATGATGGGAGTTTCTATAAGCTAACAAAGTCCGTATGTTCTAGGCTAATGCCCTCATTTGCTTCTTTATGATCTTAAATTGCTCCAAGGGAGGTGAACATCTTGAAGAGTCTAGAAGTTTTGACTTTCCAAGTTGGTGTACTTTTGTATGTAGATTGATTGAACATACATTCCAATTATGTATAGTGGCTATTCATGCCCACAATATTGTAAAGCAAAGCAAAAATGAATAATACCAAGTTTTGGTTATGTCACCCTTGACATTTTCTTTCATGAAAATGACATGTGCTATACTATTCCCGAGTCTTCAATTCAGGGGGAGAGACGAAATGAATTGCAGACTCTAAATCTAAATCCTTCTTTGGACCATTCAGATACAAGTGGTGAATTTTTGGATAAAAGTGGTGAGTGTCCGGAGGAGGCAACTGGGCTACGTGAGCAACCTGTTCTCAACCAACCAGACGTTCGTTTGAATGGGGAAAATAATCAGAATCAGATGGAAGCGACTCCACTTCAAGTGCCATATAACCAATTTTTTTTCTGAGGTCAATTCCTTTCCCGAACCCTAGGTACAATCCCAGGGACATTCTGAATCTCAATTCCTTCCAAAAGTACTAGCTAATCAAGCCACTAGAGGTATACCTAGAGTTAACTATGAACATGTTCTTAGTTCCAAACCTAAGTATCCAATGAGCAACTATGTATCCTAACATAGACATAAAAGTAAAGTGAGTCATTTGCGAATCAATTATCTTCTATGTCTATTCCTACTAACATGCAGGAAGCTCTGGGAGATCCTAGGTGGAAGGAAGCTGTGAATGAGGAAATGAAGTCACTTCAAAAGAACTCAACTTGGGAAGTTATTGAGCTACCTGAAGGAAAGAAACCTGTTGGATGTAGGTGGGTTTTCACAATCTAATACAAGGCAGATGGAACCTGTTAGCTTTCGTGTATTCCCAAGAGGGGGGGTAAACTGGGTATTTAAAAAAATTATCGCCTAGGTTAAACTAGATTAATAGTATTACTTAACCTAGGGTCTGTCTATGCAAAATTAAACCCAATCATTCACAATATAACATACACGTGCAGTAAATAAAATTATGGAAATGTAAAGAACACGCACGATATGTTATCAGGGTTCGACCAACTGCCCTATGTCCCCGCCTCTAGCTTGAAAGCCCAAGGATTCCACTAAAGGCCCACTTAACGGGTGGAGTGGCACCTAATACAACTAGGTCAATTAGCACAGGGCTGACCTCAACCTTTACAAATTCTCCTTGCGGTGCGGAGAAGGCCCTAGGTCAAATTCACAAGGCTGACTCCAACCTTTACACAATCCTTACCAGGCTGGATTACCCCCCCTCAGGCCACGCCTGGAAATACAACAATATGTTCACTCAAAAGGTACAATGATTATACTTTCATATAAAGCATATATGTACCCAATACGCGTAATGTATGTTCAGTGATGCAAATAGTTGTGCTATTAACACTCAATATGGTATAATCAGTGATATACTTAAAAGTGTTCAAAACAAACAATATCTTGGAATCTAAGCAATGCATAGTTTAGTAGCAAATCAATATTTCAAAGATATGAATCATATAATCAAACTAGTTCAAGAAGATTTTCCTTAATGAAATACGCATAATACTAGTTTGAAAATGTTTTACTTGTTTGAAAAAATATTTGCACAACAAAAACCAAGCTATTGGACACTTGCAACAAAGATGCAAATATCCTAAGCTTACTAGGTTATCCCAATACAAGATTTATAATATGAAAATTTGTGGGATAAACCTAAGCTAAACTTCCCAAAAACAATATCTCAATCACACAAGTGGGAGTATTTAGCACTATCTAGCAATTACAAGCACACTTACTAAGCTCTTACAATACCAAGATTTATCAAAGGAATGAATATTTGAAGGTATTTGAGCAAAGTGGGATTTTGAAATATAGAGGATTTTTGGATAATGATTTTTGCTAATCCTTAACTAATCCTCACAAATGAACCTATATTTATAGGCTAGGTAAAAATGTAACTATTTGGGACCTATTGGGTATTATTAGAAAAGTTCAAAATTGTTTAAACATAATTAACCCAAGATAACCCGTCTTTACCTTAGTTAAAAACATTTTAACCCGGCGAGGTTCGGTCGTGTAACGACTCAAAAAATAATGGTATTTAAATAGTAAAAAGAGGGGGAAAATGGAAATAGAAACAGAAGGAGACAGTAGGCTTCGTCGACGAACGCTTCACGTTCGTTGATGACATTGCACTTTGAAGATAATAACCCAAAAGATTTTTTTTTTCCATAGGGCCTCGTCGATGAACACAGGGAGTTCGTCGACGAGTGCATAAGGAGACCTCGTTGACAAAGCTACGCGTCGTTGATGAGAAGATACCGAGAAAGGTTTTTGGGACAGTCTAAAATTCCTCGACGAGGGAGGAAGTTTGTCGACGAAATTATTAAAGGACTCATCGATGAGGTGACGTGTCTCGTTGATGAATCTAACTCTATAAATAATGAAAACCCAAATTTTCGATGAAATTTTTAGCGCAGAAAGGTCTTTCTCTCTCTAAAAACGTCACTGCTTCCTTTTCTCTTCAATTCTAGCCTGTTTCTCATTGGATCGAAGATCTGAGGCTACCACGACTCTCTTAGCGAGGTTCTATGCAAGTCTGATGGAGTTGATTGTTAGAGAAGTTGGTTTGGATTTTGTCCCATTCTTAGGGTAAGACATTTTATTCAGTATTTGTCTTTCTTTTAGTTATAAGAAATACAATACATGAAGAATACTGATGTTTTGTTCTAGGGGATTTGATTTTTAGGGTGTTGAGTGGAGAACTCTGCGGGTATAGGGCCAGAATTTAGTAGGGGCTTTTCAGAGCTAAGGTAAGGAAAATATGCTATGCTAGGAATTTTTATAATGTTAACAAAAATTTTACTCATATGTATATACCAGCTTATTACCTAGTTTTATAGAATATGAGTTTTAAATGCTTGTGTGGCCTGAGTAGATATTTATGTGATGAAGAACATATACAGTTTTTATAGTATATCATACTATACTGAATACACAGATATAGACAGTATATACAGTTTATATAGTTTTTCCCAATATATGGAGTTATACAGAATATACAGATATAGCCATATATTCATAGAAATTATACAGAAAGATATACATACATATACAACTTTTATTCGAAAAGTTTCATAAAACATATATATATATATATATATATATATATATATATATATACACATATACATGTATATAGTTTTACTCAGATCAGTATATTATAGCTTTATTCAGAACAGTATATAAAGCGTTTATAGTATGCCATGTTTCCTATTACCATAACATATAGAGTATACAGACAGAGCATATAGACAGAGTATACAGACAGATTTATAGAGATAGCATCAAGATGTTACAAATACAGTATATAGAGATTACAGTACAGAAAGATAACTTTATAGTAATTTTGGAAACATGATGAAAATAGTAAAAGAATATATATGTATGTATATAGTATCAGATCCCTAAGGAAAGATTACAGGTAGATACTGAAAAGGAATACAGAGCACGGTACTGTTGCTAGATACAGATAGAGTGCAACCACATATCTCAGATAGTGTGTGGGTACCGTCGACTGTGCTCAAAGAGTATATAGCTTCCCAGTTCACTGGGTGGAGGGGGGCAGTTTGAAGAGGTAGCAGTCAGTCCCGAGCCTAGGAGTGGATGCAGTTTGGCCGGGTTGAGGTAGTGTAGAGTATATTGACTTATCTAGAGGGCTGACTAGATTAAGTCCCACCTATGGGCTGCACAACCTTGTCACGAGGGGTCAAATCATGACATACAGAGTTCCAGGGATAAAGCATAGTTATGTTTATGTATGCAGTTTTACCATATCTGATGAGTATAGTATGATATTAGCAGTATGAAAAGTAAAGAATACAGATGATACAATTATATTTTAAATTGTGAAAAGAAAGATATGCTTTATAGATTCACTATTATATTATAGTTCAGTTGTTATTTAAATAGAATTCCTAACTTAGTTGCCACACACTAATAATAGCAT
Source organism: Malania oleifera (assembly GCF_029873635.1). Classification (NCBI taxonomy): domain Eukaryota; kingdom Viridiplantae; phylum Streptophyta; class Magnoliopsida; order Santalales; family Ximeniaceae; genus Malania; species Malania oleifera. Next base: position 77,145,131 of record NC_080421.1, on the reverse strand, counting down.
ATTTCCACTTACTGAGCGTCGACTCACCCCATGACTTTAACATTTTTTAGGTGAGCCAGCTGGACGAGCAGATCAGGCTCGTGGATAGAGAGTATATTGATTACCTTGGTTTAGAGGGTAAGTTTGTGTAGGGTTTTATATTTTGAGACAGGTATATTGGAGAGAGATGTATTATATAGTATGGTTTAGAAATACAGATTTCTGGTATTGTATGATGGGTATGGATGTATGAATTATGTTTTTGCTGCATAGGTATGATTTTATATTCATATTTATTCTAGTGCCTTCCGAGGCTCGAGTTTCATAGCAGGGGGTGTTAGAACAGTTAATATATATATATATATATATATATATAATGATGTAAATTTTGAGGTCGTCACAGGTCGCTCGAATAGACACAGGGATAAAAGTAATATAAATGAGTTTGATCACCCATGTCATGCTTCGGCAGCCTGAATCAAAGTCAGTAGCATTGCTTTATGAGTTTGGGTGCTTGGTCATATGTTTGGTGGCCTGAATCTGTGTGTTCAGTTGCCCGGGGCCCATTTTGAACTAAATAGTTTAGTCGCCCGAGTTGGTGGAATGTCCCTTTCAAAGGATTCGGGCGCTTGTGGAAGGTATGCATAAAATAGTTCGATCAGGGTCTTTAGTCTTCAAGTATTCATGTGCCATCAATTGGTTTGCTAATATAAACCTACACACAAACTAGATAGACATTAAATACCATAGTATTTGTCATAATCAAAACAGGGAATGACCTATAGGGTAAAAAATCTCTCCCTTTTTGATGATAACAAATACACTATGCAAAAAGTGGGTATAGCCTTGAAAGGCTCCCCCTGTCAATATGCATAATGTTAAAGAATTGTCAATGCAAACATTTTTCAAATTTTCAAGTGCCTAATTTTTACCTCTTCTCCCTCTTTTGGCACGAGCAAAAAGGGCTATAAATATAAAGCATGTAAGGAAGGCATTTAAGTATGAATCATTTAAATACACGATAAGATTGGGAAAATTTTAGAAGTTTCGGTAGAATGCCATTTGAAAATAGAGCATTTTCATGAAAATACTTGTATAGAAATGAGCTGATTGAGTTTTAAAATTTACAACATATCCACAACAATCAACTCAAATAACTTAGTACTCTCAAAACATAAATATAAATATCAACATGCAAGAGATATGATAGTTATGCATTTTATATCACAAACAAATTCATAGAGTATAAAGCAAGGACATGTTTAACAATTAAGCACACAAACTCTATGACTAGTCATTTAAAGATTTAAATGACATGAAAACTAAATTAAGCCATAAATATGCACAAACCATGGCAATTGAAGCATATCATAAGACTCGTGAAAGATTTGAGTTTAAAACACACGGCATATGATAGAAGGTTTGAGCATAAAACAATCTAACTAGTTCGCATGCATTTTTATGTGAGGTTGTTGAACTAGTTATGTAGTTTTAAAAACATATATGTATATAATAATAATAATAAGGCAAGAGAAAAGAAAAAAAATTTAGTTTTGAAATTAGTTCTTGCCATAAAATATTACCTTAAATATATATGTATATACATATAAATATATATCCCCCTTATGATGTTTGCAAAAAGTATTGGGGGTTGCTTGCAAAAGAAATTTGAAGATCATGCAAGCAAGCAACATTTTTCTGGTTTTATCATTGAAGTACCATTCATAATATAACAAAAAAAATCACAACCACTATGATTCTAAAGATATCAAACAATTTAAAGCAAGGATCACATGAAAAAATCAAACAGTTATGGCAATATAAACATGCTTTAGATTATGATTTTCAAAATAAAAAAGCATTTCATTCAAGCACATGCCACAGAGATTTCAAAACACATATGAGCCTAAAGTACTGGTGAGCATAGCAAAAAAGAGTTTAGTTTAAGATGCTCCCCCTTTCTAATTGAGTACGTGCTTAGATTCTTTAGCTGCTTATACTAGCCAAAGATTAATTTCATTATGCTTAGTAGTATAAGCCATTCATTTTAAATCTCTTACACTAACCATACTGATTATTAATCAACTATATTTATCCTTATCAGTATTGTTGTCCCTATAGACCATAGATGCATCAAAAAGTGTACATTAAGGCATGCAATAGAGTCCATGACCCACTAAAATTCCATATCAAAACATAAGCCTTTAAGCATTGGATATAATGTTTAGGGTTTTCAGAAGAGCCTCAATATTTCAGTAGACGAAAGTGATGCATCTAAATCATTTATGAGCTTTCTATAGGGATGGAGCTTAGTTCTCCTAAGTATGTGATGATTATGCAAGGATGAAAGTGTGATATTTCTATTTAAATTTTACTCATCCTTTGAAAAATATTTTAAAATTTTTATTATCATAATCATCTTTGACACAAGGTTTTGGTTTGGGAAAAATCCTATCAAAATTTCGGCAGCATGCCGTCTGTAAATCGGAGATTTCCCAAAATTTCATGCACCAAAATCTAATAGATTCAAACAATCAATTCAAAATAATTCAGTTTGAGCATGCGAGAACCTATAATCCACTACTAGGATGCAATTCTCATCAACTGAATCCGCCATACAGGAGGCATTCTAGACTAAGCATGCAATCAGGTAGTAATCAACAAATGAAAGATAAACTATCCGTTAAAAGATATACTCATTTAACACATAATGAATAGTAGGAATTCAGTTCTTTTCATATGAAGGCATATGTGCATAAAAGATAAAAATCATGAGAGCATTTAATGTCTATATATATATATATATATATATATATATATATATATATATATATATTCCTGAAGGGAAATGCTCCCCCTGAGTCATGCACTCAACTCATTTTATGCATTTTTCATTTTCTAATTACTTAGCCAAGTGTTTAGATTTTTCGTGATTCAATCTTGGCTAAACATGCTTAGTCTTAGAGGACCAAAGATTCATATGCAATACTTCTTCAGGGTCATAAGCCAATGTATGCCTCTTTACTTATGAATTTCAATATATGATGGAGGCCCGAGTTCGAATGGCTTTTCTTTCTTAACATTCATGCATAGGTTTCTTAGTTATTGCATTTTCATATATGTTGAAACCTATGGCCGTCATATTAGCCATTCAACTCTTCTCTAAAAATATAAAACTCTAAAGGATATGATTTAACGTTTTGAGAGCTATGCATGTGAAGTAGATTAAATACTCTCAGGGATTAAACATTTTATTAAGAGAGTACTCAAAAGTAGGATATTGTACAAGATAGGCATTATAAAGAATATGTCCTAACTTATTTTGGCAAAGAGCATTATGGAGGATATGAATAACTATTAATTGACGCAGCAGGTCGAGATTCATATGCTGTGCTACGTAGTGTGGCTCAGCAAGTTATGGCTAAGATAGTGCGGAGTTCTAGAGAGCAGGGAGGTCCACCTCCACCTCAGGGTGCACCGTAGAAAAATTCATGAAAATGAATCCTCCAGCTTTTTCTGGGGCGACTGACCTTGTAGTTGTAGAGAACTAGATGCAGAAGGTAGAGAAGATTCTGTCAGTACTTCACTGCACCAACGAGTAGAGAGTTTTATATGCTATGTAAAGGCTAGTGGGGGAGGCTGAGAAATGGTGGGCAGCCACTAGACTGTTGGAGGAGCAGAGGGCTATTCCAGTACCGATGACCTAGGCTCAATTCAGGGACTTGTTCTTTGATAGATATTGCCCTGCCTTAGTTAGAGAGGCTTGTGTACAGGAGTTTATGAGCCTATCTCAGGGATCATTGACTGTCCGGCAGCATGTAGTGAGATTTATCGAGCTCTCGCATTTCTGCCCATATATTGTCCCCGATGAAGTGAAGAAGGCCAGAATGTTCGAGAGGAACCTAAGGCGAGATATTTACAGGCAGGTGGCAGTACATAGGATCCAGGATTTTGCAGAGTTGTTTGACAGAGCCATTATAGCAGAGGAAAGTCTATCTAGAGAGATGGAGACACAGAGTCAAAGGAAGAGGACTGCGCCCTTGAATTTTTAGGCGCATCCTAGTCGAGGCCTTTGGAGAGGAGGTAGGTCTAGCGGAGGCCAGAGGCAGATGGTAGAGCATAGGGGATTTCAGGGCGGACAACTTCCTACCATTTGTCCTATGTGTGGACGGAGACATCCTAGTGAGTGCCGATTGGGGGAGAATGTTTGTTATCACTGTGGGAGGCTGGGTCATATGGTTCAATCGTGTCAAATGCCGTCGAAGTATGCACAAGCTCCTAGGCCGTTTCGAGGTGAATATCAGGCGCCTCGCAGAGGCTAATAGAGAAATACTAAACCGGCAAGAGTCTATGCCTTGACACCAGAAGACGCTGAGACGACTGGAGACGTGGTCATAGGTACCCTTACTGCTTTATCATATACAATTATTGTTTTGTTTAATACAGGTGCCACCCATTCCTTTATATCGGCGGGGTATGTTAGAATAACTGGGTAAAAGACTCAGCTACTAGATGTAGATTTGTCTGTGGGTACGTCGATGGGATCTGTGGTTAGATGCAGGAGAGTACTTCAAAATTTTCCAGTAAGTATTTAGGAGAGAGTGCTGTTAGCCGATCTTGTGGTCCTAGATATGCAGGGGTTTGCTATGATACTAGGCATGGACCGGCTTACTACTCATTAAGCTAGTATAGATTGCCACCAAAAAGAAGTAATTTTTCAGACCCCCGGGCGAGTAATAGTACAGATTTGTAGGATCATGTGTATGTGCTTCACCACAGCTAGTGTTAGCTATTCAGGTGAGGAGGCTATTGTAGGGTGGTTGCCAGGGGTATGTCACATACATAAAAGAATTGCCAAAAAAAAAAAAAATTGAGACAAATTGACATACCTGTAGTGAGAGAGTTTTCAGATGTATTTCCAGAAGAACTACCTGGTTTGCCACCTAATCATGAGATTGAGTTTACTACTGTTACCGGGATCTGCGCTAGTATCTAAAGCACCATACTGTATGGCTCCAGTTGAGTTGAAAGAATTGAAAGATCAGCTACAGGAATTACTAGATAAGGGTTTTATTAGACCTAATGTGTCGCCCCTGGGAGCGCAAGTTTTATTCATGACAAAGAAGGATGGGACCATGAGATTGTGTATTGATTATAGGGAGATCAATAAACTGACGATCAAGAATAAATACGCTCTCTCTAGGATCGATGATTTATTTGATCAGCTTCAAGGGACCCAGGTTTACTTTAAAATTGATCTGTTTTCAGGCTACCATCAGGTGAAAGTTAAAGCAGAAGATATTTCAAAGATGGAATTTCATTCCAGGCATGGGCATTACGAGTTCTTAGTGATACCATTCGGGTTGACCAATGCACCAGCAATATTTATGGATCTAATGAATCGGGTGTTCCATTAGTATTTGGACCAGTTTGTGGTTGTGTTCATTGATGATATACTGGTCTACTCGAGGAGTTTTGAGGAGCACGAGCATCAATTGAGGCTGGTGTTGTAGATATTGAGAGAAAGGAAATTGTTCGAAAAATTAAAGAACTGTGAGTTCTGGTTAAAGCAGGTTACTTTTCTTGGCCATGTGATTTCTAAAGCAGGTGTATCAGTTGATCCAAGTAAAATAAAGGTAGTGGTGAATTGGGAGAGGCCAGGAAATGTTCAGGAAGTTAGGAGTTTTCTGGGATTAGGAGGTTATTATCGGTGCTTTGAGGATGGTTTCTCTAGGCTATCAGGTCCATTAACATGACTTACGAGGAAAAATGTAAAGTTTGACTGGACCGATGATTGTGAGCAAAGTTTTCAGTAGTTAAAGCGGCAGTTAGTTTCAACTTCAGTACTAGCTATTCCTTCAAAGGAGGATGGGTTCGTAATATATAGTGATGCTTCTTTGAAGGGTCTTGGATGCGTGTTGATGTAGCACGACAAGGTTATTGCGTATGTGTTTAGACAGCTTAAAGAACATGAGAAGAATTATCCTGTCTATAATTTAGAGCTTACTGTAGTGGTGTATGCTCTCAAGATCTGGAGGCATTATTTATATATTGGGAAGTGCTAGATTTTTATGGTTCACAAAAGTCTAAAATATTTTTTCACCCAGAAAGAGCTAAATATGAGACAAATAAGGTGGTTAGAACTCATTAAATATTATGACTACACCATTAGTTACCACCCAGGAAAAGCGAATGTAGTGGTAGATGCTCTGAGCAGGAAATTAGGGGGACCCGTACTGGTAGCTATGGAGATTTAGCATTCAATTCTGATGGATTTCGAGAGGCTCAGCATAGAATTGGTAGAAGAGAGTCCTCATGCAATCATTGTCAGTCTAGTGGTTCAGCGTACGCTATATGATAGGATTAAAGCAACTCAAGGTGATGATGCAGAGTTGGCAGAGGTAATGGCTAGAGTGCGGGATGGTCAGGGAAAGGAGTTCAGCATATCAGATGACGGAGGCTTGCGATTTCGTGCTAGGCTTTGTGTTCCTACAGATATCGAGATCAGGAGAACTATATTAGAGGAGGCTCATAGATCCCTATACACCGTACATCCAAGTAGCACTAAAATGTATCGGGATCTGCGGGAGTACTTCTAGTGGAGTGGGATGAAGAGAAAGATAGCTGAATTTGTGTAGCAGTGCTTGATGTGTCAGCAGGTTAAAGCTGAGCACCAGAGACCGGTAGGATAGCTATAGCCATTGTTCATTCCAAAGTGGAAATGGGACCACGTTTCGAAGGACTTCGTTACAGGGTTACCACCAATGCGACAGGGGTGGAATGCAATTTGGGTGATTGTTGATTGTTTAATGAAGACCGCTAATTTCCTTCCGATTAAATTCGATTACTCCATGGATAGATTGGCAGAGATATATGTTCGAGAGATAGTTCATGTCCATGGTGTACCGGTATCTAGAGTCTCTGACCGAGATCCTCGATTTACTTCATGATTCTGAAAAAGTTTCCAGGAGGCTATGGGTACATAGTTAACATTCAGCACTGCTTTCCATCCCCAGACAGATGGACACACTGAGAGGATGATTTAGACATTAGAAGATATGCTTCGTGCTTGCGTGCTGGATTTTGGGGGTAGCTGGGCTCAATTTCTACCGCTTGTTGAATTTGTTTATAATAACAACTACTAGGCTAGTATCGGCATGACACCTTATGAGGCATTGTATGGTAGGAGATGTCGTTCTCCTCTTTTCTAAAATGAAGTGGGTGAAATGCGAGTTTTGGGTCCTGAGATAATACAACAGGTATCCGACAAAGTCTGATTAATTAGAGAAAGAATCAGCACCGCACAGAGTCGGCATAAAAGTTATGCAGACACTCTCCCCCGAGAGTTAGAGTTTGAAGTGGGAGATCGAGTATTCTTGAAAGTAGCTCCTATGAGAGGGATTATGATATTTGGGAATAAGGGCAAGTTGAGCCCTAGGTATATTGGCCCTTTTAAGAAACTAGAGAGAATAGGGTCAGTTGCCAATAGGCTAGCTTTGCCGCTAGTTTTATCCAGAAGACATGATGTGTTTCATGTTGCTATGTTAACGAAATACGTCCCAGACCCATCCCACATCATTAGTTATGCAGAGATAGAGCTTAAGGATTCATTAGCATATGAAGAAGTACCAGTATAAATTTTGGACAAAAAGATTCAGACTCTACGTGCTAAAGAAATATAGTTAGTTAAAGTTTTATGGAGGAATCACGCCATGGAGGAAGCTTCTTGGGAACTTGAGGAACAGATCAGACAGAGATACCCACAGTTATTTCAAGAGGTATAGAGGTAACTAGGTAAAGTATAATAGTTAGATAAGTTTCTTTTGCAAGTACATGTATTGATTTTATTTAGTAGATAGTTTTTAGTTTTATATGTGTAATCTCCCAGAACATAAATGTAACCACGGTATTCCTTCGCCACAAGTGAGGGCAGGTAATAAAATAAGTAGAGCTTTTTCTTTTATGGGATAATGGAGTGTATAGATGGAGATATAGATAGTAAATTTCGAGGACGAAATTTTATAAGGAGGGGAGAATGTAACGACCCAAAAAATAATGGTATTTAAATAATATAGAGAGAGGGAAAATGAAAATAGAAATAGAAGGAGGCAGTAGGCTTCATCGAAGAATGTTTCACGTTCATCGACGACATTACACTTTGAAGATAATAACCTGAAATATTTTTTTCCCACAGGGCCTTGTCAACGAACACAGGGAGTTTGTCGACAAGTGCATAAGGGGACCTCGTCGATGAAGCTACGCCTCGTCGACAAGAAGATACCGAGAAGAATTTTTGGAACAATCTGAAATTCGTTGAGGAGGGAGAAAGTTCATCGATGAAATTATTAAAAGACTTGTTGACGAGGTGACGTGTCTCGTCGATGAATCCGGCTCTATAAATAATAAAAACCCAAATTTTTGATGAAATTTTCAGCGCAGAAGGGTCTTTCTCTCTCTGAAAACATCACTCCCTCCTTCTCTCTTCGATTTTGGGCCCATTTCTTGCTGGATCAAAGATCTGAGGCTACCACGACGCTCTTGGCGAAGTTCTCTACAAGTATGTCGGAGCTGATCATTGGAGAAGTTGGTTTGATTTCGTCCCAATCTCTGGGTAAGACATTTTATTTAGTATTTGTCTTTCCCTCAGTTATAAGAAATGTAATACATGAAGAAATACTGATGTTTTGTTCTGGGGGATTTGATTTTCAGGGTGTTAAGTGGAGAACTCTGTGGGTATAGGGTCAGAATTTAGTAGGGGATTTTCAGAGCTGAGGTAAGGGAAATATGCTATGTTAGGAATTTTTATAATGTTAACAGAGATTTTACACATATGTATATACCATCTTATTACCCAGTTTTATAGAATATGAGTTTTAAATGCTTGTGTGGCCTGAGTAGATATTTATGTGATGAAAAACTTATATAGTTTTTACAGTATATCATACTATACTGAATACATAGATATAGACAGTATATACAGTTTATATAGTATTTCCTAGTATATGGAGTTATATAGAATATACAAATATAGCCATATATTCACAGAGATTATACAGAAAGATATATATACATATACAACTTTTATTCGAATAGTTTCATAAAACAGATATATATACATATACATGTATACAGTTCTACTCGTATCAATATATTACAGCTTTATTCAGAACTATATATACAGTGTTTATAGTATGCCATGCTTCCTATTATCGTAACATACAGAGTATACAAACAAAGCATATAGATAAAGTATACAGACAGATATATAGAGATAACATCAAGATGCTACAGATACAATATACAGAGATTACAGTATTTACAGTACAAAAAGATAGCGTTATGGTAATTTTGAAAACATGATGAAAATAGTAAAATAGTATATATGTATATATATAGTATCAGATCCCTGAGGAAAGATAACAGGAAGATACAAATAAAGAATACAGAGCACGGTACCATTGCTAGATACAGATAGAGTACAACCACATATCTCAGATAGTGTGTGGGTACCGTCGACCGTGCTTGGAGAGTATGTAGCTCCCCAGTTTGTTGGGTGGAGGGGGCCATTTTGATGAGGTAGTAGCTAGTCCCGAGCCTAAGAGTGGATGCAGTTTGGCCGAGCTGAGGTAGTGTAGAGTATATTGACTTATCTAGAGGGTCGACCAGATTAAGTCCCGCCTACGGGCCACACAACCCTATCATGAGGGGTTAAATCATGACATACAGAGTTCGAGGGATAAAGCATAGTTATGTATATGTATACAGTTTTACAGTATCTGATGAGTATAGTATGACATTAGCAGTATGAAAAGTAGAGAATACAGATGATACAGTTATATTTTGAATTGTGAAAAGAAAGATATGCTTTACGGATTCACTATTATATTATAGTTTAGTTGTTATTTAAATAGTATTCCTAACTTAGTTGCCACACACTAGTAATAGCATATTTCTATTTATTGAGCATCGACTCACCCCATGACTTTAACATTTTTCAGGTGAGCTAGCTGGGCGAGCAGATCAGGCTCACGGATAGAGAGTGTATTGATTACCCTGGTTTAGAGGGTAAGTTTGTGTAGGGTTTTGTATATTGAGACAGGTATTTTTGAGAGAGATGCATTATATAGTATGGTTTAGAAATACTAATTTCTAGTATTGTATGATGGGTATGGATGCATGGATTACGTTTCTGTTGCATAGGTATGATTTTATATTCAGATTTACTCCGGTGCCTTCTGAGGCTCGGGTTTCATAGCAGGGGGTATCAAAACAGTTAATACATATATATATATATATATATATATGATGTAAATTTTGAGGTTGTCACAAGGCGCCCGAATAGACATAGGGATAAAAGTAATTTAAATGAGTTCGATCACTCATGTCATGCTTCGGCAGCCCGAATCAAATTTAGTAGCATTGCTTCATGACTTTGGGTGCCTGGTCATATGTTCGGTGGCCCAAATCTGTGTGTTCAGTCACCCGGGGCCCATTTTGAACTAAATAGTTCAGTCGCCCGAGTTGGTGGAATGTCCCTTTCAAAGGATTTGGGCACCTGTGGAAGGTATGCATAAAATAGTTTGATCACCTAAGAGCCCAAGTCAACTACTGACTTCTCAACAGTTTAGGCTCCTGAGGAGTTTTGAACTCCAAGGGTTCGATCGCCCGAGCTCTCTCAACTTTCCTAATAATGTTCAATTAAGTGCATTTTTAACACTCCTATATTTTGTATGATGTATGTGCGTGAGTGTTGGGACCTATAGTCATACTAGGGTCTTACTGAGGCCGTTTTGGGATAGTCCCCTATGGTCATTCTATGGTTATTTTGAGCTTACAAAACCTACGTGGATGATATGCAGAGATTATTATAGGCCGTTTCTCCTAATTTCTATTATAGACCCAAATTACACAAAATATAAATTACAATAAGTCTTCAGTGTCTTTAGTCTTCAAGTCTTCATGTTCCATCAATTAGTTTGCTACTATAACACAAACTAGATAGACATTAAATACCAAAGTATTTGTCATAATCAAAATAGGGAATGACCCATAGGGTCAATAATCTCCCCTCTTTTGATGATGAAAAATACACTATGCAAAAAGTGGGTATAGCCTTGAAAGGCTCCCCCTGGAAATATGCATAATGTTAAAGATTTGTCAATGCAAACATTTTTCAATTTTTTAAGTGCGTAATTTTTGCCTTTTCTCCCTCTTTGTGCACCAGCAAAAAGGGCTATAAATATAAAGCATGTAAGGAAGACATTTAAGTATGAATCATTTAAATACATGATAAGATTAGGAAAATTTTAGAAATTTCGGCAGAATGCCATTTGGAAAATAGAGCATTTTCATAAAAATACTTGTATAGAAATGACTTGATTGAGTTTTAAAATTTACAACATATCCACAACAATCAACTTAAACAGGTCAATATTCTCAAAACATAAATATAGCTATCAACATGCAAGAGATATGATAGTTATGCATTTCATATCACAAACAAATTCATAGAGTATAAAGCAAAGACAGGTTTAACAATTAAGTACACAAACTCTATAACTAGTCATTTAAAGATTTAAATGACATGAAAACTAAATTAAACCATAAATATGCACAAACCATGGCAATTGAAGCATATCATAAGACCCGTGAAAGATTTAAGTTTAAAACACACGGTATATGATACCAAATAGAAGGTTTGAGCATAAAACAGTCTAACTAGTTCGCATGCATTTTTATGTGAGGTTCTTGAACCAGTTATACAGTTTTAAAAACATATATGTATATAATAATAATAATCAGGCAAGGGAAAATAAAAAAAAATTTAGTTTTGAAATTAGTTCTTGCCATAAAGTATTACCATAAATATATATGTATATACATATAAATATATATCCCCCTTATGATGTTTGCAAAAAGTTCTAGGGGTTGCTTGCAAAAGAAATTTGAAGATCATGCAAGCAAGCAACGTTTTTCTGGTTTTAGCATTTAAGTACAATTCATAATATAATCAGAAAATCGCAACCACAATGATCCTAAAGATATCAAACAATTTAAAGCAAGGATCACATGAAAAAATCAAACAGTTGTGGCAATATAAACATACTCTAGATTATGATTTTCAATAAAAAAACATTTCATTCAAGCACATGCCACAAAGATTTCAAAACACATCTAAGCCTAAAGTACTGGTGAGCATAGCAAAATAAGAGTTTAGTTTAAGATGCTCCCCCTTTCAAATTGAGTACGTGCTGAGATACTTTAGCTGCTTATACTAACCAAAGATTAATTTCATTATGCTTAGTAGTATAAGCCATTCATTTTAAATCTCTTATACTAACCATATTGATTATTAATCAACTATATTTATCCTTATCAGTATCGTTGTTCCTATAGACCATAGATGCATCAAAAAGTGTACATTAAGGCATGCAATAGAGTCCATGACCCATGAACATTCCATATCAAAACATAAGCCTTTAAGCACTAGATATAATGTTTAGGGTTTTCAGAAGAGCCTCAATATTTCAGTAGACGAAAGTGATGCATCTAAATCATTTGGAGCTGAGCTCCCCTAAGTATGTGATGATTATGCAAGGATGAAAATGTGATATTTCTATTTAAGTTTTCGGTCATCCTTTTAAAAATATTTTAACATTTTTATTATCATAATCACCTTTAACACAAGGTTTTGGTTTGGGAAAAATCCTGTCGAAATTTCGGTAGCATTTTTTCTGTAAATCGGACATTTCCCAAATTTATATGCACCAAAATCTGATAGATTCAAGCAATCATTTCAAAATAATTCAGTTTGAGCATGCGAGAACCTATAATCCACTACTAGCATGCAATTCTCATCAACTGAATCCGCCATGCAAGAGGCATTCTAGACTAAGCATGCAATTAGGTAGTAATCAACAAATGAAAGATAAACTATCCATTAAAAGATATACTCATTTAACATATAATGAATAGTAGGAATTCAGTGCTTTTCATATGAAGGCATATGGGCATAAAAGATAAAAATCATGAGAGCATTTAATGTGTGTGTGTGTGTATATATATATTCATGAAGAGAAATGCTCCCCCTGAGTCAGGCACTCAACTCATTTTGTGCCTTTTTCATTTTCTAATTACTTAGCCAAGAGTTTAGATTTTTTGTGTTTCAATCTTGGCTAAACATGCTTAGGCCTAGAGGACAAAAGATTCACATGCAATACTTCTTCAGGGTTATAAGCCAATGTATGCCTCTTTACTTATGAATTTTAATATATGATGGAGTCCCAAGTTCAAATGACTTTTCTTTCTTAACATTCATGCGTAGGTTTCTTAGTTATTGCATTTTCATATATGTTGAAACCTATGGCCATCGTATTAGCCATTTAACTCTTCTCTAAAAATATAAAACTTTAAAGGGTATGACTTAACGTTTTGATATCTATGCGTGTGAAGTAGATTAAATACTCTCAAGGATTAAACATTTTATTTAAGAGACTACTCAAAAGTAGGACATTGTACAAGACAACCATTCTAAAGAATATGTCCTAACTTATTCTGGCAAAGAGCATTGTAGAGGATATGAATAACTATAAACTGACGCTTTTTGGTGATTGGAAAGTATCCTTTAGATATTATCACAATTTGGAACAAGGATACAAGTAGATTGGTGAAACCTTACCGAATATAATCATGGTTTGGTAAGGATTTCCTATGAAGGGGATAGGTGAATCAAAATTAGAGGATTTAAATATTAACTTAAAGGGTGTCGCGACGTCCCGGGAGCGCGTATGCCCCGGGCGGCGAAATCAAAAATCAATTTAATATTTTCATGGAAAAACATGGATATCGGAGTCGCCACTAACCTTTAGTGCGGTTAGAACACATGATTACTACCCCGTTAGGGGTAAAATCGGTCTACATTACTAGAGTTGGGGCCGGAAGTTCGGTGACGCGAGGGGAAGGTACGAGCACCCCCTACGCGCCTGTTCTTACGAACGGTACCTAATTAATTTGAAATTATCCCTAAGTTAATCTAATAATTCTTTAAATTACTCCCTTTTATGAATTTATAAATACATGTAAAATAAATAAATAAATAAATATATACATATATATATATATATATATTCCCTCAGAGCTTAGGGTACGTGATGCCCGAAGGCTCATACCCCCGCAATAAAATCATAGGGATTGGAATATCGAGAAAATATCTTATAAAAATAAGTATAATGACATAGAAATAAAAATATAATATAAATTACTTAAGGAAAATAAATACTGCAATTATGAAGAATGCACACCATGATAATAATAATAATAAGACTTAACTTAGATATATGTACATAACGTAATAGTAATAATAACACCTACTTTAACATATATATATATATATATATATACCTGCACAAGAAAGATAATAATAATAATAACACGCAGTAGAATATACACTAATGACACAATTCTAAAAATATATGTATGTATATGTATATAATGATAAAGATAATAGTTGTAGCCATAATAATATTAATAATAAAAAGGTATATCTTAATAATACAATACTTGTCTTAATATTAACGTACAATTAATGATAACATTTACAATATGGAAATAATTAAAGAAACAAATCAATCCTACAATTTAAAATGTAAACTATACAATATGGAAACAAATAATTCTAAAGTTAGTATGTACTTACACGATTATGAGTATGACAACAAAATAATGGAATTATGGAAACAATTAATTCTAAAATCAATATGCAGATATGCAAGGATAAATATGGGAACAAATAAGCTTTAACATTAGTAAGCAATAATATAAAATGATAAATATGGGAGCAACATTAAATAATAAAAATAATGATTAAGAATACCCTAAATAATTATGCAAGTAAATGAAATAATCACATTACACATTAAATAATACAATAATAATAATAATAAAAAAACCCTAAATAATTACACAATCAAATAAGATAAATATATTACCCATTAAATATTACAATAAAAACAAAGAACTATAAATGAACATATAAGCCAATAAGATGAATATATTACACACTAAGTATTATAATGACAACAAAATAAACCCTAAAACACTAACATATTACATATTAAAATTAACAATAATGATAAAAATTCTAAATACAATACAAGCAAATGGAATAACTATTATATATTAAATGTTACGAAATCAACAAAGAAATCATGAATAAATATACAAAACAACTAAATACATTGCACTTAAAATATTATAATATCAACACAACAAAAACAATAAATAAATATTCAAGACAATAATTGTGTTTCAAATATTAACAATAAAACATAAATAAATACATACCTATTACTGCAAGAATTACAACATTAAAACACATAAATAACATTACAACATAAAAAAAACTTACTATAATAATGGCAAATAAATAAATAATTTATGTGTGCAGTATGTGCAGGAATCTGGGTAAGGGACTTGGGTGTGTGTGTGTTGTGGCCGGCTTGCAGAGGGCAGGGAAACTCACAGTGGTGTTCTCGTGTTGTAGGGAGTGCCGACGGTGGGAGGTTTCGCCGCCGGAACTCGAAGCTAGAGTCGCTGCTGCTGGGGGTCTTGCCGGGAGCAGGAGTGGCCGGAGGAACCAGTGGCCGTGAGTGGTGTCGCCGGAGGTTGCAGAGAGTGACGACACTGGGAGGTTTCACCGCCGGAACTCGCGGCTGGAGTCGCTGCTACTGGGATCTGGGGGATTGCAAAGTGGTGGCTAGAGAACGGGTTCGGCAACTGGAGCGACCGCCGGGTGTTATCTAGCAGGCTAGCAGCGGTTTGGAGTAGCCTCTCGGGTTGCTGTGGCTGTTCAGTGTGGAGGAGGCCGAGGGTCGACCGCGACGGTGGTGTGGCAGGAGAGGGTAGCCGCTGTGGACTGCCTGTGCTAGTGCTCGTGTTGGCTGGGGCTCGTTGGTTCGTGGTGCGGTTGGTGGCTCGCCGGAGTTGCAGCAGGAAGAGGCGGCAAGGGGTGGCGAGGTGAGTTTGAGGGAGATTGAGGGAAGGGAGAGATGGAGAGAAGAGAGGTCTAGTGATGGCAGAGAATTAGAGGGAGAAGGGGAGCGAGAGAGTGGTTTTGCTGGTATGGAGGCGGTGTGAAATGAGTGCGTGGGTTTTTCTTTTTTCTTCTTTGGCTCTCCGCCGTGCTGCTGTGCGCAGCGCCCCCCTGCTCTCTTGCGTGAGAAAGCATATAAATAGGCTCCCCCACCCCAAAACCCTAGGCGCCTAATAATAATAATAATAAGTAAAATAACAAAAATAAATAATAATAATAATAATAATAATAATAATAATAATAATAATAATAATAATAATAATAATAATAAATTACTTATACCAATATAGGAAAATGATTAATAATGATTATAATAGTGAAAATAAAAATAATAAAAATATTGGGCCTGGGTAAAAATGGGGTGTCTACAAAGGGAATGATTTAATTTAACAATAAAATACGAATTCCCTAGTGAATGCCTCTAATTTTGATTGTGAGAGGGATGTCTTATTATTAGCATAAGATAGATATGGAATTTAAGTGATGATCAGGTTTTGACTAATGAGATTAGGGTTAAGGATATATAGAATAGGATGGATCCCTAAAGCTCATTTCTGTGCAATGGACAACAATATGCTTAAACTAATGATTTTCATGTTAGCATAGGTTAAGCATTTTGAATTAAATACCAGACATAGATGTCATGTCCATTTGGAAGTGGATAAAGATTCTTAGTATAACAAGATAGGTGAGTGCGTATACTAAGATTTTCATTTTAAGCAACCACCACTTCCCAAGCCTTATGTCATCACAACCCCCTAAACCTAGGAACTAAGGATGATTGAACACATTTATGTAAAGTTAATTTAGATCCATTTAACTTTAAGTCCTACGGGGTTTGCTTTCATGATAAGCCATATCATTTTCTTATCCAAGCCACAGGCATCTCTAGATGAACAATTATGTTTAGTGTGCCGCTTTCTTTTGGAGTGTAAGCAAGTTATGTATGTGCGTGACAGAGTATGCTTTCTGATTTTATGTTTGCACGAAGAAGCATAATTGTGGGATTTATAATATGAACCCTTTTTGAAAAATTTATTTCTTTTGAATCTTAAGGGTTTATTATGATTATTCTTTCCATATTTTACTTTGGAAGCAACTTTAGAATAATCATCTATTTCTTCATCTAAGCAGGCAATTTTCAATATTTTCTCAATTTTTTATTTTCAAAAATAGCGTGATAATTTTCTAACCCTTTTAATTCTTTTGCTATTCTTTTGTTCTCATTCTTCAAAAATATTTTATGCTTAGATGCTCTAACTAGAAAATTGTGCATTTTCAATAAAGTCTTTTCTAGTTTTTCATATGACAACATGCTTTTAATATTCAATTCAGCATATGATTCAACAAAAGAATTAAGACAATAATTTTCACATGAATCATTGCGTGCTATGTCAATAGTAATATGACAATATTCAAAAAATGATTCATCAAGTATTGTGTTGCAAGAATCAACAGATGAATTATCACATGCGATATTAATTAAACTAGAAGGAGAAACATATACCTCTTCATTGGTTATTGCAGTATACTCATGATCTGCCACTACCCGATCATTAAGACTTGGAGCATTTGGAGTGGCAATCTCCTTTTCCTGGGTCTCTCCATATTTCCTTTCTAGCTCAACCCAGATCTCCTGTGCACTATGACATGCCACAAACTCAAGTAGAATATTATAATCTAAAGCACAGTATAATAAGTCAATGGCATATGAATTCGCATGCATTAACCTAATATCATTTTCATTTAAGGGCAAACGAATCCTATTAACAATCACCCGCTAGACCATCCAATCCATTGATTTTATAAATATGTGCATCCTAATTTTCTAGGTGGTGTAATCGACACCAAAAAACAATGGAGGGCTAGAAGGTGACTGTCCCTCGCTGAATGGGGATACACCAAATTAAGCCAATGCGATTTTTTTGCAAAAAACATTTAAGTCAAGTGCAATGAGACTCTGATACCAATTGTTGGCTTTGGTGTATTACCAAGAGGGGGGGGGGGTGAATTGGATATTTAAAAAAATTATGGCCGAGGTTAAACTAGATTAACAGTATTACTTAACCTAGGGTCTGTCTATGCAAAAGTCAACCCAATCATTCACAATATAACATACACGTGCAGTAAAAAAAATTACGGAAATGTAGAGAACACGCACTGAAATGAGGAATAATTTCCCAAGAGGGGGCGTGAATTGGCTTTTAAAACTTTCGTTTTAGTTCTTTTAAAAGTCCTTAACTTCTTTTAATATTTAACCAATTCTTTTACTTTTTTATCTAGTTTGTCAATCAAACAAAGACTAAGTAAACATTCAATCTTCAACCATAACACTTATTGCTTAACCAAACAAGTAATCAACTTTTCAACCAAACCAATCAATTTGCCATGATGATCAAACCAAACAACCATAAGAATTCTCAACTTGTGTGTAGCCCTGTTGTTAGTATGAATTTGAACCAATCCCTATATATATGAATTTGTTCCTTCAATATAATATTCAATGCATCATCCAATCACTTTTTCCAAATATTCAGAATCCAAATAAACTCTCAGTTAATTTATCTTTGGGTGTTTAACCAAGTAACGTACTCCCGTATGGTTTTCGCAAAGAATGGTTCAACCAACATACTCCCTTTTGGTTTCCGCAACCTATATCAAAATTAAACCTTAAGTTTTTTGATTTCCAAATATACGTAGTTTATATGATTTCAAATTTAAACCATCCACGCAATTTAAATATGCACTGAAATAAAGAATAGGGAAAAAGAGAGTGAGACAAATATTTTTACGAGATTCGGCTTTAACACAGCCTACGTCCTTTGGCAAAACCACCAAAGGATTCACTAAACTTGTTCTGTCGATGGGTGGAATAAACCTTTACAACACTCCTTTGTTAAGGCTAGAGTCCGCCTTCTCCAAATGATATCCCCTCGTCTGGTCACTCCTTAACTAGGCTAGAGCCCGCCTATCTAAGCAATATCTTCTTGCTTAACCAACGATCCAAATAATCCTTGGAACGTCAAAGAACCACAAGAAACACAAGATAAGATCTGTGTACAAGTATACTCTCTTAAAGGGCAAGTTAGTACAATTTCAGCTCTACATACTTCAATGTAAAATATCAATATGAAATAGAATGAAGCTCAAGTGTAGAATTCACCAATATCCTTCTTAGATGAGGATTAGTAGTAGGAATTTAGAGGAGGAAGGATTAGCACTTCAGAATATCTTAGCAAAAAGAGTTTTGCAATGAGTGAGCAAGAGAACTTATAAGAACAAGAATGCTTTCAGCTTCATAAATAGATTTTTCAATTCTTGGTGTGTTTTTGATTTGCAAAATCATGTATTTATAGGCTTTCAAAAGTTTTCTTGTTGCTAAAGTTTCCTTAGAGAATTTCCCAAGTTGTTAGAAAATTTGGAGCTCAAACAACTATTATTTGAAATATTAGATTTTAAAAACATTTGCCCGTTAAACAGTGTTCAGATGATTGAAGAGTCGAGTTCAGTCATCTGAAGTTCCTGAAACCCTTTAAAAAAATGAACTGGACACAGAGTCGGATAACTGAAGAGTGCGTTCAGACGTCTGAACAGCTACTGCCTGTTTCAGTTTTGTCCTAGAAAATATTCAGACATCTGAGCTTATTCTCCAGGCGTCTGAAGTAATTCTTCAGACATCTGAATAGTGAGTTCAGTCATCTGAATAGACAAAAAGTTGTTTTAAAAATATTTTCCATTAAAAATGATTTGCTCTCTTATTCTAATTTTTACAAAAGTTGTTTCAATAATCCTAAATAGGTTTTTAGGTCCAATAAGTTAACCTAAGAGCTTCAAAATATTTCAAATGATATTTTAAACATTAAAAGCACTTACATGAGACTTCTAAGACATTAACATTCTAAACGCTCAAGTCTTCATGTTTGCTTTGGCACTTTCTTGGTCTTCAAGCTTTAATATTCTTTGAGCTCTTTCACTTTGATTTTCTTTGGCTTTTTTGACTTTAAGCATTCCTTGGCTTTCAAAAAATCATGCATGACCTCATATTCTTCAAGGTTTAATATATCATCTTTAAATCCATGCTTTGACTCATTTAAGCTTCATTTGATCCTTGTGAGCACTTTGACCTTGCTTTCTCATATATGAGCCCTAAAATATCATTACTTACCCAAATACATTAAATTTCACTTGTTTGTTAGCATCAAAACAAGATAACAAGATTTTAAGCCTTGTAAGGCCAACACGCATGATATGTTATCGGGGTTCGGCCAACTGTGCCTACGTCCCTGCCTCTAACTCGCAAGTTAGAGGATTTCACTAAAGGCTCACTTAACGGGTAGAGCGGCACCTAATACAATCAGGTCAATTAGCACAAGGCTGACCTCAACCTTTACAAATTCTCCTTGCAGGGCAGAGAAGGCCCTAGGTCAAATTCATAGGGCTGATCCCAACCTTTACACAATCCTTACCAGGCTGGATTACCGCCCCTTAAGGCTATGCCTGGAAATACAACAATATGTTCACTCAAATGGTACAGTGATTATGCTTTCATGTAAAGCATATATGTACCCAATATGCACAATCACATACATATAAATAATGTTGGTCATGTAAGCCCAGTGACGCAAATAGTTGTTTTATCAACACTCATTATGGTATAATCAGTGATATGCTCTAGAGTGTTCAAAACAAGCAGTATCTTGGAATATAAGCAATGCACAGGTTAGCAGCAAATCAATATTCCAAAGATATGAATCAGATAATCAAACTAGTTCAAGAGGATTTTCCTCAATGAAATACGCACAACACTAGTTTGAAAATGTTTTGCTTGTTTGAAAAAATATTTGCACAATAAAAACCAAGCTATTGGACACTTGCAGCAAAGATGCAAATATCCTAAACTTACTAGGTTATCCCAACATAAGATTTATAATATGAAAATCTGTGGGATGAACCTAAGCTAAACTCCCCAAAAGCAATATCTCAATCACACAAGCAAGTGGGAGTATTTAGCACTGTCTAGCAATTACAAGAACACTTACTAAGCTCTTACAATACCAAGATTTATCAAAGTAATGAGTATTTGAAGGTATTTGAGCAAAGGGATTTTGAAATAGAGAGGATTTTTGGATAATGATTTTTGCTAATCCTTAACTAATCCTCACAAATGAACTCATATTTATAGACTAGGTAAAAAATATAACCGTTTGGGACCTATTGGGTATTATTAGAAAAGTTCAAAATTGTTTAAACATAATTATCCCAAGATAACCAGTATTTACCACAGTTAAAAACATTTTAACCCGGCGAGATTTGGGTGGCTGAACCTTGGTTTGTCGTCCGAACAGACATAGGGATAAAAGTAATTTAAATGAGTTTGGTCGCCCATGTCATGCTTCGGTAGCCTGAATCAAAATCAGTAGCATTGTTTCGTGACTTCGGGTGCTCGGTCATATGTTCGGTGGCCTAAATCCATGTGTTCGGTCACCCGGGGCCCATTTTGAACTAAATAGTTCGGTCGCCCGAGTTGGTGGAATGTCCCTTTCAAAGGGTTCGGGCTCCTGTGGAAGGTATGCAAAAAATAGTTTATCACTCGCGAGCCCAAGTCAACTATTGACTTCTCAACAGTTCAGGCACCCGAGGAGTTTTGAACTCTAAGGGTTCGGTCGCTCGAGCTCTCTCAACTTTCCTAATAATGTTCAATTAAGTGCATTTTTAACACTCCTGTATTTTGTATGATGTATGTGCGTGAGTGTTGGGACCTATAGTCATACTAGGGTCTTACTAAGGCCGTTTTGGGATAGTCCCAAAAATTTGGTGTTGCCCTAAAGTCATTAAGCCCCTATGGTCATTCTACAGTCATTTTGAGCTTAGAAAACCTACATGCATGACATGCAGAGATTATTACAGATTGTTTTTCCTAATTGCTATTACAGACCCAAATTACATAAAATATAAATTACAAAAAGTCTTCATGGTCTTTAGTCTTCATGTCTTCATGTGCGATCAATTGGTTTGCTAATATAAACATGCACACAAACTAGATAGACATTAAATACTAGAGTATTTTTCATAATCAAAATAACGAATGACCTATAGGTCAACAGAACCATTGAACGATTTGAAGCTAGACTAGTCGCCAAGGGGTACACTCAAACTTATGGAATTGACTACATGGAGACATTCGTACCAGTAGCAAAAATCAATTATGTCCATATTCTTATATCCTTGGCAGTGAATCTTGATTGGCCATTGCACTGGTTTGATGTGAAGAATTTCTTTTGGCCATTACATGGAGTTGCCCCTTGGATGTAATATGAAGTTAGAAGGTGGAAAACAGGTCTGCAGATCAAAAAAGGCCCTATAAGGTCTGAAGCAATCTCCGAGAGCATGGTTTAGATGGTCTACGAAGTCAATGAAAGCTTTTGGATACAAGAAGAGTAACTTAGATGATACTTTGTTTGTGAAGCATAATAAAGGAATGATTACTTGTCTCATTGTGTATGTTGATGATATAATAGTAATAGGAAATGATTCAAAAGAAAGACGGGCATTGCAGAACCACCTAGCCTGAGATTTTGAGATGACTGACCTTGGTCCGTTCAAATACTTCCTTGGTATTGAAGTGTCAAGATCAAAGGAAGGTATCTTTCTATTTCAATGAAAAATATGCCTTAGATTTACTAAGTGAGATTGGTATGACAACATATAGTCTAGTTAGCACTCATATGGAAGAAAATTTGAAGCAAGCTATATATCCAAATCAAGTTCCAACAAACGAGGAGAGATATATGTTGGAATTGGTGTATTCACAAGAGGGGGGTGAATTGGAAATTAAAAAATTTATCTTCTAGGTTAAACTATCCAGCAACAGTATGTACACAACCTAGGGCCTGTCTATGCAATTCCAAATGTGTAGATAAATATAATGTGCGTAAATTAAATCATGCAAAACATTCACAGACAATTGAGAATAACATGCATGTGCAGTAAATATAAAGTACTGAAATGTAAAGTGCACACACAATATGTCATCGTGGTTCGGCCAATACTTCCTATGTCCTCGCCTCAGCTCGTAAGCTTGAGGATTACCACTATTACTCACTTAACGGGTGGAGTGGCACCGTTTACAACTAGGTCAAATTACACCAAGGCTGACCTCAACTTTTACAAGTTTTCCTTACGGGGCGCAGAAGGCCCTACCGATCCTTACGGGCTAGATCAAATGCCCCCTCAGGCCACGCCTGGAATACAACAGACAATTTAAATTTGTGTACAATTTTAATGCTTCTACACACAAGTAGATTTGTACCGATATAGTACAGTATAATTAATGCACATAAAATAGATAAGAACTATAAGCTCGGTGCTATATGTGTGCAATCAATGCTCAACAGTAATGACTATATCCAATCAAGCACAAGAGTGTATCAACAAGCTAATCTTTGAAGCTATGTATAGATGTAAATCTCAATCACAGTTTAGGGTTTCAAAGATTTCTACCAAGAGTATTCTAAATATCTCTAAAAAATATTTTCTTAATATTCAAGCACAAGAGATATTCAAAAAATGAGCTTGTGAAAAGATTTTTGCACACTCAAAAATACAAACTCAATGAGTCTTGCAGTGAAGATGCAAAGACTCACTAGTTATAATATTTTTTCCACACGTAGATTTATTAAATAAAATCAGGGGAAAAATCTTTACGCTACTCTCCATATGAAAATCAAACAACAACAATACAATGAGAGTTTCTAGCAATGTATAATCACTCAAAGAGTTCTCATAAAGATTGATTTAGCAAATGAGGAAGGGTAAGATTCATATACCTAATCATCTGCTAATGCACCCTGCTCATGATTAGCCATTCCTAGATCATTTAGGCTTGGAGTGTTTGGAGTGGCAATCTCCTTTTCCTAGGTCTCTCCATATCTTTTTTTCAGCTCAACCCAGATCTCTTGTGCATTTCTACGTGTCACGGTCTTAAGGAAAATATTAGAATCTAAAGCACAATATAATAAATCCATGGTATATGAATTCACATGCATCAAATTATTATCATTTTCTACAGGCATACAAATTTCTTCATCAATCACCTTCCAGGCCCTCCAATCCATAGATTTTATAAAAATGCTCTTTCAAATGTTCCAATGGGTGTAGTTAACACCAAAAAACAATGGAGGACTAGAAGGTGATTGTCCCTCTTCGAATGGGAATACACCAATGTGAGCCATTGCAATCTTCTACAAAAGCTATTAAGCCAAGTGCAATGAGGCTCTGATACCAATTCCTAGAATTGGTGTATTCCCAAGAGGGAGGAGTGAATTGGAAATTAAAAAATTTATGTCCTAGGTTAAACTATCCAACAACAGTATATACACAACCTAGGGTCTATCTATGCAATTCCAAATGGGCAAATAAATATAATGTGCGGAAATTAAATCATGCACAACATTCATAGACAATTGAAAATAACATACATGTGCAATAAATATAAAGTACTGAAATGTAAAGTGGACACATGATATGTTATCGGGGTTCGGCCAATACTGTCTACATCCCTGCCTTAGCTCGCAAGCTTGAGGTTTACAACCAGATCAAATTACACCAGGGCTGACCTTAACCATTACAAGTTCTCCTTACGGGGTGGAGAAGGCCCTACTGATCCTTACGGGCTAGATCAAGGCCCCCTCAGGACATGCCTGGAATACAACAAACAATTTAAATTTGAGTACAATTTTAATGCTTCTACACACAAGAAGATTTGCATCGATACAGTACAGTATAATCAATGCACATCAAACAAATAAGAACTATAAGCTTAGTGCTATATGTGTGCAATCAACGCTCAATAGTAATGACTATATCCAATCAAGCACAAGAGTGTATCAACAAGCTAATCTTTGAAACTATGTATAGATGTAAACCTTAATCACAGTTTAGGGTTTCAAAGATTTCTACCAAGAGTATGTTAAATATCTCTATAAAATATTTTCACAATATTCAAGCACAAGAGATATTCAAAAAGTGAGCTTGTGAAAAGAGTTTTGCACACTCAAAAAATAAGCCCAATGAGTTTTGCAATGAAGATGCAAAGACTCACTAGCTATAAGATTGTTCCCACATGCAGATTTATTAAATAAAATCGGGGGAAAAATCTTTACTCAACTCTCAATATGAAAATGAAACAACAATAAAATAAGAGTTTCTAGCAATGTATAATCACTCAAAGAGCTCTCACAAAGATTGATTTAGCAAAGGAATGATTGTATGAAAGAGTATAGGCTTTGTATGAAAAATAGGCTTTGAAAAATTTTAGAGGATTTTTCAACTAATCAAAGTGTTAATCACCGCTAATCTGAGCAAATAAACTTGTATTTATAGACTTGGCCGATTTTATAACTGTTGGAGATACATAGGGAATTATTAAATTTATTTCAAAAGATTTTAAGAAAATTAACCCTATGTAACCCCATTTAACCTCGGTAAAAATTTAGGCCAATCAAGAGTTTCGGTCGACCAAGCCATAGGTTCGGTTGTTCGAGCACTCACATACCAAAAAGGTGATTTTTGAAGGTCGAGTGGCTGAATGAGGGCTCGGTTTGCTGACCAAGGTGATTTTCCAATCTGTTTGAGGTTTGGTCACTTGGTCTCATGTTCGGTTTGCTGAACATGCACATTTGGTCACTCGGGGGTATTTTGAATGTGAAGTTTGGGCGCTCGAGTTGTTGGAAAAAGTTAGGGTTTGACTTCAGTTGACCGTGGACACTCAGTTCATTCTGAGTTCAGTTGCTCAAAGTTAGGTTAACACACAGACTATTCAATGGTTTGGTCGACCGAGGTGTTTTTAACACCAAGGTCTAGTTGCCCGAAACCCTAACAACTCAACATCTTAAGACATGTTTCAGTTTAATAGATTCCTATGATAGTATATGTTATAATGAGGACTAACTTAAGTGTCTGTACAAGGTCCTAGGGTTTTTTAAAGGTCTTTTTACCTAGACCCAAAAATTCGGTGTCGGTCAATCGAAAGTCAATCTAAGGGTGATCCCTGAGGTCCATTTATGGTCTTGAGCTTGTAGTTCCTACCATTCATGACATGCATCAATTATTACAGACCGTTAGATAATTATTACAGACCCAATGTGTAGATACCTGGTGAATTATACTAATTAAATAATAGGAGGAGGAAGAAAAAGAAATTATAATTTGGAATTTAAACAAGGTCTCGTCGACGAATGCAGCACGTTCATCAATGAACACGCTTGATGGGATCATCTACGGGGACACACGTCTCAACAAAGAGAAGTTACTGAGGGGCTATTTTCAGCTCTGAATTTCGTCGACGAGAAATAAGCGTTCGTCGACGAAGTGACATGTCTCATTGATGAGTGCAAGTGTATAACTAGCCCTAAACTCGGATTCAGCATAGATTTTTCAAGCAAGCCAGACTCTCTCTCTCTCTCTCTCTCTCTCTCACTCACTCACTCTATCTCCAATTCATTCCCTTAGCCTTCTCTCTAAGATTTTGGATCCATTCTTCATCGGATCAACGATACAAAGCCGCCACGCTACTCCTAGGGAAGCTCTCTTCAAGTCTACTGGAGTATATCGTTGGTGGGGCTAACTTGGACTCCATCCCAAGTTCAAGGTAAGACTTTATGTTGAGTATTTGGCTTTCCTGCAGTTGTAGAAAAAGTAACACTCCAAAAAATATTGAAATTTTGTTCAGGGCAATGTTGTTTTTAGGGTGTTGATTGGGGAATCCTGTGGGTGCAGGACTAATGGTTTTTGGGGCTTTCTAGTAGTCAAGTAAGGGAGATATGCTATGCAAGAAATTTTAGCAAGTTTACCAGGAAATTTTGTATATATATATATATATATATAATAATAAACTGAGATATATATATATATATATATATATATATATATATCTCAGTTTATTATTCAAATTTTCTAGAATATGAGTTCTATTATTTGTGTGATTTGAGTAGATATTTTTCTGATACAAAATTTATGTAGTTTTTCCAGAATATCATGATTTATTGTATATACATATATAGACGAATATTTACCAGACATAAATTTATCAGACAAGTATTATAGATATTCTTTAGACCAATATTTTACAATAATTACAGAATGCCATGTTTTCCAAAACCATAACAGTTAGACTTTACAGATTATTCAGTTAGATATTACAGTCAGAGAGACAGTTGTTTATTCAGATATTACAGTTTTTACAGATCATATTTATAGTGTTATGGTTATTTTTGAAACATGATTAAAATAGTAGGGTAAATATAGTAATAGTATATACAGTATTAGATCCCTGATGAATTACTTCAGACTGATTCAGCCAGAAGAGCACGGTACCATTACTTTTTTCAGATCAGAGTGCAACCGTATATCTCAGATAGTATGTGGATTCTGTCAACCATTGCTTGGAGAATTTGCAATCTCCCCAGTACTCTGGGTTGAGGGGGCTCGATTTGACGAGGCAGTTTTCCAGTTCTGTACTTAGGTGAGGATGCACTTTGGCTAGGTTGATGATTGGTGGAGTACAGTTGACTTACCTAGTAGGCCAACCAGACTTAAGTCCTGCCTATGGACCGCACAACCCTATCATGAGGGGTTAGATCATGACATACAGTTTTCCAGGGAAAAATCTCAGTTATGTATATGTATACCGATTTACAAAATTTTCAGAAAATATAGTACGATATTAGAAGTATGAAAAGTAGAAAACTCAGATAATACATTTATGTTTTAAACTATAATAAATGTGGTTATACTTTATATTGATTTGCGAGCTTATATAGTTTCAGATATTGTCATTATAATATTTATTCAACTCGGTCACCACACATTAGTAATAGCATATTTCTACTTACTGAGCACGTCTTATCCCAGTAATTTAACATTTTTCAGGTGAACCAGCTATGCGAGCAGATCAGGCTCCCAGATAGAGAAATCTTTTGTTTTGCTCTGCTTACAGGGTAAGTGTATTCAAAGGATTATGTTTTTGAGCAAATGGTACTGGGGTGATGTGTAAATATGTATTTATGGTTTGGAAACACTAAATTTTGGTATTGTAAATATGGGTGTATGACTTTATGTTTTCCGCTGCATAGGTGTGTCCTTTTGTATATAGGGACACCTCAATGCCCATCTGAGGCCTGAGATGTTATAGCAGGTATAGTAGGGGTATCAGAGTAATTTATATATATAAGTATATATATATATATATATATATATATATATATATATATAAATTGGTGTAATTTTTGGGTCGTTACACAATGAATTGAATATAAATTACAACAATTAAAACACTTTGGGTTTTCATTTTTCCTTTGAGTCATCATGCGCCATTATATGATTTTGCTAATTGATCCTACACACAAACTCAGAAAACATTAAATACCAATGTATTTGTCATGATCAAAATGAGATATGACCCATGCGTTCAATAATCTCCCCATTTTTTATGATGACAAATACCTTATGCAAAAGTGGGTACAACCAAGAAAGGCTCCCCTTAAAAGTATGCATAAGGAAATTTTCAAAATATAAAAATATATAATGATTACCTAGTTTTGCCTACTTCTCCCCCTTTTGTCAACAGCAAAAAGGGCTATAGAAGAATAACAATTGAAACATATGGGCAAGCAAAGGATAATTGTCATTTAAATACAAATATAGTTTTGGGGAAAAATTAGAAATTTAGGCAGCATGCCATTTGAAAGTGGAGCGTTTCCCAAAAAAAATCTGTATTTCAATGACCTGATTGAGTTCAAGTATATAATTATTCACAATAATCAACTCAAACAGTCCAGTATAAATCGAAATAATAAATAGAAGTATAACTTTCAATCATCCAAAAGATAGAATAGCTATACAATGCAAAATGAATGACAAAGATAACCTCATAAAATATGAAATATTGCAATCAAGCACACAAACAATATAAATGATCATTTAAATGATTTAAATGACATGAAAACAATGCTAGACTATAAATATACACAAACCATTGCAATTGAAAAGTTAGGGTTCGAGTTGTTGGAAAAAGTTAGGGTTCGAGTTTGGTTGACAATGGACACTCAGTTCATCCTAAGTTCGGTCGCCCAAAGTCAGGTCAACACACTGACTATTCAATGATTTGGTTGACCAAGGTGTTTTCAACACCAAGGTTTGGTGTCCCAAAACCCTAACAACTTAACATCTTAAGTCTAGTTTCAATTTAGTAGATTCCCCTGATAGTATATGTGATAATTGGGACTAGCTTAAGTGTTTGTGCAAGGTCCTAGGGTTTTTAAGAGGTCTTTTTACCTAGACCCAAAATTTCGGTGTCGGTCGGCTAAAGGTTGACTGAAGGGTGATCCCTAAGGTCCATCTATGGTTTTGAGCTTGTAGTTCCTACCATTCATAACATGCATCAATTATTACAAACCGATAGATAATTATTACAGACCTAATGAATTGAATATAAATTACAATAATTAAAACACTTTGGGTTTCATTTTTCCTTTAAGTCATCATGTGCCACTATATAATTTTTCTATTTGATCCTACACACAAACTCGACAAACATTAAATACCAATGTATTTGTCATGATCAAAATGGGATATAACCCATACGGTTAGCAATATCAAAGATTAGTTTGCAAACTGATGTATCCTGCACATACTTGCCCTGACTTGGCATATGCACAAAGTTCTATGAGCCAATTCATGCATTCTCCAAGAGAAGAACATATGAGTGCAGTTACCCGCATTTTGTGCTACTTAAAGTCATCTCCAGAGAAAGGGATTATGTTTAAAAAGGGGAATAATCAGGATGTCAAAGGATACATTGATGCAGATTGGGCTGGATAGCAGGATATTTCATGTTTGAAGGATGAAATATGGTCACTTGGCGAACAAGAAGCGAGCTGTAGTTGCTCTATTTAGTGCTAAATCAGAGTTCAAAGGAATGGCTAAGGTAGTATGTGAATTATTATGGATCCGTAATTTATTAGAAGATCTGAATATTAAGTGTGACAACCCAATGAAGCTACATTGTGATAACAAGGTAGCTTGTGATATTGCTCATAATCCAATTCAGCACGATCGAACCAAAATGTGGAAGTTGATAGGCATTTCATCAAGGAGAAACTAGAAGAAGGATCATTGAAACACTTCATGTATCATCTCAAGAACAACTTGTTGATCTACTCACCAAGGTCGTATCAAGTCAAGCATTTCATGATGGTCTCAACAAATTGGGAATGAGCAACATCTACGCACCAACTTGAGGGGGAGTGTTGAAGATTATAGAAGTTTTGACTTTCAAAGTTGGTGTACTTCCTGATGTAATTGGTGTAATCCTAAGAGAAGGGGGGGGGGGGTGAATTGGAGATTTAAAACTTTCTAGCTCAATTTAAGATCTCAGATAGTATTTCGCAAACTAGTGTCTTTCTAAGCAGTTACAATCCCCCTAATTAATTATGTATGCAAATATTAAAAAAAAAAAAAAAGGAGATTCTCACAATTTAAATATTTGCATTCAACTATCTCATCATATCCCATTTAAGCTTAAAAGCGTGTATGTAAAATGGTTAGGCAATGAATGCGAACATACACATGCGCAACATATCTCATTTAATTTAATGTGCACATGAAAATAATTATACCAATAAATAGACAAGCATACACATATAGAAATTAAAGTGTGGAAATATAAATGAGACAAAGAGAGACACATAATATTTGTTACCGAGGTTTTACCAAACCAACCTACGTCCCAACCTTGGGTATACCCCCCAAGGATTGCACTATCCCTGCTTACTTAAATAGGTGGAGTAGAAGCCATTTACAACCTTTCATTACGGGGCACAATAACCCCAACTCAATTACAGGGTTGAGGCACAACCCCAATGTAATGCCCCGGACCTGCCATGTGAGGCCCGGAGTGTTATGAGACCAACATGCGTCTTTGATACCATTCACACAGTGGAAATAATTGAATAACCTCAAACAAAATATATGAGAGTTCTATATTTACATATGCAGATCCATATAATTAAAATCTCATTCTCCATAATACAAAACCAAAATTAAAATATATTAAATATAAAACTAAATACATATCCATTCTGATATATTCAACTCACAAAAACTACCCCGCCCTAGAGCTATCTAAGCTCGATCACCTGGATAACTTGAAAAGATTGATAAATCGACGGGGTGAGACATCTCTCAGTAAGGAAGAAATAATTTACAACAGTGTGTGGCTGAAGTGTTTAATACATGATTAAAATATTCATACAGTCACATTCATATTTCAATAGCAGCCAAGATAACACGTTCATAATCACACCATGGTCATCTTCTCTGTCATCCAATCACATGCCCATATACATAAATATTTTTACTGATAATTCCCGAGAATAGGGAAATGTACTTGCCCATTCAAGTAAATTCCCTCTGCTCTAGTGCTAATACCAAGACACTCACCTTTCTCAGTAGGCCCTCGGGTTATGTGTCCAGGTAAAGTCTTCGAGAATAGGGAAGGTCACCCGCCTATACAAGTGGCTTCCTTTTACTCTCGTATCCACAAATAATTACCAAGTACTCGCCTTCCTTAGCAAGCCCTCAGGTGGAGTAATCTACTTTACCATAAATACTTAATTATTTAAAGTCACTGACAACCAATATTAATAATTTCACAAAGTTCCACATATTAACACATATCACAATCAATCCACATAGGATAATCCACACAGTCTTCAATCATATCCATACAGGGTCTATGTCCACACAAAATGTAATCGTCCACATAGGACTCTAGTACACATAACACACACGTCCACACAGGACTGATCCATACAGAACTGTCAACCATACAACATACATGTCCACACAGGACTAATCAACTATACAGATTACACGGTCCACACAGGACAAAGCATCATATAGATTGCCGCACAAACCACCTTGTTCATGGTAAATAGGTTAACAAACTTCTCATACCATTGCCAATATTTACCCCCATTATCAATGCCCATATAATGACCTCATTATACCACTGCTAACGTTATATGACAGATATATTAGGTACGATATAACGACCTCCTCATACCACTGCCAACATTATATCACATTTTACATGAACCACAACACAAATCAATAACAAATTCGACCATTCAAATATATCCACACAATTACCACAGTATACACAATCAACAAGTATTTGCAACCCAACAATATTCGCAATCACAATGATTCATCATTTCACAGTACTCACAACCATTTAATTAGTAAAGTTGGTTTCATGCCACACAGTTTTTCCCAATATAATATATAATAAAAAATAACATTTTCATTTCCTGCATCGTTCAGATAATTATACCAAAATATATATAATTTTATACCCAAATCTAATCATTTTAAAATTATTAAAAAGCTATTATAAAATATTTCCCCTTACATGCTCAAAATTCGGCTTAAAATTAACAAAACAAGACCCTGCATTCCAAAAATTCCAACTTTCTCAAATCTTAGAAAAATACCCATTTAATACTTCTTAGATTCCAAATAACTATATTTGTTAAGAAAACTCCAGAGTAACTCACTCACCTTGATTTTGGGATGTTTCCCAAACCTCTCAAATCAAAATTCTACTCTTCCTATGTTGCAGAGAATCCTCCCAAGAGTCTCGTGGTAGTTTTCGATCGTCAAATCGAGCTAAATCTGGCCCAAAATTGAAGACAAAAGGCACAGGAACTGTGATTAGAGAGAGGAACAAAAGGAAACATGGATTCTTCTGCTAAAAATCTGATTTTTCTAATTTATAGGCAACTTGCCACGTGGCCTCGTCAACGAGACGTCTGGACTCGTCGATGAGATGGGGGTAAGATATTCCTGAGAATCGCTCCGATGAAAGGAGTGATGAGGTATAGGAAGAAGGGCAAGCTAAGCCAAAGGTATATAAGACCATTAGAGGTACCAGAATGAGTGGGTCCAGTGGCCTATAGGATTGCACTACCCCCAGTGCACTCGAGGATCCATGATGTGTTTCACGTATCCATGTTGAGGAGGTACGTGTCGGAACCATCACATGTGATTAGTTGCGAATCTTTAGAGATTGGGGATGCTTTTGCGTATGAGGAGATACCCGTTCAGATTCTGGACTGTAAAGTTCAGAAGCTGCGTACCAAGGAGATACCATTAGTGAAGGTATGGTAGTAGAATCACATGGTTGAGGAAGCTTCTTGGGAATTAGAAACGAAAATACGCCGAAAATATCCACAGTTGTTCTCAGTAGTAGTTTTGATAGCAGGATCGGTATGGGTATGTATGTATGTAATATTCTACTATTATAGTATTGTTGAGTGGTTAGTCTCTAGGGGGGTATGTGATATTGTGAGCTCTCGAGACAGTGTATGTATGTAACCATGGTATTCCTCTGCCATAAGTGAGGGTATGTATGTATTTGGGATAGGGCTGCTATGTGGGTGGCCGCCGACTCTTTCTAGAGTTGGGTATGTGTTTGGGTATGTTGTTGAATTGGTAAACGAGAGATTATAAATTTCGAGGATGAATTTTTGTAAGGAGGGAAGGTTGTAAGAACCCAACTAGAGATAGGTGTATTAAATAAACAAGAAAAGAGAAGGAAAATTTAAAAGGTAAAAATTAGCAGGGCTCGTTGACGAGTCTTCCTTTCTTGTCGACGAAGCCTCTTGTTTAGCTTGGCGACGAGATTCAGTAGCTCATTAATGAGGAGATGCCGATAGATTTTGGGAAATTCTGAAATCTCAGGCTCGTTGATGAGTCCACCTTGGCATCGACGAACTTCCTTCTACGGCCCGTCGACAAGAATGCCATCTTGTCGACGAGTCTGATCGGGTCAACTTGTTTATAAATATCTTTTGGCTTTGATTAATGGTTAAGAAATTAAAATTCTCTCTCTTTCTCTCTCTCTCTAGAACTCAAACACTCACTCTCTCTTTCTAAAATTTTAGGCCGTCTGTTATAGGAATCAATGATCTGACATTAGTATGTGGAACCGAACGAGAATCTCTTTGAGGATAGTGGATCGAATCTTCATTTCGAGGATTTTTGGGTTTTTACCCAAAACTAAGGTAAGGCTTCGAATCCGTTTTCGTTTATGTAGATTTGTAGAGAATAGTATTGCATGGAAGTATTGTTCTTTGTTGTTTAGGTTTTGGGAACTCGGTTGGTAGTTTGGGAGCCGTAGAGTTCAGATTTTTGGTATTTGGGAAAAGGTAAGGGGATTTTATTTATATCCGTTATTTTTGAAATCTAAATTGGTAAACATGTAGTTTACGATTGTATGTATGATTTGGCTACTTATTTGGGAAATTTTATTAGGTGAAAATACGGGATTTTCGGGTTACTGTTTTGGGAAAATTTTGGGGTTTTGGGTATCATCTCTATTTTTGTTGGGAAATCGCATGTTGTATAAAATTGTGATATTGAGATGACCATACCTATATTTTTATTAAACTGTATTCTCGAAATAAAAATGATATGATTTGTTGTATACCAAATAAGTGTAGAATGAACTATTGTATGTAAATGTTCTAAGTTTTGTAAAACAACTGTGTTGGCTAATTACTGTAAGCTGA
This sequence comes from Malania oleifera, assembly GCF_029873635.1. Lineage (NCBI taxonomy): Eukaryota > Viridiplantae > Streptophyta > Magnoliopsida > Santalales > Ximeniaceae > Malania > Malania oleifera. Next base: position 77,110,430 of record NC_080421.1, on the reverse strand, counting down.
GAGGTATAGGAACATGAGTTCCAAATTGTTCCAGGTTTTGTGAAACACCATGTCTCGGCTAAATACTGTGGGCAAGAGTGTCCGGTTCTATATCCTAGGGTGTGAAATACCACCTGTTTGTTTCGGTTGGTCACCGAAGGGTGTGAGTTAACACTGTATTAGCAATGATATCTTTGTGGGGCTTTGGCTAAGGCCAGGTTATCGGGTGCTCGTATTAGCAGCAATATCACTGTGGGGCTTCGGCTAATGCCAGGTTATCTGGTGCTCCGTGTAATGCGACCAATTTCGGCCGAAGAGTGTGACGAGATTGACCGTATGTTTTGTATCGTATGTACTGAAATACTATAACTGTATTGTGTTATGTTTTATGTTGAAATAACATTTATGAGCCACACACTGATATAACCTATTTTATTCCTTACTTAGAGGCGTCTCACCCCGATTATAAAAATGTTTTTCAGGTCCTTCGAGTAGCCGTCACTAGCATCCTAGCGTAACGGGAGCGTGGTTGTTAGTTAGATGCGTATAGTACTTGTGTAAGTACGGATTTTGTATTCGGGTATGTTGATTTAGGTGTAATCCCAAGAAGGAAAGGGGGGTGAATTGGGTATTTTAAAAGTCTTTCAAATTATTTACCAATAAATCCCTATTTCTATGTTTGACTAATTAATGGCAGGGATTTGAGGCTGATTTAAATTACTATATCAATGAATTCTTTTTACCCAAGTAAGTGCGTGTGGAGTCATTCAAAATACACATGCAAGCAAGATATTGAAATGCGATGCGGAAAATAAAAAGATAAGGGAAGAGAGAGAAGGCAAACACGATTTTACGAGGTTTAGCCAACCCGACCAACGTCCTCACCTTGAGCAACCCACTCAAGGATTCCACTATAATCCATGCTCCTTAAATTGGGACAGAGCTTCCTTTACATCCACTGCTTACAAGAGGCACAACTTCCTCCGCGCTTAGTTCACAACCCGAACCTTGATTACAATATAATATCAAATTTGTGAAACAACTCAAGAATCACTTCTAACAAGGCTAAGTGCGTACAATTGAAACCTATCACATATACATATGATGAAACTTGAAGCTTAGTTTGTATGAAACAATATATTCGTTTTATGAATGAAATGCTTCAACACACAATTTCCCTTTTTATCAAATCTCCCAAAATTGATGATATAAGTAAAAGCTTTGGAGAAATTATTATCCGAGTTCAACTTCTTTAATGCACAAATGTCAACCGTGATCTTATCAAAAGATTTATCTGGAATATTATAATGATCAAAATCAAGAAGTTTACTTCTAAATATTCAACCACAATGCGATCTTTATATATATATATATATATATATATATGATAAGATTTCCAAGGATCAAAAACCTAATGTTATATTTTTAGAAAATGTCCCTCATTAATATATCGTTATGAACACTAAGGATATTCAAACCAGTTGTTTTGTAATATTGAAGATATCTTTGAATGAAAACTCACTTGAATAAAAAATATCTAATCAATAACAAAAGCTTTTCTCAAGTGATAATCTTATCAAAATGATTTAATATATGCATACTCAAGATCAACCTCTTAACATATAGTCAAAAATTGATTTAGCGATGACAAGCCCTTTGAAAAAAATAGATGTCAATCAGCAGATCAGTTTAGATGAATAAACTCTGTGAGAATATATACTAATGAGAAGCTTGATTTACCAAACCTCAATACCAAAATGAAAGCGCAATGATTGCTAGATGGCCTTTTGAAAATCAAGATAGCCTTAGTTCAGATTTAGTGTACAAGCTTTGAAATCCCAGGCATAGGTTTCAACAGTGTGCTCAAAGTTGTGCTCAACGTGCAATCAGCTCAATCATATGTCAAAGAATTTTTTTCTTCTTTTCTATTCTTGTCTATTTGATCTTATTTTAGGCACTAGGGTTTAGATGTTCATTATATAGGTATCTTAACCTTAAAATCAATCTTAATCGTTGGATAAAAAATTAGCTCATGTGTTCTTTCATTAAAAATTAAATTTTTAAACTTTCTCGCAGGTTTAGATGACTGAGGGTTAAATCCCAGACGACTGAAGTTCCTTAGAGCTTTGAAAAATTAACTTGGATACAGGGTTAGAAGACTGAAGTTCGGGGTTCAGTCTTCTGAAGTGTCGAGTTCAGACGACTGAAGTTTGAGTTCAGTCTTCTGAGGTGCTTATGTTAGGTTCCGTGTTTCACCATAAATTCTTTAGACGACTAAACTTAATCTTCGATCTTCTGAAGAAATTCTTCAGACGACTGAGCTTAACATCGTTGTTCTGAAGTTGCAACTTTAGACGACTGAACGTTGAGTTCGGTCTTCTTAAGTGACCAATTCTTGGATTTTTCTGTTTAGTTCAAAAAATCTGCTTTGCTTTCTTTCTTGGCTCTTTTATAAAAGTTTTCCTGGGGTTTTAAAAATATTTCTAAGTCCATAGATATCCCTTAATTATGTTCATGAGATGCATGAATCCTAAGGTCAGTCTAGGGTATATGTTGAGCCTCAAATGAAATCATATGTAATATGTGTATACATAAGTTCTAAGTACCTATTCTCATGACGTTCTTGAACTTGTCGCTTACATCTTCATTCTTCTACTCTTTCAGTTCCATGGATTGTGCCAAGTTGAGTATGCTTCAATTTGCATGGCTTCCATGACTTGTTATCCTTCTGTGCATGCTAAATATTGTTCGTGTTCACAATCTCAATGCATAGATCAAATATGAAGTGATTTGTAATTATCAAAATCGGATTGGACTCATAGAGTCAACAGTGTTGTCATTGTTGGGTTTTGTAGACTCCCGGGGTACGTATGGTATTTTGGAGCATAGACTTTGGCTGTGTATAGAATCTAGTATGGTACATTATATGTATTAGAAAGAAATTTTTCACTGTGTATATGATGTGTATTTATGTGTATGTGAATGTGTATAGGGTATATGCGTACCCCACGGGGTTGGACCCTTATTCAGTGTGGTATCATGTATGTTTTAATTGATGCAGAGACATGTTAGGTTACTAAATTCACCCCTGGGGCTCATCTGCGGGTTTGGGGCGTAACATGTATAGTGCATGAATTATGTATTGTCACTTTTGTACATTTTCTCTATAAATTTGATAATGGGTTATATAAGAAGTAGTACATATAAAAGTTCATTTATTTATTTTCTTCTCTTAATTTATGAATTTGTGAGTTCTTTAATGAAAATACTTCCTTTCAAAATTTGTTAGAATAAAGAATTGGGGATGAAGCCAAAGGTCTCCTGTGATTCCCTAGTACATTTCATAGTCTGCATGTAGAGACCCAAAAAATATAATATTAAGAATAAATAAGAAAAATATGGAAAATGGTTTACTGAGGAGAAAATCGACGACAGTTTTCTGAAGAGTTAAGAAAACCGTCAACGGTTATATGGTTTTACCATGGCTAGGTTAAAGGGTAAATAGTGAAAACTAGGTTGGTTAAAGAGAAAACCAGCTATGGTTTTCTGGTATCCTAAGAAAACCGTAGACGGTTTTTGCCAAAGATAGAATGCTATTTAAGGAATGTAGGTCATTTTTCTTATAAAAAATTCAAAAGCTCTCTCTCTCTCTCCTCTAGAAAGTCGTGAAACCTCTCTTTCTCGCTCTCTCTATCTCTCTCTCTCTCTCTCTCTCTCTCTCTCTCTCTCTCTCTCTCTCTCTCCCTCTCTTCATTTTCTCACTCTAGAATCACCCAATCAACAATCAGACTCTGTATTTAAAGCCTAGCGGCGATTCTTTTCAATTTGACCAGAGCAGAATTATGTTTTGAGAATCACAAGCACCATCCCAAACTGAGGTGAGGAAGTTGTTTGTGATGTTTATTGGTGTTTTAATTAGTTTAATGGGTGAATAATTCTAGGAATGTGAATATGAGCATAATTATGGAGTGAATTGATAAATTAGGATTTGTGAAATACAGGGTTTTGGTGTGAATGCTGCTAGTGCGAGTTTAGGGTTCCTGCTGGCGTTTCCTTAGGGAATGAGGTAAATGTGATAAATAGTTAATTATTTTATGTTTCCTTGGTTAAATGGAGTATGTGGGTCCAAGGAAAATGTGAATGTGATATTATTTTGGGGTTATATGATTTCAAGATTTTAGAGTTCCGAATGTTGCGGGTGTAAGTATAGTATTTCTAGCAGGCTTCTCATTAATCAGGTAAGTGGAATAAATTACGCTAGTTAATTTTAAAGAATTTTATCAATTAAAGTATAACATGTGTTTATGGGTTTTGAATTTTACATCTATTATATGATGGTGAAAATTCAGAATTTTGAGTTACAGGAGAGTTTTACAAATGATATGTATTATTTTATATAGCAGGAAAAAACAGTTTTTCCCGTACAAATTATAGTATTAGAGTTTCATATAAATATTGTGGCCTGAGAAATATCATATATAGTATAGAGATTTAATACATAATTTTATATAGCTTTTACAAAACCATGATATACAGCTTTTACAGAACCATGATATACAACTTTTACAGAACCATGATATACAGTTTTTATAGAACCATGATATACAGTTATTACAAAGCTATGATTGACAGTTATTATATAGAATCAGGAATTACAGTTAATACAAAATCATGGTATTACAGTTTATACAAAATCATGGTAAAACAGTAATATACATGCATAGTATTATATAGTATCAAATCCTTGATGGACTAGAGCATATCACAGAGTGTGGTATCGTAGCTAACATAGTATAGAGTGCAACCACACATCTTAGATAAAGTATGGAAGAGTCGATTGTGCCTAGAGGAGAGACTAGAGGAGTTCCCTAGCAGGACCAAGTTGAGGGGGCCAATTGTACTCAAAGGTTTATAGCTTGACTTAGCCTGGTAGACCAGCAAGAGTTAAGTCCCACCCACGGCCGCACAACCTGAGCATGCAGGGTTAATTCATGCATACTGTTATCCATCCAGTGAAGCTTTCACAGTTATATAGATAAATGTATATAGTTTTTACATAAAATAGGAACTATCTATTACAGTTGAGTATGTTCAAATAGAAAGCTTATTTTAAAAGGCATAGGTGTGAGTTATGGTATGTTTTACATTGAAATGTTATCACATTTTTAGATGATTTAATAATTATGTTAATCAAGTAAAACTCATTTGCCACACAATGGATGTAATTTATTCTATATTACTGAGAGGTGTCTCATCTCAAAATTCTAAACATTTCAGGTGATCCAGATAGGCGTGAGGAGCGTGCTCCAAGATAGAGGGGATTGTTGTATTGCCCTAGTTGCAGGGTAAGTTTTTGAGTTGAGAGTTGTATTTTTGGGTATGCCCCTAGGGTGTTGTGTTTGGTTTTTAGGATATGTATATTTATATTTTGGGAATTACTAAAACTCTAGTATTGTAAATAAGGTTAATGTATTTTTATATTTTCCATTGCTTAGGTGGTATATTTTGTGAACAGGTATCCTCGGTACCACTTGAGATCTGAGATGTTATAGTGTATATTGTTATAGGTATCAGAGTGAGGTTATTTTGTTGCAAGATAAATATATAGATATAAAAAATTGTAATAATTTTGAGGTCGTTACAAGTTTTAAATTTGAGGTCGTTACACTGCAATTAAGAAAATGAAAGTGGAACTTGAAAAGCAAACAATTATTTGATATAGAAAGCAAAAGAGAATAAAGAATAATTGCCTTAAATTGTTTGGGCAAAACAAAATATCTATGATCCATAGGTGTTATATGGGGACAAATCATTCCATTGATTACTAAACTTGTGTTAAAGAAGAGCACATAAGTCACACATCAAGGAAGATGAGAATTTATTTATGACTTGAAATGTTCTCCCCTTCCGTGTAGGGTTTCTAGTGCATCAAATTAAAGTTTGACCCATTTATAACAATACCTAAAGTCTTTAAACTTGTGAAACCACCCACCCATCAATTAATTGATTAATTGATATATAAATGTTCCTTCTTGTATTGAAATTTGTTAACAAAGTTGTGAGACTAATGATCAAAGTCGACAATATTTTTGTGTTATAAGATAGCTTTTGGCATCAACTAGTGTAGGCTTTAGGATGAAGGGCTTGGACCAAATCATATGTAGACTCTCCCTCAGGTAGAGGACTATGACGATGCATGGAAAGAGATTCTGAAATCCCATGCATTGAATAAGATTTGGGTGAAACTCTAACTTTTATGATCCATTTAGATTAAGGATTTGACTTGGGAATAGTAAAAAAAAGAGGAAAATATGAGGGAAACTCATTTTCCATTGTATCTTCCTTCAATATTAAATTCTATTAGAAATGAAAGTTTGTTTTTATATGATTAAAAATTGAGAAAAACTAAACATTGATGATGTGCAAAATTAAAATTTTGTTCATAAATTTGATATACTTTTCATTTTTTTCTTACTTTTCTCGATAATCAAACATGAAAACATGTATTATTTGATTTTTTCCTTTTCTTTCCCTAATATTTTCTAAATTCCAATTGGGGCCTTAAGGTTGAGACTCATCGTATCCACAAAAAACACTTGTTGGGGCAAAATCATTATGTCTATGAATGAAAGTGGATAATTCCTTGCATGAGCAACAATCAATATATCTTTTGATTTCAAAAAATAGTATGCATGTGTGGTGTTTGTATTTTGTTTTATAAATTTCTTGTTTTTAGTATATTTTACCTATAAAATTGAAAATGGGTTATATAAGAATTAGTATATATTTTGTTCACTTAATTTATAAATTTGCAAGCTCTATTAAAACAATCCCTTCCAAAACTTATTAAAATAAGGAATTAGGGATGGACCCACAAGCTTCTTGTGATCCTGCTGCAGCACTGTCCACAATTAAGGAAATCAATAAAATGCCTAATTTGGCAAGCCATCAATTATAATTTGATGGAAAGAGAAAGAGAATGAAGACTAATAGTACTAAATTGTTGGGAAACAATGGAATATGTATGACTTGTAGTTGTTAGATGAGGACAAGCCCTTCCATTAATTAATATTAAAACTCGTGTTAAAGGAGAACACACAAGTCAAGCATGGAGAAATATGGGAAGCTATTTATGACACAAAAATATTCTCCCTTTCCATCTAGTGTTCCTCATGCACACACTTGTCACTTGTAAATTCGTAAACATCAAATTAAATTGTGAGATGGATCATACCAACCATTTTCTGATTAATAGATGAATGGATGCTACTTTTTTGCAGTGAAATCTGCAAATAAAAGAAGAAAAAATATGTGGTGCAACATGTAGGTCATTCCCTGATTATTAATGGATATGGTTATCTCGGGGTAGCTATATTGAGAGGCTGTTGGAGAGGTTTAGCATGGATAATACAAAACAGGTGTGTACACCATTAGCAAATCATTTTAGATTGTCTATCGCCAAGTGCCCAAAGATGGATGATGATGTTCGTGACATGTCAAAGGTCCCATATGCCAATGCAGTGGGGTGCTTGATGTATGATATGGTATGTACAAGACTGGATCTGACACAAGCTGTTAGTGTGGTGAACAAGTTTATTTTAAATTCGGGTCGACAACATTGGGATGCAGTCAAGTAGATTTTCAAATACTTGAGGGGTATTGCAGATTATGGCATCATGTTCGGCAGGCAATAGAGTGATTTTTCAGTTATGGGATATGAGGATGCATACTATGCAAATGACTTGGATGACATAAGGTCTACAACAGGGAATGCGCTCACCTTTGTGGGAGGACCTATATGTTGGAGGTCCATGGTAGAGTCTCTAGTTGCACTATTTAAAACTGAGTTGGAGTATATGGCATTGGCCAAAGCTGCCAAGGAAGCATTGTGGCTTAAAGGATTGGTCAAGGAGTTGGTTATTCAGTATGCGTGAGTTCAGCTACGTTGTGATAGTCGGAGTGCAATTTATTTGATGAAGAACCTGGTGTATCATGCAAGGACCAAGAACATAAATGTGAGGTTTCACGGGATTTGGGAATTGGTTTCTTCTGGTGAACCCTTACTTGAAAAAGTTCAAACTTTTGAAAATGCAGCAGACGTGTTGACAAAGTCTGTTACCATGGATAAGTTTAAGCATTGCTTGGACTTGTTTAACGTCTCCAGATGCTAGATGGGAGACGTCCCAACCTATTGTCCTAGGTGGAGCTACGGGTTATGCTTAATTTTTTTCTCCTAAGGGGTGTATATTTGTCAAGGTGGAGATTGTTGTAATATGTGGCTCATAAATTAAGTGGAATACATGTACAAAGAAAACATGGTGAGAAAATAGAGAAGTTGGTTTGCAGAGGAAATCGTCGACGGTTTGTAGAGTTGCATCGACAGAGTTAGACTTGGGAAGAAAACTTTCGACGGTTTGGCAAAGAACCTCAAAGGTTATATCGATAGTTTGGTCTCGAGAATAAATCGTCAACAATATGGCTGAAACCGTCGACGATTTTGATTGGTTACTCAACGCTATTTTTTAATTTTGAATTGGGAAGTTAAATAGGTTGGGATTTCAAGGGGAAAACCTCTAGGGGGTTGAAGAGGGTTGGCATATATATAATGTTGTATGTTGAAACTCTTGATCTTTGACACAAAATAGTGAAAATTATAGCCATTTGCTCTCGTGGACGTAGGCGTTGCTGAACCACGTAAATCCTTTATGTCATTATTTTATTACTTTCATATAATCTGTGTGATTGTGTTTCCGTATTATTCAATTTTAGTTGTTGCATTGTACGATCTAAACGGTTTGTTTGTTTTTGCTGTGCATTGATTTGCACAATAGAAGGAGTTTGAAAGTTCATTGTAAAAATGGGAGAGTGGAGAGGAAAAACGTGCTCCTAGGTGTTTTGGACTAAGTCCCGCTAATTGAAGTAGTGGCCCTCTCTCAACTATCCTATATACAAAAGGATTGCTTGCTTTATCTTATCTAGAAAAATTCTAGTGAATGATGGAGAGAAGCCCTCCAACCATCCAATCACTAGTTAAGATCGGTTTTTAGGAGCATCATTGAGTCAAACACTTTGCATTGGAATAAACAGTCAATGGCAAAAAAAAAAAAAAAAAACAAAATTCAATCGAATAAAACATAAAGGGCAACATTTATTCAAAATATTTAAAACATACCCTTTTTTTAAAAAAAAGTTTTTTTTTAGAATTTTTAGTTTTAAATTTTTTAGAAAGTTTCTATTATTTTTCAAAATCTTTCAAATTAATTGAAATTTGTATAGGAAGTGTAGATCTTATAATGAAGGCCTCGAACTAATTCATACATAGATTAAGTAGACAACTATGATAATGTATGAGGAGAGTTTGAAATCCCACATTGATTAATATTTGGGGAATGATCTAGCTTTTAAGGTTGGGACTTAACTTAGTGGTCCAATAAAACATTTTATGACAAAAAAATATTAGGTCTATGAGTCAAAATGGACTATAGCTTGCATACTAGAATCACAAAAGAACTTTTGATCAGATCCATGCATGTTTATATTGTAGGTGTATAGTGCATGAATTATGTATTGTCCCTTTTTCTTTGTACATTTTCTCTATAAATTTGATAATGGGGTTATATAAGAAATAGAATATATATATATATAAAAGTTAATTCATTTATTTTCTTCTCTTAGTTTATGAATTTGTGGGTTCTTCTATGAAAATAATTCCTTTCAAAACTTTTTAGAATGAAGAACTGGGGATGAAGCCAAAGGTCTCCTATGATTCCCTAGTACATACCATAGTCTACAGTTAAGAAAATGAAAGTGGAATTTGAAGAGCAAACAATCATTTGATATAGAAAGCAAAAGAGAATGAAGAATAATTGCCTTAAATTGTTTGGGCAAAACAAAATATCTATGATCCATAGGTGTTATATGGGGGCAACTCATTCCATTGATTAGTAAACTTGTGTTGAAGAAGAGCGCATAAGTCACACATCAAGGAAGATGAGAATTTATTTATGACATGAAAATGTTCTCCCCTTCCATGTAGGGTTTCTTGTGCACATACGTCACTTGTTTGTAGGCATCAAATTAAAGTTTGATCCATTTATAGCAATACCTAAAGTCTTTAAACTTGTAAAACCACCCACCCATCAATTAATTGATTAATTGATATATGGATGTTCCTTCTTGTAGTGAAATTTGTTAACAAAATCATGAGAATAACGATCAAAGTCGACAATATTTCCGTGTGTTATAAGATAGCTTTTGTCATCAACTACTGTAGGCTTTAGGATGAAGGGCTTGGACCAAATCATATGTAGACTCTCCCTCAAGTAGAGGACTATGAGGATGCGTGAATAGAGATTTCTGAAATCCCATGCATTGAATAAGATTTGGGTGAAACTCTAACTTTTATGGTCCGTTTAGATTAAGGATTTTACTTGGGAAAAGGAAAAGAAAGGAAAATATGAAGAAAACTCATTTTCCATTGTATTTTCCTTCAATATTAAATTCTATTAAAAATGTAAGTTTGTTTTTATATGATTAAAAATTGAGAAAGACTAAAATTTAATGATGCGTAAAATTAAAATTCTGTTCGTAAAATTGATATATTTTTCATTTTCTCTCTTACTTTTTTCGATAACCAAACATGAAAACATGTATTATTTGATTTTTTTCCTTTTCTTTTCTTAATATTTTCTGAATTTCAAATGGGACCTTAAGGTTGAGACTCATCTTATCCACAAAAAAACACTTGTTGGGGCAAAATCATTAAGTCTATGAGTGAATGTGGATAATTCCTTGCATGAGCAACAATCAATGTATCTTTTGATTTCAATATATAGCATGCATGTGTGGTGTTTGTATCTCGTTCTATAATTTTCTTGTTTTTAGTATATTTTACCTATAAAATTGAAAGTGGGTCATACAAGAATTAGTATATATTTTGTTCACCTAATCTATAAATTTGCAAGCTCTATTAAAACAATCCCTGTCAAAACTAATTAAAATAAGGAATTAGGGAATGACCCACAGGCTTCTTGACGCCCTGCTGCAGCACTGTCCACAACTAAGAAAATCAATAAAAACCCTAATCTGGCAAGCCATCAATTATAATGTGATAGAAAGAGAAAGAGAATGAAGACTAATTGTCTTAAATTGCTGGGACACAATGGAATGTGTATGAGTCGTGGTTGTCATATGGGGACAACCCATTCCATTAATTAATGTTAGACTTGTGTTAAAGGAGCACACGCAGGTCAAGCATCGGGGAAGGTGGGAAGCTATTTATGGCACAAAAATATTCTGCCTTTCCATTAACTAATTGTCTTGTGTTCCTCATGGACGCACTCGTCGCTTGTAAATTCGTAAACATCAAATTAAATTCCGAGATGGATCATGCCAACCATTTACTGATTAATAGAGGGATGGATGCTGCTTTCTTGCAGCGAAATCTGCAAAGAAAAGAAGAAAAAATATGTGGTGCAACGTGCAGTTCATTCTCTGATTGTTAATGGATTTTTGGTCCCGCAGGGCTGGCTGGATGAGCTCAATGGATCGGATGGTTAAAGCAAATTAAGGCGATGAACAAGACTGTATGTGCTTCCTAGCTGTCATTAAGTTCATGCCCTGCAGTTCCCCGAAAAGCCAATATGTAATAAGGTGGCTTAAATCTCTAAAGACCCTTTTTAAATTTGGAAAATATTTAGAAAAATAAAAAATATATCAAATAAGTAAATAGAAATTAAATTTTACGCATTGATACGACCAAAATTGATAAGAACGCTCATAAGGTTGGACAGTTTATAAAAGCAATATTTGGTGTCTCACGTAACCGCTTTTAAAATACCTATAACCCCCCTAAGCTTAACGGTGTGGTTACAAGAGAGCAACTATTAATGTCTTACATAACCTTCCTTAAGCTACCCATAACCCCCTATGCATAATGTCACACTCATAAATGCCAAGTTGAAGGAGGGTTTGCCTCCATCACTATAAAAAGAGATCCTATGAGGAGAAGTAAGGATCTCATTCTCACTTACTCTTCATTTACTATTGTAATCTGAATCTCTTATTCCCTAACTTAGGCATCAGAGTGATCCTTCAGAATACATCCCGGGTCTTCTAAGCCGTTATTATTTGATTTCTTTTAGGTGGCCACAATCGAAGGACGGTTCAATAAAATCTATTCAATTTTTGACAGCAACACGCATCAATAATTTTTTATTTTCAGAATTTCTAATCATATTAGAATAAATCTTAATTTATATAGTTTTGAAGTAAAGAAAAAATATAATGAAATATTTTTTTTTTCTTTTCTTATTTTGTCTAATGAAATTCTTGATCTAAAGAGAGCATAAAAAGTTTAGGAAAATAGAAGAAACCATAATTTTTTTTTTTCATGTTATTAGCGTGCTTACCTTGTGTGTGTGCATGTGTGTATATATTTTCCCTTTTTCAAAGCAAATTTCTAAAAGAGATGGTTTGAATTTGAAAAATATTTTTAAAATATGTTGCATTAGATGGTCGACTGCTAGTAGAGGCCGATTAGAGTCCCTCTGCAACTTTCCTTGCTTTTGTTTGTTCATTTAAGAAAACTTTCAACTTTTAACCCCTTTGAAAACTTTCATAGGATCCATATAGAGCACTTAATCTCATGAAAATCCAGCTTGTTAGTGCACATTCAAGACAAACATATAAACATGTATATATTATAAAATAAAGGAAAGAGGAAAAAAAGACTGTCGGCTTGGGTGTGCGTCTAGAGGGGGGGTGAATAGACCTTTTTTTTGTGGACAATATGAATTGCTACAAAATAAGAACTTTGGCAAGCAACAAGTGAAAAATATCACAATAAATGAAAAAGCAAATAATCACAATAAATGAAAGGATGAGGGAGAGTGAAGCTCAACACAACGATTTAGCGTGGTTCGGCTCAAAGCCTACGCCAACGCCTTAGCACCAAACCAAGGATTCCCAAATCCACTATGAATCTCCTTTCAAGCTGGAGAAGCCTTTACAACAAGAGTACAAAACCCAGCTGCTCACCAAGAGCTTCAACCCTAGGTGTTCACCAAGAACTACCTCAACGAAAGCTCACCAAAAGCCTTCAAGATTCACAAACAACAATAAATGGAAAGATTACAATATGATGCTCCTTCTTGAGTTGATGATACAATATAAACCTCACACTACCCTCTTCTGCAAATGATGTGTAAACAAGAGTAAGGAGCAAGAGAGCTTGAGAGCAAAATATGAAAACCTAAAATGAATGCTCAATGAATATTCTCAACAACCAAAATGCTTAATTAATTTTCAATGAATGCTAAAGTCTTATATTTATGACCAAAGAGGTGAGCATGTCGCTGGCTATCCATTGGATATTAATGGAGAAAAGACAAAGCCCAAAACTAGTCGTTATCACGCATTTATTACAGTCAGCTCGAGCCCACTCATCGATGAGTAAATGGACTAGTTGATGATTCACATGCATGTATCAATTGACGAATGCCTTGTTATCGTCGATGAGTCTTCATTGTAGGTCTCAGTATCTCTTCGTTGATGATTCCCATGTTAACGTCAACGATTCGCCTTCGTACACTAGTCGACGAATCGCATTCGTACACTAGTCGACGAATCCCTTGTATTCGTCAATGGTTAACCTTTGCAGTCTTTGACATGTCTCGGTATCTCTTCGTCGAAAAATCCCCTGCTATCGTTGACGAGTCCCTTGAGTATACTAGCCGACGAATCCCTTATATTCCTCGACAAGTCCTTTTGTTTTACTACTTAAAGAAAGACCTAGATGAACTAGGACAGGTTCAAATGACATATGTACTTCTAATTAGGTTCCAACCTAGTCCAAGTGTAGTTTTTACCTACTGTAAGATGTCTTGTTAATAAAACTCATTTTGAAACTCATTTGGACATCTTATATAGTGTGTGACTTGATATGCATGTGTTAACTCGGTTAATGTTCTAACCTAATATGAACTATATTCAATTTCCTTAGCTTTTTGCAGGATATTCTTGTACACATCATACGCAGAAGAGTTATAGCATAAATCCTACCTCACACACAACCCAACAAGTATATAAAGAATACAAGCTTTCGTAAATGCTTCGGTTGGTTGTGCTTTGGGCGTTCCATGTATGTGCCTTGGTTATGGCTCTTTGCTCATTGCTTCTTTGAGAAATATTTGACCTTTATGCTTGCATTGGTATTGTCTTGTTTATCTGAACTGAGCTTGGGAAAAAAATATTAGCTAGCCTAAGACCCACTAATGGGTTGTTATCATCAAAACAAGATGGAAATAAGAACCTTAGCCACTAGGGCTAACATTCTCCCCCTTTTTGATGATGACAAACCTTTGGTGTTCTTTTGAAAGATTTTTCTCAAATGAAATTTTGGCAGCATGCCATCTAAAAATAGAGCATTTTTCCATAAACATCATGTATGCAAACTTGATTAATTTAAGTAGTTCAGTGAACCCAACATTTCAGAAGTATTCCCAATGTCAATAAATCCAATAATTCAACAATATTTGTAATGATGATCAATATGTCAATACACAGGAATAAATTCAAAGTGGTTTCGCATGTCCACCATGCAAGCAATTTAGTATGTCCAATAAGTAAGCAATGACTCGTCAGTTAAGCACAATAGATCCCACAAAAGGTTGTTGTTCATTGCATAGTTATTCAAAACAAAAAGCTGTTCTTACATAGTCATTTAAAACAATAGCATGTGCAAACAAAAGTGTTAGCCAGCTAACAACAAGAGTTCTTTTTCCAACCAAAAAAAAAATTGTTCTCCCCTCCTGACTTACTTCCAACCCATCCTAAGACAACTGTCAAACTAGCTGACACAACTTTCAAATTAGTTCAAAGGAATCTAACAACACCACATCTTTCTCCCCCTTTGCCTTAATAAAAAAGAATAAGTGGCTCCTACTATTGGCGGCGCACATGGTCAAGGATGGCGGTGAGTTGAGCGTCGATGGAATCAAAATGAGCACAATTTCTTTGATCCATTTGTGCCATGGCCAACTGAATCCCATCTAGGTGCTCTATGACGGGATCAACTGGCTGTTTCTCGGCTGCCGCATCCTCTTCCATAGCAACTTTTGTTTCATCTATTGGTTCTTTATCTAGCTTTTCAGGTTTCATCTAGGTGTTGGTCTGCTCATCCTTCTCAAAGTGCATATGATGAAGAATGGCCTCTGTGTATAAATCATCCTCGGTGGGTACCACACTAGGTATGCCAGCTTGAACAATATCAAGATGATCAAAGAATTTATTGAGCATTTGACTATACAACAAACACCCTCCTTGCCTTTTTAAGTTGTCTTCCATGTGCTGAATAATGACCATTTGCAAATAGATTCCTGAAAGTCAAGGTGTAGTTCCAAGAGGAGGGTGAATTGGGTTTATAAAAATTCTTTATAGTGTTATTACAAACTTACAACTTTTTTACTTAGTAACCACACAAGAAAGTTGTTGATTTTAAATATTCAAACAAATCAACCACAATCACGACACCAATCACAAGCCAAATAATAAACAATCAACCAATCATACAATTAATTTGTTAGAGCTGCTGCACTTGCTGTTTTTTGAGCATTTGCCAAATTTCAGTTTGTAGCCCTGTATAAATGATTTTTTAAGTGCTTCTTTTAAACAAGATTTCCACAAGTGGTTAATCAACGTACTCCCTTTAAGGTTTCTACAAAATATTAACCAGCATACTTTCTTAGATTAAAAGGTCTTCTCAATCTCAGTTTTTCAGCAGACCTGCACTTTGAAATATAATTTGAATATGTTGAAATTTAAATAGAAAAGGGTAGAGAGAGTGAGACCGAGATTCTTTATGAGGTTCGGCTTATCCCCAGCCTACGTCCTCACCTTAGGAAAAACCACCTAAGGATTCCACTAATTCGTTCCTTTGTGGACGGAACAAACCAATTACAACCCTCCTTTAGGTTGGAGCTCCCTCTCCAAGCGATACTCCACGCTCGGTTACAACGATCCAATCACCTGAACCGTAAAAGAAACAAGAAACAAAAAAAAAAAAAATTCTTTTGTACAAAGAATGCTCTCAGATAGACATGGTTAGTACAATTGAAATCACTATATACTTCAATAACAAATATTAAAAGAAATTGAATCGAAGCTCAAGAACAATTTCATCGGATTACTTCTCTTAGATAAGAATCAACAATTCAGATTGTAGTACTCAGAGAAGAATGGTCAACATCTCATAATTTCAGTAATTCTCAAATTGCAAGAGTGAGCAAGAGAGAGCTTTGAGAGAACAAGAGAGCTTTCAGCTTAAGAGCAAATTTTCAATTGCTTGGTGTGAGTTAGATTTGTGAAAACATGTATTTATAGGCTCAAAAAAAGGTTAATTCATGTTGCCCAAATTTACTTGGAGTATTCCCCAAGTTTTTACAAAATTTGGGACACAAGAAACTTAAATTTGAATTTTAAAATTTTTAAAAAATATAGTTGTTAACAATGTTTAGGCACCTGAAGTCTCGGGGTCAGTCGCTTGAGGTTCCTTAAAACTATGAAATTTTAACTGAAAATAGGGTTAGGCGCCTGAGGTGACAAGGGTCAGTCGCCTGAGCCTATATTGCCTCTTTAGAAATTCATCAGGAAAATCTTCAAGCACTTGAATAGTTATATTTTCTATTTTTCAATTCAGTTTTCAAAACACTTAACTCTCTTGTTTTGTTACTTACAGAAATATTTTCCAAGGTTTCAAAATAAGGTCTCCAAGTCCAAGACAAACCCCTAATGAGCTTCAAAAAATTTTCATATGATATTCAATATGAAGTACTTACATAGTTTAGCCTAAAGCCTTAAAAACTCTAGGCTTGAAGTCTTCATATGTGTCTTTGCTTTGAGTCCTCTTGACTTGAGCTTGAGTCAACTTTAGGTTTCCACATGCTTTGATCATTTTGGGTCCATTTGAGCTTCCTTTGGATCACTTTAGAGATGAGTGTTGCTTTGTGGTTCTTGGTGATCTTGAACTTGAATTTCTTTTGATCTTTTGAACTTTGTTATTTAAGCTTCCCTGAAATATCATCACTTAACAAAACATGTTAAATCAACCTTCATTTGTTATCATCAAAACGAGATTCGAAAGTCATGTTAGGGCAACAATCTCCCCCTTTTTGATGATGATAAATAAGGAGCAAAGATAAGAGATCCTTTGAAAGTCCCCCCCTTACAATAAACATGCCTTTTTAAAATATATGAAAAATTATGATTTCAAATATGTGTAAGTTAAAAAATGAGTAAGTTAAAAAATAAGTCACAATCAAGAGTATATTGCATTATAGCTCATGTCATCATATATGCATTATTAAGTTCTCATGTTCATTTTAGCTTTTACTCCCCCTTGCTATATGCCAAGAATTTTTATGCTTTACATATTTGCTATTTGTTCATTTTTCATAGTTGATTTCTAAAAATACTCTTGTCTCATTTTTGCTCTCCAAAAATATCTCTTCCCCTTTGACATCATTCAAAAAGATTTGAAGGGAATTTGCACAAAGATGCTTAGCATATTAAGAGCATAGTCATATTACACAAGGACATAAGTAATAGAGGTTACGAGCCCAACCGAAAACAAGAACAAACAAAGCAACATAAAACAAGGCCAATACATAGGGAGTTTTGAATACAACACAAAGTGGCAAATCAAACATCAGTTATCATTAGCATCATCATCACCTTTCTCTTCATCACTTACCTCATAGCCTTCCTTTGATTTTTCGTCATCACTCCAAGGAGCAGAACTAGTGTCCATAGGATCAACACCACGAGATGAGCTAGCATGATATCGCTCGATACGAGTGAGGTGCTGATCAAGTGAGGAAACATTCTCTTGAAGGGTTTGAAGTCCAGATCTCATGTCTCTGTTGTAGGTGGAGAATTCATGATGAAAGGGAATGAACCAAAAAGGCGTATCAGCAGGAGGTCCTTGGTCTTGAGTTGGAGGAGGAGGAGGAGGTACAACAGCTGGTCTTTAAGGTCTACCTTCTTTTAAGAATCAACCCTGATCGTGCTTTTCATAGCCCATTTGCTTGAGGGTTGTGGAGATGAAGAGGTTATATCGAGTATGTTTGATGAACAACTCAGAAGGTGTGGTAATATCAAGCTGAGCAAAAATAAGTTCAACACACCTCCATATCGAAGAGTTACTCTAGTAGCTTCTAATTTGGCCCACATCCATTTCAAAATGAGGCTGGAGAGATCAAACTTCTTTCCCTTTAGCAAACACCATAAAACAAAGCAGTTGACATAGTAAAGATGATCATAAGAGTCGGCCTTAGGTAGGTTGTTGTTGGAGATGATTTTATGAAGTATTTGGGTCTAGAGATTTAGCTGCTTATACATAGGTGGATGGCCAAAATATACGGTTTCGTCTACTATAATCAGACACAAAAACTTTGATAGCTTAGGCGCTTGAGGTCCAAAAATACTTAGTGTAGGCACCTGAACTTCCAAGCTCAGTCACCTGAAGTCCTCAAATTTTTAAAAATCTTTTTATTCTTGATATAAAACCTTCCTAAATCACTTCCTTACTATTTAGCAACCCAAGTTCTCTTCTAATGGATATAAATCTTTCTTTGGGAAGAGGTTTTGTGAAGATGTCCACCCATTGGTCATTTGTGTTTATAAATTCAAGTATGATGTCTTCTTTTTTAACATGCTAGCTTTACTGTAATCCCAAGAGGGAGAGGGTGAATTGGTATTTTAAAATTTCTCCTCTAGGTCAGTTAACCAGCAACAATATTACACAACCCTAGGGCCAATCTAGTGCAGATACAAAATAAATCAATATATATATATATATGTTGAAATTAAATTATACAAGTAAGCTAATTACGCATATAAGGTAAAGCAAGTAAAAATAGATAATACAATATATGTTATCAAAGTTCAGAAAAATACCTACATCCCCGCCTTGGCTCACAAGCACAAGGATTACACTACGGCTCACTTCATGGGTGGAGTGGCACCGAAATACAATCAGGTCAAATTAACACAGGGCTAACCTCAACCTTTTATAGACAATCCTTCCGGACTAGATCAACGCCCCCTCAGGCCACGCCTAAAATACAACTAATTTTCAATATAAGATGTGTACAAATTATTTGCTTCTCAATCAAGCAGATATGCACCAATATCAATCAATGCACACTAACAATGTAAGAATAATAAGCATTGCTATATGTGAGCAATCAATAGTCAAAGTAATGACTATATCCAATCAAGCACAAGAGTGAATTAACAAGCTAATCTTTGAAACTATGTATAGATGTAAATCTCAATCACAGTTTAGGGTTTCAAAGATTTCTACTAAGAGTATTCTAAATATCTCTAAAAAATATTTTCTCAATATTCAAGCACAAGAGATATTCAAAAAATGAGCTTGTGAAAAGATTTTTGCACACTAAAAAATACAAGCTCAATGAGTCTTGAAATGAAGATGCAAAGATTCACTAGCTACAAGATTTTTCCCACACATAGATTTATTAAATAAAATTGGGGGAAAAATCTATGCTTAACTCTCAATCCAAAATCATACAAATAATGTATACAATATGAGTTTCTAGCAAATGAGAATAATGTAAAACCACTCAAAGAACTCTCATAAGGATTGATTTAGCAAAGGAATGATTGTATATGAGGGTATAGACTTTGTATTTGGAAAAAGCTCTCATTAAAATACATAGAATATTTTTGTTAATCAAAGTGCTAATTACTTCTTAATTAAGCAAATGAACTTGTATTTATAGACTTGGCCTATAACGCCCTGACTTGGGTCTACCAGGGAGCACTGCGTCTCTCCTCCTCCACCTGGACGAGACAATAGGGGGCGGGCCTTATCGGACTAATGACTGGCCCCACGGACCAACACATGTCCTTTTTAGTGTGTTTTGTCCTTACTCACACACTTCCTAAGAAAACTTCCCAAAAGGTCACCCATCCCAAGATTACTCCAAGCCAAGCACGCTTAACCGTAGAGTTCTTATGAGAGGGCTCCCAAAAAGAAAGGTGCAACTTGTTGATATGAGTAGTAACATCTAATCATTTTAAGCCTTTCTTCCATGGGGTATCACATTCTCCCCCACTTACAGAATGCAGCATCCTCATTGCGAACCCACATTTTCAAACCCAGGCGATGTGAATCTCATCACACTTTTGGTTGGGTAATTGCTCTGATACCATTTTGTAACGCCTTAACCTGGGTCTACCAGGGAGCACTGCGTCTCTCCTCCTCCACCCAGATCTGACAATAAGGGGGCGAGCCTTATCGAACTAATGACTGGCCCCACAGACCAACACATGTCCTTTTCAGTGTGTTTTGTCCTCACTCACACACTTCCTGAGGAAACTTCCTAGAAGGTCACCTATCCGAAGATTACTCCAAACCAAACACGCTTAACCATGGAGTTCTTATGGGAGGGCTCCAGAAAAGAAAGCTGCACATTGTTGATATAGGTAGTAACATATAATCCTTTTAAGCCGTTGCACGCTCTTCTTGATTGAGAGCATGGTAGGCACCTTCTGCCAGTGCTGGTGCCTGCGGTAGTGACTCTGGAGCCACCCCCGTGGAGCCAGGGGGTTCTGACCCTCTTACAGTTAAAAAAGTGGTTAGCTATCTTGAATAAATCATATCGTCCATCCGAAAAACGTTTCTCAATTATAGCCAACTCCCCTTTTTGTTTCCCTATCGAAAAACCAACCGTACTAAATTTATTCTAGAATTGCAAACCAAGGGTCATGAAAGAGGTTGACCTCCATCCCCCTTAACTATGCATGGCCAATGAACTCCTCGCTTTAGTGCTCCAAGGACTCGAGTAACGTGCCAGCGCTACTAATTTAGTGTCAGCACCCATAAGGTATCACATGGCCGAAATTATAACTATTAGGGATACATAGGGAATTATTAAATTTGTTTTAAATGAGTTTAAGAAAATTAACCCAGTTTAACCCCATTTAACCTTGATAAAAATTAGGCCAACCCGAGAGTTTCGATCGATTGAGCCATAGGTTCGTTCGCTTGAACACTTACATACTGAAAAGCTACTTTTGAAGTTTGGGCGCCTGAATGAGGATTTGATTTGCTGACCAAGGCGATTTTCCAATCTGTCCGAGGTTTGGTCACCTGGTCTCAAGTTTGGTTTACCGAACTCACATGTTCGGTCGCCCGAGGGTGATTTGAACGCTAATATTCGGGCACCTGAGTAGTTGGAAAAAGTTAGAATAGATGTTCGGTTAATTGAAGATAGTGAATTCTTTTTTATTTGGTCGCTAGAAGTCAAGTCAACACACTAACTATTCAACGATTCAGTCGATTGAGGTGTTTTGAACATCAAGGTTCGGTCACTTGAAGCCTTATAATTTTTATACCTTAAGTCCTGTTTGAATTCAATAGTTTCCCCTGATAGTATATATGATAATGGGGACTAACTTAAGTATAAGTGCAAGGACCTAAGGTCTTTGAGCTTATCAGTTCCTACATGCATGATGTACATCAATTATTACAGACCATTCCTACTTTACTATTACAGACCCGAATTAAGCTTAATATAAAAGTACAACGAATAAATATTCTGGGTCTTCTTTTGTTTCAAGATACCACATGCCATCATATGATCTTGCCAATATGAACCTACACACAAACTTGATAGATATTAAATACCGGAGTATTTGTCATAATCAAAATAGGGTATGACCTATAAGGTCAATAATGATCTCTTAGAAAGTGGTGTCTTATGTCCCTGTGTTTTGTTTTTGAGTGTGATATTGGATTTTTTGAGATGTTTATTGCACTCGTGTTATCACACTTAATTGGTATGGTAGAATATTCTAAATTACAGTTCTTTAATTGTTGTTTCATGTACAAGGTTTGTGCACAACAACTCCCAACTGCTGCATACTCAGCTTTAGCTGTGGATAAAGCTACGGAGTTTTGTTTCTTTGAAAACCAAGACACTAGAGATTGTCCTAGAAAATGACAAGTCCCACTTGTACTTTTCCTATCTTACACCCTGCAAAATCGACATTCGAATAGCTAATCATTTCAAATCCGGTGTCCTTAGAATACCAAAGTCCTAAATCGATTGTACCTATCAAATACCTTAGGATTCTTTTTACAAGTATGTGATGTGATTCTTTAGGTGCTGATTGAAATCATGCACACATGCATACACTAAACATTATATTGGGCCTACTAGCTATTAAGTATAGAAAACTTCCTATCATAAATATTTCATATCTATCAGTTTCCCTTTTTCATCTTTATTGAGGCTTATTGAAGTACTCATGGGGGTACCCATAGGCTTACTACTTTTCATATCGAATTTCTTAAGCATAACTTTTATATATTTGGATTTACATATAAAAGTCTCATTTTTTTTTTTCTTGTTTGATTTGTAATCCTAGGAAGTAGTTCAATTCTCCCATGATGCTCATTTCAAATTCTTCTTGCATACATTTAGAAAATTCTTTACATTGATTATTATTAGCTGCACCAAAAATAATATCATCTACATAAATTTGGATTATGAGCATATCATCTTTCTTAATTTTGATAAACAAAGTACTATCAATGTAACGGCCTTGTTAAATTGCACCTTTTTTTTTTCCTTAAATAATACAAATCAGTATAATAAATCCAGCGGATCATGATCAACCTGAACCCGTGGGTACCAGGGATAAAACAAAAACACATAACGGAAGCCTAAGCAGCAGGAAGCAGAAAAATGACAATAACTCATAACACCATAAACAATACCATCTATCACAATAACAAAGTTATTACATCCACTGTATTTAAGTATATACATCCCAAAAGAAAGACCTAGGGACATTTTCTATAAAATCCAACAGTCCCTACCAAAACTTACCCTTCAGAGAGGGCAGATCAACAGTACTAAATCAACGGAGCTTTACCCGCTCTCCTATCAGGGGCTCATGAAATGTTTATAAAATTTTGGGGTGAGACACCTTTCAGTAAGGGAAATAAACTAATACTAGTGTGTGGCAACATGAGTATTTGCGTGTTCTATATAAAATCATACATAAACATATCAGTATAATTGTCTGTATCATATCTGGGAAACATATATTCTTATATCATGGTAGAACATACATGATTTTCATAAACATAATTCATCTCATATAACATAATACGAAAACAATCCTGGTAGGTTAGCTGGCTGTTGTCATGTATTACCCCCACATGACTGGGTTGTGTGGCTCGAAGGCGAGACCTAACAATGGTTGGCCAACCACTACCAAGTCAAAAGTATAGCTTGTAAGCTCGATGGGTCTGCCAGACCTGGTCCGTACACCAGAGGTGCTCACACTTCTAAAAACCACATCGACCATCCAACCTCACGCCACTCCATACAACAGCGTTAACACAAATATCATGATAAATCATGAATACATAGCAGCAATGCCATGCAAGTGCTAGCCTAGACCAAGCCAACCAGGTTCTAATAATATATAGCATATACTAAAACTGTGATACATGGATATTTCATACCATTAATTATCAAATCAATCATATCATTTTGCATATATACGTATATCATGAAAATCATCGACCCGTACGCTGGTATTTCATATTTTACCATAGCTCGGCCCATACGCCGGCAAATCATATCCACAGCTCGGCCCGTATGCTGACAAATCATACACATAGCTCGGCCTGTAGGCCGGAAAACATATCCATAGCTCAGCTCGTACACCAGCAAATCATATAAAAATCTCAGCCCGTACTTCGATTTTTCATTATAAAAATCCATATCTTTATCATATTCCCAGAAAATAGTATTTCATTATAATTTCTACTCATGCCACACGAAATAGGTTTCATACATATTTAAGCATACCCTCTTTTACAGAAGTATTTCCCAAACAAAAAACATATATAAATATATTTATTTTCCTGAAATCAGATGCTGTAATAATATACATACATTTTCATAAAATAACTAGCTTAGTTTATCCCCTTACCTGATTCCTTAAAAGCCCCTAAAATAAGCAGTCCCACACTCGCAGGGTTCCCAGTTCAACACCCTGAAAATGACATTTCCCTGAACTAAACTTTAGTATTTTTACGTGTACTACGCTTTATAAAGCTGTCAAGAAGTCAAATACTTAGTAGAAAGCCTTACCCTGAATTTGGGATGAATTCCGAACTAGCCCCACCAACGATCCGCTCTGGTAGACTTGCAGAGAACTTTCCTCGGAGTATCGTGGTGGCTTCAGATCGTCGAACTGGCAAAAATTTGGCCTAGAAATTGAGAGAGAAGAGAGGGAAACTAAAGGAGGAGAGGGAGAGGACTTATGCGACAAAATTCAGCTAAGAAATGGCGTTTAGAACTATTTATATTGTGGCCTTCGTCGACGAGCCACGTAACCTCGTCGACGAGCTCATGAAGACAACTCGTGACAAGCTCTCTCCTCGTTGATGAAATTCAGAGGCACCCAAAACCTCTCTTGGTATTTTCTCATCGACGAAGAGTACCCTCATCGACGAGCCCAATACATCGCATTGTCAATGAGTGCAAAGTGTTCGTCGATGAAGACCTATTTACCCCCTTTTAATTTCCTTTTCTCCTTTCCTTTTATTATTTAAATATTATAAATTATCTGGGTCACTACATTCTCCCCTCATAAAATTTTGTCGTCGAAATTTATTATTCACGTAACTCATCATCCCTTAAAAGAAAATGGGTTTACTTATTTTATTACTTACCTTCACTTATGACGGATGAATACCATGGTTACATTCTGAGTCCTGGGAGATTATATATACAAAATAAAATTCTCCTAAAACTAAAATTCCACGTACTAACTAAACTTTTTACATATACCTGCAAAAGAAATACTACCTAACTACTTACATTTTACCCGATTAGACTTCTTGGAATAGGTGCGGATACTTCTGCTTCATCTACTCCTTGGATTCCCAAGAAGCCTCTTCAACTGTATAACTCCTCCACAAAAATTTTACTTGAGGAATCTTCTTTTTACGTAACTCTTGTACTTTCCTATCCAGAATCTGTACTGGTACCTCCTCATACACCAGTGAATCACTGAGCACTAATTCACCATAACTGATAATATGAGAAGGGTCTAGGACATACTTCCTCAACATAGACATGTGGAATATGTCATGAATTCTGGATAACACGGGTGGCAAAGCTAGCCTGTAGGCCACCAGCCCCACTTTCTCTAGAATCTTAAATGGACCGATAAACCTAAGACGAAGTTTACCCTTCCTGCCAAACCTCATAACCCCTTTCAAAGGAGCTATCTTCAAAAATACATGATCACTAACATCAAATTCCAAATTCTTGTGGTGATTATTAGCATACTCTTTTGTCGACTCTGAGCTACACTGATTTTCTCTCTGATGAGTTAAACCTTATCACGCACTTTCTGAACAAATTTTGGTCCCATAACTCGCTGCTCATCCACTTCATCTCAAAATAAAGGAGAACGACATCTTCTGCCATAAAGAGCCTCAAATGGTGCCATGCCAATGCTGGTATGATAACTGTTGTTATACGCAAATTCCACTTGTGGCATGAGCTGAGTCCAACTACCCCCAAAATCTAATATGCATGCTCAGAGCATATCTTCCTATATCAATATCATCCTCTCAATTTGTCCGTCTGAATGAGGATGGAATGTCGTGCTAAAAGACAACTGAGACCCTAGTGCTTCTTGCAAACTCCTCCAAAATTGTAACATAAAGCGTGGGTCTCAATCTAACACAATAGATACCGGCACCCCATGTGAACGAACTATCTCCTGAATGTAAATCTCCGCTAACCTGTTGAGAGAGTAGATGATCTTGATAGGCAAAAAGTGGGCAATCTTAGTCAAATGGTCAACAATCACCTAGATGGCATTCTGGTCGTGCCACTCCATCGGTAGTCCTGACAAAAAATCCATAGATATATGATCCCACTTCCACTCTAGGATAAATAATGGCTGCAATTGCCCTGCAGACCTCTGATGCTCAGCTTTTACCTGCTGGATCGTCAAACACTGCGCTACATACTTGGTGATCTCTTTCTTCATACCACTCAACCAATACGAATCTCACAGATCCCTATACATCTTCGTACTGCTGTGATGAATTGTATACAAAGACCTGTGAGCTTCCTCTAAAATCATCTTTCTGATGTCAGCATCGGTAGGAACACATAACCTGGAATAGAATCGCAAAGCTTCGTCATCTGCAACACTGAATTCCTCCCCCTGACCACTCTGCACTTTGTCCATCATCTCTGCTTATTCTGGGTCTTCTTTCTAAGCAACTTTAATTCTTTCCTATAGAGTAGGTTGCACCACTAAAATAGCAATGTGAGCCTGAGAACCACTCTCCGTTAATTCAATGTCGAGTCTCTCTAGATCCATCATGATTGGATACTAGATCTCCATAGCCGCCAATACTGATTCCCCAAATTTCCTGCTCAACGCATCAGCTACAACGTTTGCTTTCCCTGGGTGATAACTGATGGTACAATTGAAATCCTTAATTAGCTCCAACCACCTTCTCTGCCTCATATTTAATTCCTTCTGAGTGAAAAAGTACTTTAAACTTTTATGGCCGGAGAAGATCTCACACCGCTCGCTATACAGGTAATGCCTCCAAATCTTCAATGCGTGTACTATTGCAGCCAATTCAAAATCATATGTAGGGTAGTTATTCTTATATTCTTTCAACTATCTGGATGCATACGCCACCACGCTGCCATGCTGCATCAATACACAGCCAAGTCCCTTCAATGATGCATCACTGTAGATAGTATAGTCCTCACACACTAACGGGATGATCGACACTAGTTTTGTGACTAGGTTTTGTTTTGACTCTTGAAAACTCTGCTCATAGCTGTCGTCCCATTCAAATATGGCATTCTTCCTAGACAATTGTGTTAAAGGCCCTGATAAAGCTGAGAATCCCTCAACGAAACGACAGTAATAACCAGCTAATCCCAAGAAATTCTTGATCTCTTGGACGTTCCTCGTTCTAGCCCAATTCACTACCACCTCGATCTTACTAGGATCCACAAAAATACCATCTCCAGATATAGCATGCCCCAAGAATACGATCTTCTCAAGCCAGAAGTCACACTTACTGAACTTAGCGTACAACTTATTTTCCCGTAGCATCTGCAGAACCTGCCTCAAGTGTGTCTCATGCTCCTCATATCTCCTCAAATAGACTAGTGCATCATCAATAAAAACAACAACTGTAAGAACCTGAACCATGATATATGGGTTTGAATAAATAAGAGAGGGCAAATTGGGGATTTAGCAGGATTCATCAACGAAGCTAGGATTCGTTGACGAAGTTTATATAAGTCTCGTTGACGAAGTTCAAAGGTTCATCGATGAGGAGAAGCCAAGAGATTTTGGGAAACCGGGGATCTCAGGCTCGTCAACGAGGCCACCACTTCATCGATGAAGGCAATGGCAGACTCTTCGATGAGTACACCATTTTGTCGACGAGGACGCCTTAGTCAAAAGGCTATAAATATCAGTTCTCTTTACTTCTCAACTAAGAAAACTAAATCCTATCTCTCTCTCTCTCTCTCTCTCTCTCTCTCTCTCTCTCTTTAGAACTCTCCCTACTCTTCATCTATCTAGATTTCTTCATCGTTCGTCTCGAGAATCGTAAATATGAAGTTACCACGAGGATTGTGGAAGGATTCTCTACAAGTTCTGCATATCAGAATCCTATTTCAAAGATTTTTGGGTTTCGGCTTAAAATCGAGGTAAGGCTCGATTTTTAGTTCTGATTCGATAGTTTATTAAAGAACACTGTTGTGAGTATATTCTGTAAAGTTGGTTGTAGGTTTTGGAACTCAGTTCGCTGTTTAGGAACCTTAGAGTTTGGGATTTGCTATTCGGGGGAAAGGTAAGGGGAATTGTGTTTATATCGGTTATTTTTTAAATCGGACTTGGTAGAACTGTGGTTCACGGTCCTGTATGTGTTTTGGCTACTCATTTGGGGGGAATCTAACAGGGAAAACTATGAGTTTCTCATGATTACAGTTTTGGGAAAAAGGGGGCGACGGGCTGCATCCCTGGTTTTGTTGGATATCGAACGTATATGTTGATTTATACTGTGTTATAGGGATGGTCATACCTTGACTTGTTTTAAACTATATGTATTTTAAAAATCATAATTTTAGATTACCAAATAGGTGTGGTTTGTTTGGTTATATAAGCATGCATGTGTGTGTGATTGGTTGAAATGCTAGTAGGAATGTGGTTTTGAATTGTTCCAGGTACTGAGAGTGTCCGGCTCTATATCCGAGGGCATATGAAATCACTGGCCATAGATTGGTAGAGTGTTCGGCTCTATGTCTGAGGGTGTGAGCCTATTCCAGCAGATCAGGTCGAAAGATCTGGATCCACCAGTTTAGTGCCGGTACGATGCCATGGGAGTCGGGGACTAGCCATGTGTCAGTGGCACCGTGTTCACGGGTTGGCTATGGGCCAATGCCATATGTCGTGGGCCAGATTCGAGCTGATGGGTGTGATGACACCGGGATTCTTGATCATGTGTGTGTGGGCTTGTATGCACTGTGTAAAATTAGTATTGGACTGCATTTAACTACGTGTATGTTGCATCATAATAACACTCAAATTCCACACACCGATATAACTTGTGTTCTTCCTTATTGAGAGGTGTCTCACCCTCATTGTACGTACATTTTTACAGGTCCTGCGAGTAATCGAAACTAGCGTCCTGGTGTAGGGAGCGTAGTGGTCGGTGTACTGCGTTTAGTGCTTGGGTAAATGCTAGGACTGTATTTTGGTTGCCATTTTGGGATGTGTTGGACACCCAGTTGTACGTTGTATGATAGAGCCTGTTTTGCTCTTGTATAGACTCTGATATGGTACTGCATATATATAGAAAGACCTTATTCCATTGCGTATATTCTGTTATATTTGGATGTGTATAGGGTGCCTGGGAACCCCACGGGGTCAGATCCTCATCCTTGTTTTGTATCTTGGATGTTTTGTAAGATACAGGAACTGGTTGGTTTACATTTTCACCCCTAGGTCCCATTTCTGGGTTTGGGGCATGACAACTTGGTATCAGAGCTAACCAGGTTGTTAGGTCTTGTAGACTTGGTTAGGCTTAGCTGTGAGTACATACCAGAGTATAGGATGTTGGATATGGGTAGAGTTGGTTGAGGGTTGTTTGGTTGCTAGACTGAGATTTGTTGATGGTATTTTGTGTTTTTCCTGGGATGACGATTCCAGTAAAAGTAGGGCAGATCATTGATGACTTTCGTATTGGTGCAATAGGACAGACTTGGACCTGGCAGGGATTGGTTAACATGATTAGTGATAGATCATTATGTTAACTATATATGTAGTAGGGATACTGATAGATTCCCATGGTGTTGCAGAATGGAGCCAAAGGATAATGACCTGGGAAGTGGCTACGAGGAGACTGCGAGTTATGAGTCCCTTTCTGTACCTCGAGGTTTGACGAGGTAAGTGTTACGGGAGATCAGGCAGAGTGTGAGGTGATGCAAGCGCTCTCCTACTACTGCGGGGAGCACCATTGAGAGGTTCACACGCATGCATCCTCTAATGTTCTCTAGAGGACCTGACCCAACGATAGCAAAGGATTGGGTAGAGAAGACTGACAAGATCTTGGAGGTCCTGCATTGCACGGATAGGCAGCGAGTCCTCTATGCTACCTTCCAGCTATCTGGGGAGGTGGGTCAATGGTGGACTGCAGTGAGTCTACTAGAGAAGCAGAGAGCTGGTCCAGAGGAGATGTCATGGAGCCCTTTCAAGGAGGTGTTCTTTGACAGATACTTCCCGGCTTCAGTACGTGATGCGAAGGCGGATGAGTTTTCTATTCTGACTTAGGGGAGTATGACGATGCAGGGGTATGCGGCTTAGTACATAGAGCTGTCCCACTTTGCGCCGTGTTTGATCTCAAGCGAGTATGAGAAGATTCAGAGGTTTTAGAAGGGCTTGAGGAAGGACAACCGTAGACTAGTGGGTATGCTTCAGATTCGCGAGTTCTCAGTGTTGGTAGATAAAGCCACGGTGATTGAGACTAATATTCGAGAGGATGAGGTGAATTAGGAATCAAGGAAGAGGACAGTGCCTTCTGGTTCTCAGACAGGATCTTGTCAGGGATCGTGGAAGAAGAGGAACAGGGGCTCGGGTTACCATCAGAATACCGAGCACTAGGGTTCTTAGGGGAGCCAGACTAGTGGTCATTGTACCAGATGCCACAGATGGCCGAGGGTGAGTGCTAGTCATTTGGAGGTAATTGCTACAACTGTGGCCAGCCAGGTCACATATTTCGCAATTGTCATGCACCGAGGCGAGATGTGCCTGTATCTAGTGTGAACCGAGAGAGCAATTAGATACCTCAAGGAACCGTTTAGATGAACACAGCTCCTGCTAGAGTATACTCTCTTACTCAAGAGAACGCTGAGCATGTAGGGAACGTGGTGATAGGTACCTTATTATTACTTTCAAATAAGGCTTCTATTTTGTTTGATTCGGGTGCAACCCATTCCTTTATATCTGTGAATTTTTTTGGATGATGTGGGGTTGAGACCCAAGTCATAAATGAGGTATTATTTGTTACTACGCCATCTAGGAGTGTATCATTCTATAGAAGGATGTTGGAAGACTGCCTAGTGATAATTTGGGGAAAGATGCTACCGGCGAATCTTGTTGTATACGACATGTCGGGGTTTGATGTCATTCTGAAGATGGATTGGCTGTTCTCCAGTTATGCTGTGATCAACTGTCATAGGAAGGTGGTAGTTTTTAGACCTCCCGAGGAGAAGGAGTATGAATTCGTAGGATCATGTGTGCGTCCAGCACCACAAATTCTATCAGCATTATAGGAGAGGAGGTTACTCTTGGATGGGTATTAGGAGTACCCAGCTTGTGTGGAGGAACCGTCGCGGGATAAGTTGAGACTCAAGGATATTCAGGTAGTCAGCGAGTTCCTGGATGTGTTTCCAAATGATTTACCTGGTGCACCTCTGGATCGTGAGGTGGAGTTTGCGATAGAGTTGCTGTCTGGCAAGACACCGATCTCTAAAGCTCCATACCGGATGGCTTCAACAGAACTTCAAGAGTTGAAGGAGCAATTGCAGGAATTACTGAACAGGGGATTCATTCGACCTAGTGTTTCGCCCTGGGGAGCTCCAATATTGTTTGTGAAGAAGAAGGACGTGTCAATGCGGATGTGCATTGATTATGGTGAGATTAATAAGGTAACTGTAAAGAATTGCTATCCTTTACCTTGTATAGATGATCTCTTTGACTAGTTGCAGGGGACGCGGGTCTTTTCGAAAATCAACTTGCAATCAGGATATCATTAGGTGAGGGTTAGAGCTGAGGATGTAGCGAAGACGGCTTTCCGAACCAAATTTGGCCACTATGAGTTCTTAGTCATGCCTTTTGGGTTGATGAATGCTCTGACAGTGTTTATGGATTTGATGAATAGGGTTTTCCATGAGTACCTAGATCGGTTCGTGGTGGTATTCATTGACGATATTCCGGTATACTCGAGGAGTTCGGAAAAGCATGAGAATCATCTAAGGTTGGTGCTACGGGTTTTGCGAGAGAGGAAATTGTATGCTAAACTAAAGAAGTGTGAATTTTGGTTGAGTCAGATAGCATT
Source organism: Malania oleifera (assembly GCF_029873635.1). Taxonomy (NCBI): domain Eukaryota; kingdom Viridiplantae; phylum Streptophyta; class Magnoliopsida; order Santalales; family Ximeniaceae; genus Malania; species Malania oleifera. The sequence continues at coordinate 77,078,728 of NC_080421.1, read as the reverse complement.
CTTAGGCCATGTGGTTATTGGTGATGGTATATCAGTTGATCCTAGTAAGATTGAAGTTGTGGTTAACTGGGTGAGGCTGAAGAATGTACAAGAGGTTTGGAGCTTTCTGGGACTGGCAGGTTACTATCGTCGGTTCGTGGAGGGGTTTTCTAAATTGTCTGGGCCTTTGACTCGATTGACCAGGAAGGAGGTGCAGTTTGAGTGGACCAGTGATTACGAGCAGTGCTTTCAGGAGCTGAAGCACCAGCTGGTTACTGCTTCGGTTTTGACCATTCGTTTGGGGGATGGTGGGTTTGTGATTTATAGCGATGTGTCTCTTTTAGGATGTGTGCTTATGCAGCAAGGTAAGGTAGTAGCTTATGCTTCTCGGCAACTGAAAGAGTATGAAAAGAATTAACCTACGCATGATCTAGAGTTGGCTACTGTTGTATATGCACTGAAGATCTGGCGACACTATTTGTATGGTGTGTAGTGTGAGATCTTTACTGACCACAAGAGCCTCAGGTATTTCCTCACGCAGAAGGAGTTGAATATGAGGTAGAGACGGTGGCTTGAATTGATTAAGGACTATGATTGCACGATCAGCTATCACCCGTAGAAAACTAATGTAGTGGCTGATGCGTTGAGTCGAAAGTCAGGACCTGTGGTTGTATCGATGATTACGCACCGAAACAGTGTAATTGGATGTTTAACCCGAGATTTACGGTTTATATTTTTAATTAAATATCTAAAATTGTCCAATATTTTAATAAAATGCCAAAATCATCATTCTTGAACTTTATTGCACTATTTATGAAGTTTTGGTAATTTTTTGTCGCAGGAAAATTCCCGAGAATCAAAACCAACACCTGTTCGTATTTTATACATAAATTTTCCATATGAGCTCCGATCGAGACGATTCAAATTTCTAGAGAAAGAGGAAAGAATTATTTATAACTTTTGTGTTTTGAGTTTTGTGAGATACGGGCTCCAAAAGAGTCAGATTTGCGATGAACAGAGAATGAAAAAAATGAAAAAATATAGCAATTCGGGTTTCCTATTCGAGTCTAGGGCTTTCCCCCTCTATCCTATTTAACCCTTCTCTTTCTCTTCCTACGGAGGCAGCCCCCATGGCTCCCCATTCTCCTCTTCTCCTTCTTCTTCTTCTTCTTCTTCTTCTTCTTCTTTAGTTTGTTTTTTTTTTTTTTTTTGTTCTTTTCAATTCTGCTTCTCTCCCCTTGTCTCTCTTCCTTCCCTTTGTCTTTCCTCCCTCACTCTCCCCCTTTCCTTTGTTTCTCTTGGCCTCCTCTACCCTTTTGCAGTACTGCTAGCCTCCTCCACCATCTTCAGTAGTCCCCAAGCATAGCAGAACACTAGCCGACTCCATAGCAGGACCACCAAAGCGCAGCAGCAACTTCTCCAGCACAGCAGCAACTTCACGGCTCTGTGGATTTGTTTCTCTCTCTCTCTCTTTTCCTTTATTTCTTTCTTTTATTTACTTTTCTTTGAATCTTGGAGTATTGAAGAAATTTTAGTTTTTTTTAATGTTATTGGAGTTTTCTTTCTTTTTGTTTAAATTGAGTAATGTTGAGTATTTCATTATTGTTAAATTAATCTCTTTGTTTATCTAATTGATAGTTATTTTAATTTAACATTCTTAATTAAATTCAGATATTTTTTTGTCGAAATTCGATTTAGTTAGGGTCTATGATTAGTAAAGGTTGTGTTTTTATTATGTTCCGTTATTGTTTATGTCTTTTAAATTTTCGTTGAGTTCATGTTTTCATTTAAATTGTGAGTCTTGATTTGATCTCTTAATTGTGCTAAAGGTTCAATTTTTAGTAGGTTTGGTTTTCTTTTTAGTGTGTGTCTAATTTAGTTTCCATTGTGTGTTTTTAATTCCATGTTCTAGGTTGCCATTTTTAATTAACGCGTGTCCCAATGTTTCCTTGAGTAGATTAGAGTTTCCGTTTTTGCTCTCAATTTCATTGCATGCTAGGTTTAGAGTTTTGTTTGTTTCGTGTTTAAATTGTGATTATGGTTGCGTATTTTTAATTCCATGTTTAAGGTTTCCATTTTTAGTTAGTATGCTCTAGTGTTTCCTTAAGTAGATTAGGGTTTTATTATTGTTATTTAATTCCGTGCGTGCTAGTTTTAGGACTTTAATTTGTATTATCATTTAAGTTTCCACAATCTTGAAAACCCGAATCTGAACCGAGTTCAGTGCATTTTTATTTTTGATTGGAGGAATGTCAAATCTGAGATTAAAACGTATTCCCTGAGGAGACGATCTAGCCCTTGGGCTTAGTATTACACGACAGAACTCCTATACTTGGGATAGCTCTCGAGCTGCTCATTTTTCAAGTGAGTCAATTGACAGTTGTAGCTCAGCATCATATCAGATGAAATCTGGGAAGCCTTGACGTGGAGTTGGTGGCTTTAATTGATTAAGGACTATGATTGCACGATCAGCTATCACCCAGGGAAAACTAATGTAGTGGCTGATGCGTTGAGTCGAAAGTCAGGACCTGCGGTTGTATCAACAATTGTAGCTCAGCATCATATCAAACGAGATCTGGGAAGCCTTGATGTGGAGTTGGTGGTTGGTGATCATCAAGCTTATCTTGCTAGTTTGGTGGTCAGCCGACTTTGTTTGAGCGTATAAGAGTCGCACAAGCTAGTGATGCAGAGTTGGCAAAGGTTAGGAAAAATGTACAGTAGGAATTGGCTACAGAGTTTAACATCTCTAATGGAGGTGTGCTGAGGTTTGGGACCAGGCTGTGTGTTCCAAACGATGATGAGATCAGAAAGACGATTCTGGAGGAAGCGCATCGTTTCTTGTATACGGTACATCCTGGTAGTACGAAGATGTATCGAGACTTATGCGAGACTTTCTTGTGGTCTGGTATGAAGAGGCAAATTGCTCAGTTCGTGGATCAGTGTCTGACGTGTCAGCAGGTGAAAGCTGAACATCAGAGGTCGGAAGGGTTATTGTAGCCTTTGCTTGTTCCGGTATGGAAATGGGAACATATTTCCATGGGTTTTGTGACCGAATTGCCGCCAGCACTTCATGGGCAAAACTCTATTTAGGAAATTGTGGATAGATTGACGAAATCTGCTCATTTCATACCGATGAAGGTTGGCTATCCTTTGACTAGGTTAGTAGATATGTACGTGCATGAGATTGTGAGAATGCACGGAGTACCGGTATCCATTGTGTCAGATCAAGATCTGAGGTTTACTTCTCGATTCTAGACGAGCTTGCCGGAGGCACTGGGGACGAAGCTTACTTTCAGTACAGCGTTCCACCCCTAGACTAATGGACATTCAAAGAGGACGATACAGATCTTGGAGGATATGTTGCGAGCTTGTGTGTTAGACTTCGGTGGTAGCTGGATACAGTTTATGCCACTAGTAGAATTCACTTATAATAATAGCTTCCACGCTAGTATCGGATGGCACCGTTTGAGGCTTTATATGGTCGGAGGTGTCGATGTCCTTTATGTTGGGATAAGGTTGGTGAACGTCTGGTGTTAGGACCTGAACTTGTGCAGCAGGCGTCTAAGAAGGTGGGTTTGATCCGGGAGAGGATTAGATCAGCTCAGAGTCGGAAGAAGTGTTACGCAGATGTTTGCCGCCGTGATTTAGAATTCGAGGTGGGGGGTAAGGTATTTCTGAGTATCGCTTCGATGAAAGTGGTGATGAGATTTGGGAGGAAAGGCAAGCTGAGCGCGAGGTATATCAGACCATTCGAGGTACTTGAGCGAGTGGGTCTGGTAATCTATAGGATTGCACTACCCCCAGCACTCTCGAGGGTCCACGATGTGTTTCACGTATCTATGTTGAGGAGGTATGTGTTGGATCCATCACATGTTATCAGTTATGATGAGATGGAAATTGGGGATACTTAAGCATTTTAGGAGATACCTGTTCAGGTTCTGGACCGTAAAGTTCAGAAGCTTCGTACTAAAGAGATACCATTAGTGAAGGTATTGTAGCGAAACCATGAGGTTGATGAAGCTTCTTGGGAACTGGAAACATAAATACGCAGAAGTATCCGTAATTATTTTGAGCACTTGTATGTTCTCCTACTTTGGGTTGGGATAGGTGGTTAGTCGTCGGGAGTGTGTATGTATTTTGTAAACTCCTAAGACAATTTATGTTGTAACCACGGTATTCCTTCGCCATAAGTGAGGGTGTGTATATATCTGTATGATGGGGCTATGCTGTAGTAGTCGCTAGTTTTCTCTGGAGTTGTGTGTATGTATTCAATTGTATGTATAAGTTTGTGGATGAGAGATGGCAAATTTTGAGGACGAAATTTTTGTGAGGGGAGATTGTAAGAACCCGAACTATGATATATGGGTTTGAATAAATAAGAGAGGGGCAAATTGGGGATTTAGTAGGATTTGTCGATGAAGCCAAGGTTCGTCGACGAAGTTCAGAGGTTCGTCGATGAGGAGAAGTCGAGAGATTTTGAGAAACCGAGGATCTTAAGCTCGTCGACGAGGCCACCGCTTCATCGACGAAGGCAATGGTAGACTCCTCGACGAGTACACCATTTCGTCGACGAGGACGCCCGAGTCAAAGGGCTATAACTATCAATTCCCTTTACTTCTCAACTAAGAAAACTAAATCCTATCTCTCACTCTCTCTTTCTAGAACTCTTCCTACTCTTTATCTCTCTAGATTTCTTCGCCGTTCATTGCGAGAATCATAAATATGAAGTTACCACGAGGATCGTGGAAGGATTCTCTACAAGTTCTATGGATTGGAATCCAGTTTTAAAGATTTTCGGGTTTTGGCTTAAAATCGAGGTAAGGCTTGGTTTTCAATTCTGATCCGGTAGTTTAGTAGAGAACACTATTGTGAGTATATTCTGTACTATTGGTTGTAGGTTTTGGAACTCAGGTTCGCTGTTTAGGGACCTTAGAGTTCGGTATTTGCTATTCGGGGGAAAGGTAAGGGGAATTGTGTTTATATCGATTATTTTTTAAATCGGACTCGGTAGAACTATGGTTCATGGTCCTGTGTGTGTTTTGGCTACTCATTTGGGGGGATCTAATGGGGAAATCTATGAGTTTTGATGATTACAGTTTTGGGAAAAAGGGGGCGACGTGTTGCATCCCTGGTTTTGTTGGAAACCGAACATATATGTTGATTTATACTCTGTTATAGGGATGGTCGTGCCTTGACTTGTTTTAAACTATATGTGTTTGAAAAACCATGATTTTAGATTACCAAATGGGTGTGGTTTGTTTGGTTATATGAGCATGCATGTGTGTGTGATTGGTTGAAATGCTAGTAGGCATGCGGTTCCGAATTGTTCCAAGTTCTGAGAGTGTCCGACTCTATATCCGAGGGCATATGAAATCGCTGGCCATAGATTGGCAGAGTGTTCGACTCTATATCCGAGGGCGTGAGCCTTTTTTGACAGATCAGGGCAAAGGGTGTGAATCCACTAGTTTAGCGTCGGTACAATACCATAGGAGTCGGGGAATAGCCATGTGCCGGTGGCACCATGTTCGCGGGTTGGCTACGGGCCAACGCCATATGTCGCAGGCCAACTTCGGGCCAATGGGTGTGACGACACCGGGATTGCTGATCATGTGTGTGCACGCTTGTATGCACTGTGTATGTTGCATCATGATAACACTCAAATGTCACACACTGATATAACATGTTCTTCCTTATTGAGAGGTGTCTCACCCCTATTGTACGTACATTTTTACAGGTCCTGCGAGTAACCAGAACTAGCATCCTGGTGTAGGGAGCGTAGTGGTTGGTGTACTGCATTTAGCGCTTGGGTAAGTGCTAGGACTGTATTTTGATAGGTTGCCATTTTGGGATATGTTGGGCACCCAGTTGTACGTTGTATGATAGAGCCTGTTATGTTCTTGTATAGACTCTAGTATGGTGCTGTATATATATATATAGAAAGACCTTATTCCGCTGTGTATATTCTATTATATTTGGATGTGTATAGGGTTCCTGGGAACCCCACGGGGTCGGACCCTCATCCTTGTTCTGTATCTTGGATGTTTTGTATCATACAAGATCTAGTTGGTTTACATTTTCATCCCTGAGTCCCATTTCTGGGTTTGTGGTGTGACAACAAAAAACTGGTCTAAATATGGATGAAAAATCCTATTTATCAATTCTATAAATATAGCAGGAGCATTTGTTAGACCAAATGGCCCGTACCTGGTCCTGAAGGTCGTCTTCGAGACGTCTTCTGCTTTCACTTTCACCTGGTTATAGCCAGATTTGAGGTCAATCTTTGAATATACTCGTGTATCATAGTTTTGGTCAAACAAATCATTTATACAGGGTAGAGGATACTGGTTCTTGATTGTCACTTTATTAATCTCTCTATAATCTATACACATCCTCATAGACCCTTCTTTCTTCTTTACAAATATAACTAGAGCTCCCCACAAAGATACACTGGGTCGTATGAAGCCCTTATCAAGAAGATCTTGCAATTGATTCTTCAATTCTACTAACTCCGCTGGCACCATCCGGTAAGGTACTTTAGAAATCGACGCTGTACTTGGAAGTAGATCAAAAGGAAAATCTACCTCACGATAAGGTGGCAAGCCTGATAACTCCTCTGGAAAAACATCCGTAAACTCTTTTACTACAGGTGTGCTAGTGTGTTTCAATTCATTCTCTGACACCTCCTTTACAACTGCCACAAACCCCTGACAACCACTCAGCAGAAGTCTCCTGGCTTGGATTGCTGAAACTAGTTGAGGCGAGGATTGCACTCATAACCCTAGGAACTTGAATTCTGCTCGTCCGAAGTTCTGAATATCACTTCTCGTGAATGGCAAGCTATGCTGGAAAAATTAGCTGCTAGCCAATCCATGCCGAAGATTACATCGAATCTATGTATATCTAGCACTATCAGATCAGGAAACAAAATTTCCCCTCAAATATCAATTAAAAAACCCTGGAGCACCCTACTACACCTCATTGCCGACCCAATCAGTGTAGATACCAATAGTTCAGTGTTCAACAACTGTGTTTCTACCCCACATCGTCTATTGCACCCTGAAGACATAAACGAGTGTGTGGCTCCTAAATCAAACAATGTAATAACTTTAAAAGAAAGCATACTAACCATACCTGTCACCACGTTGCCGGCTATCTCAGCATCACCCGGTGTCAAAACAAACACTCTAGCTGGAGCCGTATTCCTCGGCTAGCCCCCACGTGGCGCTTGATAACCTCCCCTGTATGGTATGGGAACTAGAGCTGCATTTGGTGGTGTAGGGAAGTCTCGCACCATATGTCTCGGGCTATCGCAGCAATAGCAGACCATACCACCTACTCGACACTCTCCCCTGTGTCTCCTACCATAAGTCTGACAGACTGGAGGACCCTACACCGCCTAAACCTCGTGACCTCCAGTTTCCTGCCTCTGCCCTCTACCATGGTTTCCTCTCCTCCACTGACCCTGTCTAGGACCCTGTTGGTAGCCCGAAGATGCAGATCACTTCCTCTAACCTTGCTCCTCTGCATCCAAACACTTACCAACCTCTGCCAAGACTACTCTATTAACTAATTCAGTAAAATCCTGGATCCGTAGCACCACCACCTGCTTGAATATACTACGCTTCAAGCCTCTCTCAAACTACCTCGCTTTCTTCACCTCATCAAGGACAATGTACGGGGTGAAACGAGAGAGCTCAATGAAATGTGCCGCATACTGCTGGAAAATATCTATCAAGGAGCAATTCCCTAAACCGATCCCAAGTCATGGCTATCAATGTAGTCCTCTGCTACTCCAAAAGCCTCACAGCAGTCCACTACCTCTCAGCCTCTCCTGTCAGTCTATAGGTGGCAAAGAGGACCCTCTGTTCCTCAGTACACTGCAACATAGTCAAGACTTTCTCGATCTCCTGCATCCAGTTCTTAGCGGCTGTAGGATCGACTCCTACCAAAAAGGCCAGAGGATTCATCTTCGTAAACTTCTCTATAGTGCACCCATGGCCAACCGATGGACCACCCTACTATCTCGAGTTCCTTGCGATCTCAGCCATAACCTACTGAGCCATGCTACGTAATACCTCGTTAGAGTCAGTCCCACCTGCACTCGATGGCCCTGCTCAATCACTACCACTCGCATGGGAACTACCTCCTCCTAGATCCATCATGAAAAATAACAAATGCAACTTAGTAATCCTATCCTTATAATTTATCCACTTAACTTAACCTCTTATCTCGACACTCTCAGCTTATTTCTAACCCCAGTCCTACATTCTAGGAATATAACACGACAGTAGTTTACTATGGTTTTCCTAAGAAAGTCACCCTAGGAAAAACACAGAAACCAACACAAAAGTTCTGCCTTTAGACTGTAGAACAAAACCTTGAATCATTTCCTATACTCTGGTATTGTTTCCGCTGCACTCTAAAGTCTACAGAACCTAACAATCTAGGCTCTGATACCAAACTATAACGACCTGCTTAAATTCAACCTTTTTTTTCCTTAAATAATACAAATCAATATAATAAATCCAGCAGATCATGATCAACCTGAACCCGTGGCTATTAGGGATAAAAAAGAAACACATAATGGAAGCCCAAGCAGTATGAAACACAAAAATCATAATAACTCATAACTCCATACACAATACCAACCATCACAATACTAGAGTTACTACATCCACTATATTTAAGCATATACATCCCAAAAGAAAGACCTAGGGACATTTTCTATAAAATCCAACCGTCCCTACCAAAACTTACCCTTCAGAGAGGGCAAATCAATAGTACTAAATCAACGAAGCTTTACCCGCTCTCCTATCAGGGGCTCCTGAAATGTTTATAAAATTTTGGGGTGAGACACCTCTCAGTAAGGGAAATAAACTAATACTAGTGTGTGGCAACATGAGTATTTGCGTGTTCTATATAAAATCATACATAAACATATCAGTATAATTGTTTGTATCATATCTGGGAAACATATATTCTCATATCATGGCAGAACATACATGGTTTTTATAAACATAATTCATCTCATATAACATAATACGAAAACAACCCTGGTAGGTTAGCTGGCTGTTGTCATGTATTACCCCCATATGACTGGGTTGAGTGGCCCGAAGGCGGGACCTAACAATGGTTGGCCAATCACTGCCAAGTCAAAAGTACAATCTGTAAGTTCGATGGGTCTGCCAGACCTAGTCCGTACACCAGGGGCGCTCACACTTCTTAAAACCACATCGACCATCCAACCTCACGTCACTCCATACAGCAGCGTTAACACAAATATCATGATAAATCATGAACACATAGCAGTGGTACCATGTAAGTGCTAGCCTAGACTAAGCCAACCAGGTTCTGATAACATATAGCATATACTGAAACTGTGATAAATGGATATTTCATACCATTAATTATCAAATCAATCATATCATTTTGCATATATACGTATATCATGAAAATTATTGGCCCGTACACTGGTATTTCATATTTTACCATAACTCGGCTTGTGCGCTGGTAAATCATACACATAGGTCGGCCCGTACGCCAGAAAACATATCCATAGCTCAGCTTGTACGTCAGCAAATCATATCCATAGCTCAGCTTATATGTCAGCAAATCATATCCATAGCTCGGTCCGTACGCTGGCAAATCATATAAAAATCTCAGTCCATATGCCGGTTTTTCATTATAAAATTCCATATCTTTATCATATTCCCAAAAAACAGTATTTCATTATAATTTCTACTCATGCCGCACAAAATAGGTTTCATACATATTTAAACATACCCTTTTTTTACAGCAGTTTTTCCCAAACATAAAACATATATAAATATATTTATTTTCCTGAAATCAGATGCTGTGATAATATACATACATTTTCATAAAATAACTAGCTTAGTTTATCCCCTTACCTGATTCCTGAAAAGCTCCTAAAATAAGTAGTCCTACACTCGCAGGGTTCTCCGTTTAACACCCTAAAAATGACATTTCCTATAACTAAACTTTAGTATTTCTACACATACCACGCTTTCTACAACTGTCAATAAGTCAAATACTTAATAGAAAGCCTTACTCTGAATTTGGGATGGATTCCAAACTAGCCCCACCAATGATCCGCTCCAGCAGACTTGCATAGAATATTCCTAGGAGCGTCGTGGTGGCTTCAGATCATTGAACTCGCATAAATCCATCCCAGAAATTGAGAGAGAAGAGAGAGAAACCAAAGGAGGAGAGAGAGAGAGGACTTCTAAGACAAAATTCAGCCAAGAAATGGCGATTAGAACTATTTATAATGTGGCCTTCATTGACGTAGTCATGAAGGCAACTCGTCAACGAGCTCTCTCCTCGTCGATGAAATTTAGAGGCACCCAAAACCTCTCTCGGTATTTTCTTGTCAATGAAGAGTACCCTTGTCGACGAGCCCAAAACATCGCGTCATCGATGAACACAAAGCGTTTGTCGACGAAGACCTGTTTACCCCCTTTTAATTTCCTTTTCTCCCTTCCTTTTATTATTTAAATATTATAAATTCTCTGGGTCACTACAATCAACCTTACCTCTAGAAAACCCTTTATCTAGTAGGAATCCACTAAGTCTTTCATACCAAGCTCTAAGGGCTTGCTTCAAACCATATAAAGCCTTAGTTAACTTGTAAACATATTCAAATTTCGTATGTCTTCAAAGCCCGGTGGTTGTTCTACATATACCTCTTCATTAATGAAACCATTTAAAAATGCACTCTTTACATCCATTTGATACAATTTAAATTCTTTATAAGATGCATAAGCTAAAAGCATTCTAACTGCTTCCGTTCTAACTATGGGAGCAAATGTTTCATCATAATCTATTCCTTCTTCTTAGTTATATCCTTTAGCTACAAGTGTAGCTTTATTTCTAACCACTATTCCATTTTCATCCTTTTTATTTCTAAATACCCATTTAATTCCTATGATTGAATGGTTGTCTGGTTTGGGAACTAATTTCCATACTTTACTTCTTTCAAATTGATTTAATTCTTCTTGCATGACAATTATCCATGAGTCCTCATTTAGAGCTTCTTCAACATTCTTTGGTTCATCGAATAGACTTTCTTCATCAAATGTTACATGAATTGATTCCAAGAGATTAAGTGTTCTTTTATTGTATACTCTAAAGGCTTTGCTTTTTAATGAATATCTTAGGAATATCTCTTCATCAGTTTTTGCATCAAATTTGCCTAAATCATTTTTATCATTTAATACATAGCATTTGCATCCAAAAACATGGAAGTAAGAGATGTTGGGCCTTCTACCTTTCCAAAGTTCATATGGAGTTTTATTCAAATTTGATCTTATAGAAACTCTATTTATTACATAGCATGCGGTGTTTACTGCTTCAGCTCAAAAATATTGTGGTAGATTATGTTCATTTAACATTGTTCTAGCCATTTCTTGAAGGGTTTTATTTTTTCTTTCAACAATTCCATTTTGTTATGGAGTTTTAGGTGCTAAAAAATTATGATTAATTCCATATTCATTATAGAATTTATCAACATCTTTGTTGTTGAATTTTCTTCCTTGATCACTTCTTATATTTGAAACATTATATCCTTTTTCATTTTGCAGTTTCTTGCAAAGATTTATTATCATATTACAAGCTTCATCTTTAGAGGCCAAAAATAATACCCAAGTAAACCTAGAGTAGTCATCAACTATAACAAAGACATATTGCTTACCTCCTATGCTTTGGGTTCTAGCAGGACCAAACAAATCCAAATGTATAAGTTCTAAGAGTCTACTAGTAGATATATGTTTCTTTTTTTTAAAACTTGTTTTGATATGTTTTCCAAGTTGGCAAGCATCACAAATTTTATCTTTTATAAATTTTGTATTCGATAAACCTTTAACTAGGTTCTTTCTAAATAGGTTTGATAATAGGTCCATGCTTGCAAGTCCTAGTCTTCTAGCTTCATTCATGATAGGCAAGCATGTTACATCTTCAGAGACTAAGTTTTCAAGGTTTATACAATATACATTATTTACTCTATAGGTTTTGAATAGAATTTCATGTTTTCTAGGATTTTGAACTATACACTTATTGTGTTTAAAGATTATGTCAAGACCTTTGTCACTAAGTTGACTAATGCTTAAAAGCTTATGCTTTAATCCATCAAAACATCATCTCTAGTAAGTGAGGGTTCTTTACCAATTTTACCTATTCTGACGATTTTACCTTTGGCATTGGCACCGAAGGTCACATACCCTCCATCTTTTTGAACTAAGGTGGTGAACTTTGTTCTATCTCCCGTTATATGTCTTGAACACCCGTTGTCCAAGTACCATTTTTCCTTTGATAGAATAGTCCTAAAGAATACCTACAAGGAAGGAATCATGGTGTTACTTTTGGAACCCAAACCTTCTTTATTCTTGTTAAGTCATGCCTAGTTTTAGTGTTTACTTTTCATTCATTCTTGATTTTGACATATTTCTTTCTAAGTGGATAATTAAACTTTATGTGTTCTTTGTTTCTACACAAGTAGCAAGTAGTGTTTTCATGTATATTTGTAGAAGATGTGCTTTCGTAGTATTTTGCTTCTTTTAAAAAATATCCCATAAATAAATTTTTCCTCCTTTTGTTTTCTATTCCATTGTAACCAATTCCTTCTTTATTATTAGTCATCCTTTGTTGACCAACCATCTTTTCAAAATTTTATTTACCTCTAGTAAAATTGTAAATGATTTTATCTTTATCTTCAATTTTGCTTTTAAGATCACTTATTTTCTAGGTCTTTCTTGCTTTCATCATTTACTTCTAGTTTTCATAATCTTGAGACCTATTGTTAATTTTCTTCATTAGATCATCAATATGAGAATCGTTTTCTTTTTAAGTTGATTTAGAAATTTCTAGTTGAGTCATAAGATTTTCATTTTTGTTCTTTTAAGGCTATTTTTCTTTTAGACACATTGATGAACCTATTATGTAAGTTGAATAATTTAGCTTGGATTTCTTTACATGAAGGCATAGTATCACATGAATTATTACTAGACTCTCCACTATATTCTTCCGATGAACTATAATAAGAGTTTACCTCAGCATTGTGTGCCATAAAGCACATGTTGACAACTTCTTGTTCACTTGAGTCATCCTCCGATTCATTTGAGCCTATGTCGTCCCTTGTAGCTTTCATTGCCTTTTTTTCTTCTTCTTTTCTTTCTTCAGCTGTAGAAAATCGGGTTTAATGTGTCCAACCTTCTTACAATTATAACATGTCGATGGATCGTTCTTAGTTTTCTTTGCATTTGTTTCTTCTTTGTTTGTTTTTGATCCTTTAAACTTTCGAGGGAATTTTATATTCTTCTTGAAAAATTTTCCAAGTCTTTTAGTGATAAAGGCTAGTTCTTCACCATCCAATTCGTTGTCTTCATCCTCATCACTAGAACTTTCTTTACTAGCCTTAAGGGCTATCAATTTCTTGTTTTTATTTTTGTTCTCTGAATTTCTTTCATTCATTGCCATCTCATATGTGAGTAGAGAACCTATTAATTCATCTAGGGAGGTGCTTTTCACATTTCTTCCTTCCATAATGGCAGTGGCCTTAGGTTCCCAAATTGGTGGTAGTCCTCTAAGGATTTTTCAGATCATTTCATAAGTTGAGTAATTTTTGCCTGAAGCATTTAAAGAATTTATTATGTGTGTGAACCTAGTGTACATACTAGTGATGGTTTCATCCGGGTTCATCTTAAAACCTCAAACTCACTTATGAGCATGTCAATTCTACTATCTCTAACATCTATAGTTCCTTCATAGGTTACTTCTAACTTGACCCAAATTTCTTTGGCTGACTTACATGTCATGACTCTATTAAACTATTAATGTCGAAAGCACAATATAGTGCATTCATGGCACTAGAGTTAACTTGCATCATTTTATAGTCATTGTCGTTCAAGTATTTTTCTTCTTTAAGGACTTCTTTACCATCTACGAGTTTAGTAGAATTGAAGTCACCATGTGTGACAACCTTCCATGCTTTCCAATCCATGGTTTGAATATATATCCTCATTCTTTGTTTCCAAAACGTATAGTTTAAACCACAAAAGATAGGCGATCTAGTAGAGGATTGACCTTCAGCAAAAGGGGATACACCTAGGTGTGCAATTTAGACCTTTATATAGATTCTAATTAAGATTTACTATAACTTGACTCTGATACCAATTGAAAGTCAAGGTGTAGTCCCAAGAGGGGGGGGGTGAATTGGGTTTATAAAAATTCTTTTTAAGTGTTATTACAAACTTACAGCTTTTTTACTTAGTAGCCACACAAGGAAGTTGTTGATTTTAAATATTCAAACAAATCAACCACAATCACAACACCAATCACAAGCCAAATAATAAACAATCAACCAATCATACAATGCTTAATCAATTTGTTAGAGCTGTTGCACTTGCTATTTTTTAGCGTTTGCCAAATTTTAGTTTGTAGCCCTATATGAATGATTTTTTTAAACGCTTCTTTCAAACAAAATTTTTGCAAGCGGTTAATCAATGTACTCCCTTTAAGGATTCTGCAAAATATTTGTGACGCCTCAAACCCACCAAGTGGGGCCCAAAGGGAACGTGTCCCAAACACCTGTTTCTAATACCATACACCACAATCATGCAGTGGAATTAAAATAAATAACCTCAATTTAAATACCAAAGTCTATACAAATAGCTTCCCTCTGCTCTAATACTAATATCAGGGTACTCACCTTGCTTAGTAAGCCCTCGGGCTATGTATATAGGCAAAGTCTCCAAGAATAGGGAAGATTACCTGCCTATACAAGTAGCTTACCTCTACTTTGGTACCAAGCTAAAAATTACCAGGGCACTCACCTTTCTCAACAAGCTCTTGGCAGAAAGTTTACTTTGCCATAAATATACATTTAACTAAATTAACATACCATTTATCTTATCAGGCCACATTCCACACAAACTATCGACGCAAGAGAACACTGATCACATAGGACTCTCATTCATACAAAATACATGGTCCACGCAGGACTTGTCCACATTAGACTCACACCCTCACAGGATACATAGTCCACACAGGACTAATATCTTCACAAAATGCACGGTCCACACAGGACTAATATTTTCATAGAATGCATGGTCCACACATGACTAACATCTTCACAGAATACAGGGTCCACACAGGACCTACTTACCACCAGTACCAATCCCCATGACCACACAGGACCCACTTACCACCAGTACCATTCCCCATGACCTACCTATAGTATATAAGTAGAACAACCTCCTCAGGCTTGCCAATGCTCTACCCCAAAATGTAATGACAATATGCGAACTCCTTAGGCCTGCCAACGTATATCGTGATTACATCTAGGCAATATAATGAACTCCGTAAGCCTGCCAACGTTATATTGTGATACACATGAATAACCATACAAAATGACTCATATACACCACATTATTTATCACGCAACAATCTCAAGCAGCCAGTATTTACAACCAAATCTTTATTCACAAGTAAACTGTACGCACAACTAGCCACAATCCAACAGTATATTCCATCATTTGATACTCACAACAGCCAATTAAAATTATGAAAAGTGTATTCCTGCCACACAATTTCTTTTCCATATATATAGCAAAAGTCACTATTTTCCAAATACCTAACTGTTCACATAAATCACACCTAAATATATATATATTTTTGAATACTCAAGTTAACAAGCTTAAAATTAATAAAAACCTACTACAATTAATTCCCCTTTCCTGGTTTCCAAAATTACGCCTGCGGAAACCCCGCAACATTGCGTGCAACACTCACCTGAACCCTAATTCAAAAACCCGAGTTTATTAACTTAAACTTCAATAGAAGGCTATTTTATCATTCCCTAGGCCCTATCTACTGCATATTAATAATAAAACTTTAAAAATACCCTACTTACCCTGGTTTTGGAGTGGTGCCCAAGTACTCCAAATTGAAAATCTGCTCTGCCTATGTTGTAGAGAATATTCCCAAGGACCTCATGGTGGTTCCTAATCATCAATCCGAGTTGAATTGGGTCCGAAATCGAAGAGAGAATGTAAGGAAGCCGTAGATAGAGAGAGAGTGGCATGAGGAGAGAGAATTCCTAACTTAAAATGAAAGCTTTCTTATTTATAAGTAGAGCATCGTTGACGAGACACATGGATTCATTGACAAGCCCAAGAAGAATGTTCGTCGACAAAACCGTGAGTTCGTCGACAAATTTCAGAAATACCCAAAACCTCTCTTAGTAAATCTTCATTGCTGAGGCATATATACTTGTCGAAGAAACCCAGAAGATCGTTCATTGACGAGAAGATCACATTCGTCGACGAGTACCTGTTTGATACCCTTTTTAAATTTCTTTGCCCATTCTTTTATTTTCTATTTTTTCCTCTTATTTATTCTCTTTTGTTTTTCTAAGTTCAAGTTATTACATTCTCCCCTCAAAAGAATTTCATCCTCAAAATTCTTTAATCTATCATTTTCACACATTAAAAGCTTATGAGTCACATTCACACAGTTTAATCCATTCTAACATGTAAACAATCACGTCACCCAGAGTTAAATAAAACTTATTACTTATCTTAACATAAACACGTTACATATGCCTCTAGCAGTGTCCCCCTCCATCATGCGAAGCATATAAACACGTGTTGGGCCACCGCCGCCACGAGGCACCAGAGTGTTCCTTTGATTCGGATCTAGGGCAGGTGCATTGCTTGGTGGAGTACAAAAATCACAAGCTATGTGGCCATGCCCGCGACACCTATAGCACAAGGTATTCCCACCCTGGAATTCCCCCAAATGAGTTAGGTTACATCTAGCACAAAGAGGGTGGAATGAATTTTTTCAGTAGTCTCGATTGGCCCTATTTGACCTCTGACCCCCAGCATCTCGATCTCCCCTCCAAGAATCCTGTCGGATATCAATATGTGAGTTGGAAGGTATGGATCTCTTTTTTTTTCTGATTAACTTCTACCTCACTTTCTTGTATGTTGGCCTCAACTACCATGGCCCTATCTACTAGCTCAGAGAAACTCTAAGTCTACAATGCCACCACCTAAGTGCGTATCCCTTGCCTTAGTCCTCTCTGAAACATCCGAGCTTTCAGTGGTTCGTCCAGGACCATATGTGGAGCGAAACCAGATAACTCCACAAATTTGGACGCATACTACTGCACGGTCATAGACCCCTAGGTCAAATGTAGAAACTCCTCTACTTTATCTGCCCGGGTGGTGGCAGGGAAATACCAATCAAAGAACACTTCATTAAAGAACCTCAAGGTGATGACCGTAGGTCCCAACCACTACTCTTCTATCAAATTCACCGACCTCCACCACCTTTTTGCTTCCCCACCAGCTTAAAGGTAGCGTATTGTACCTTCTGCTCCTCAGTACAGTGCAGAACTGTCAAGGGTTCTTCCATCTCCTAAATCCAATCCTCGGCTACAATCAAATCTGCACCCCCTACAAAAGCTGGCGGACTTGTCCAGGTGAACTGCTGAAAGGTGTAGCCCCTCTCAACCAGTGGCTGATCCTGCTCTCTCTGAGCTTCCTTCTTAGCATGACGTGCTATGCTACGCAGCATTGCCGAGACATCAACATCATCCTCATTGGAGGTATCCACGTGTATATCTCCCCCAGTATCAATGTCCTTCCCCCTAGGATCCATCCTGAAGACAGAATAAAAATAAGCTTATAATCCCTCATTTATCATAACTAAAACAAGTTTAACATGAAAAGTTACTATAACACATGAGTTCTACTCCACAATTCATTCATACTGTCTTACTACAGAATTGTAACACCAACTTGACAACGTGCTCAATTGACCTATGGTTCTAACTTACATGCCTAGGTTCCAGTCTCTCAACCCAAAAATGAAACCATTAATGGATTTGCCATAGTTTTCCATAAATCATCACCCTTGGAAAAATACAAAAGACCATCAAAATATTTTCGCCTCCAAGTTTCCAAACCACTATTCCTCCTAACCTACCCACTCTTACACTACAAAAAAACCAGTTTTAAGTGACGAAATTATTAGTGACATATTCAATTTCGTAACTAAAGGTGGGCATTAGTGATGGATTTGAGAATTGTCACTAATATGGATCTATTAGTGATGAAATAAAGTCCGTCACTAGTAATTTCGTCACCAAAAATTGAAAAAATCGGGGGAAATAGTTTTTTGCACAGAAATTATCGTGGGAAAATATTTGTGACGATTTGTACGATATTAGTGACAAACTAGATCTGTCACTAAAAGATATTCATTAGTGACGAATAAATAACCGTCACTACTATTATTTTAAAAATAAATAAAAAATTTTATTTCAGAATATTTGTGATGAATTTATATATTCGTCACTATTGCCCCAGTATTAGTGACGGATTTGAGAACCGTCACTAATACTTCCGTATTTAAAAATAAATAAAATTTTTTATTTTAGAGTATAGTGACGAATTTATATATTTGTCACTATTACCCCAGTATTAGTGATGTATTTGAGGACCGTCACTAATACTTCCTGTATTTAAAAATAATCTCAATATTTTTGTTTCAAAGTATTAGTGATGAATTTATATATTCGTCACTATTGGCCCATTATTAGTGACGGATTTAAGAACCTTCGCTAATACTTCTCCTATTTAAAAATAATCTCAATATTTTTGTTTCAGAGTATTAGTGACAAATTTATATATTCATCACTATTTCCCCAGTATTAGTGACGGATTTGAGAACTGTTACTAATACTTCCCATATTTACAAATAAATAAATTTTTTTGTTTCAGAGTATTAGTGATGAATTTATATGTTCGTCACTATTGCCCCAATATTAGTGATAGATTTGAGAACCGTCACTAATACTTCTCATATTTAAAAATAAATAAAAATTTTTGTTTTAGAGTATTAGTGACGAATTTATTTATTCATCACTATTGCTCCTGTATTAGTGACGGATTTAAGAACCGTCACTAATACTTCCCATATTTAAAAATAAATAAAAATTTTTATTTCAGAGTATTAGTAACGAATTTATTTATTCATCACTATTGCCCCACTAGTAGTGACAGTTATGAATTTGTCACAACTAGTTCTTTTATTTACCGGGTTTCGCCCCAATCTTCCTTTGTTCCCTCCTTTCCCTTATCTCTTTCCCGCTCCTCTCCTGATCCTCCCCTCCAGATTCTCCTCTCTCCATTGCAACACCGTTGCCATTCGTTGTAGCCCGAGGGCCCATCGCCGTTCACAGACCATCGCAGCCCAAGAGCCCATCGTCGTTTGTTCATTGCTCATCACAGCCGAGGGCCTGTCACCCCAAGTCCCTACTCGAGAACCCTTTTTCGACGAACTAGCTTTGGGACCTTCAAGCAGTGTGACCCTGCGCGATCTCAAAGATGATGAATGTTTTCAGCCCCTAGTCGTGGATTTGTTCCACGATCTTGGGGATAATTTGGCTCCGGTTCTTAGGAGTTTGAGATGGTGGCTCAACAAAGGACCAGCATCGGTGCATAAGAGAGAATTGGTGGAGGTTTCTTGTAATGTGGATGATGAAATAGAAGAGTTTTCTTCATAGGAGGGTCTGCGCGGAGGTAAATAACTAGCTTCCCATTGGCTTTTATTTTGTTTTGGTTTAATTTTAGCCCTAATTATGTGTTTGTTGCTGAGAAAGAAAAGGGGACGAAGGGAAAGAATGTTAGATTAGAACTTTAATGGGTTTTCTTTCAGTTTGATTACGTCTGAAATCGTTTTCCCATGCTACTCTTTCACATTTTGTGCTACTTTTCAATATTTCATTTGTGGCATGATATTTTTGAATGTTGCAATTGTTTGAGATTGGCGCTAAATGGAATTTAGGGAATGACTCAAAACTGCGAATGAATGTGAGTTTAAAATTTGAGATTTAGTGATGGGAATTTTTTACAATTAGAATGGGATTCATTCAATTGGGAATTTTTGTTGGCATTTTAGATTGGCATATTGTCTAGTTGAGACAGCTTCAGGTGAAACTGATTCTCTAATGTGAGATTACTTTAGGCTAATCTCCAATGTGATGGAAAACGAAAGTAAAACATACATAGGGCATTCATATTTTAATATTAACCGCTTTATTATAAATGTAGCCTAGGTCTAGTAAGCCTCCTAATTGAATTTTTTTCTTAAAAAAATAAAACAAACATAACTAATTTTCACGTCACCTCATTCTTTATCATTTTTCTTTTAACAAAATGAATTGATCACTTGTCATTAGATAAACTTTTAAAAGATTTTTAAAAAAGTAATTATAAGATAATAAGAACTTACTCCATATGGGATAAAATAAAATAATAACTCAATACTGATGAAACATAGTAAAACTCTTGGCTAAACAAGAGAATGGATAAAACCATAATAATTTGTATTCATTAGTACAATGATTAAATATGAGATAGGATAATTAAACATATATGTGACTTAGGGCACCAACCCTGAATCGAGGATAAATTTGGTTCATAATTAGTTTCTCAAAATTGAAAGTCAAATTTTGTGTTAGCTAGATTTCATAATGAAATAAATCCAAACCTAACCATGCTATCGCCTCTACTTTTGTGAGTCATGTGTGTAAGTAAATATTACAAGCGAAAGTTGTCTCAATTTGGGCATCTCCTCTCATTATTCCGCCAAGAATTTTCTTCTCAACAAGAAATGTAGAGTGATCCTCTATGTACATATATGTATAACACATATTTACTATAAATAGACATTCAGTCATACAAGTTAAACATGCATTAGATGATAGTGTCAATGGGCCATGTTCTACTCCATGTCAAACTAGAAATTTTTAGCCCCTCATTTACTCCATTAGTGGTTAAGACTAGATAGCATTCTCCAATATTAAAGAGTGTTTAGAAAAGGAATTATGGCACAATGAAATGAATCATGATGCCTTGACTTTGTGCACAAGGGGAACCATCGACTTCCTATTGATCACCTCTTTCATTTAATTTAATCTCCATTGTGTTTTCAGATTCTTCTTTTTGTTTTTTAATTTAATTAATAATATTATCCTATTGTTAGGAGCAAGTGGTCACACAATTAGTATTATAACAACATCATGTTGAGTATTGTTAATTGTCTAATCTCCTTTTTATTAGATATTATAGCAATATTATAATCATCTTAGAATATAAAATACAAGTGAGTTGCCTAGTTGTAAGAGACAACACTCGGAAAACTGTTGTTTTATTTAATTCTGATGTTCGATTCCTATTATCACCCTCCTATCACCTTGCTTATGCATTCCTTCACCCAAATAAAAAAAAAAAAAAAGAAATGAAATTAGGAATAGCTTCCCAAGAGGGGGGGGTGAACTGGCTTTTAAAAATTTCTTTTAATTCCTTTTGAGATACCTTAAACTTTCTTTATTTCTTTTAACCAATTCTTGACTTGTTTGTTTAATTCTTTAATCAATCGAGAACTTAGTTCTTTTATCCAATCAATAACACAATTAAACAATCAATTAAACAATATCTTCAAACCAAACAATCAATTTATTTGCCAAGTACAAGTTAAACAACAAACAACCAAACCAAGATATAAAGTATTAAGCACTTTGATAATATGACAACTTAAGATGGTTGTTTGTTTATATTTGCCAAATTTGAACCAAACCTTGTAGTGAATGAGAATTTATGCTTGCTGATGTAAAGCCCTGTATAGGTGAATCAAATCACTTTTTCCAAATATTTAGAACTCAAATAAATTCTTGGTAAATTTGTCTTTGAGATGTTAAACAAGTAATGTACTCTCGTAAGGTTTCCGTAAGATATGGTGTAACCAACGTACTCCCTTTTGGTTTTCGCAACCCAAATCAAAATTAAACCTTAAGTTTGTTTGATTTCCAAATATATGTAGTTTATATGATTTTCAAATTTAAACCATCCACGCAATTTAAATATGCTGAAAATAAAGAGTAAGGGAAAGAGAGAATGAGACGGAGATTTTTACGAGGTTCGACTTATACCCAACCTACATCCTCGCCTTTGGCAAACCACCAAAGGATTCACTGGTTCAGTTCTGTTGACGGATGGAACAATACCGATTACAACACTCCTTGGTTAAGGCTAGAGCCCGCCTTCTCCAAACGATATTCCCTCGTTTGGTCACTCCTTACATAGGCTAGAGCCCGCCTCTCTAAGCAATATTTCCTTGCTTAGCTAACGATCCAAACAACCCTTGGAATGTCAAAGAACTACAAGAAATAAGATATAATCAGCGTACAAATATACTCTCTCAAAGAGCAAGTTAGTACAATTTCAGCACTATATACTTTGAATGTAAAATATCAATATGAAATACAATGAAGCTCAAGTGTAGAATTCACCAATATCCTTCTTAGAAGAGGATTAGTAGTAGGAACTCAGAGAAAGAAGGATCAGTACTTCAGAATTCTCAGCAAAAGAATTTTTCAATGAGTGAACAAGAGAGCTTTGGAAGAACAAGAGTGCTTTCAGCTTTATAAGCGGATTTTTCAATTCTTGGATGTATTTTGATTTGCAAAACCATGTATTTATAGGCTTTCAAACTTGTTTCCATGTTGCAAAAGTTTCCTTAGAGAGTTTCTCAAGTTTTTAGAAAATTTGAAGCTCAAACGGCTATATTTTAAAATATTAGAATTTAAAAAATTTTCCCGTTGAACAGTGTTAAGTCGTCTGAAGTGTTGAGGTCAGTCGTCTGAAGTTCCTTTACCCCTTAAAAAATAGAACTAGATACAGGGTCAGTTGACTAAAATCAGGGTTGAGTCATCTGATGTCGCAGGTTCAGATGACTGAAGTCGCAAGTTCAACCGTCTGAACTTGCTGCTGCAACTCTCTACCTGTTCTGTCTTGTTCTCTATCAGCAGTGACCCTGCTTCAGTGTTTTGACCATAAATTTTTTTTATAACTCCAAATTAGGTGTTCTTGATGTCAAAAGAAAGCTAAGAGAAACTTATACAACTTTAATGTTTACCACTTTTTAAAATAATGAGTTTTTGATAGAAAAAAATTTACCTTAATGCGGTTGTATAAAAATTGACAACAAATGGAAAAACTCTTTTTGATGCTTTTCATTCCAAAAATGACTCTAACCTTTTTAAAATAATTTTTGAGCTTATAAAATATTTTCCAGGTATTTTAAAAATTATCTAGGTCTATGTTAACCTAAGAACTTCAAAATATTTCAAACGATATTTTAAACATTAAGGCACTTACATGAAAACTTCTAAAACTTTTCTCATTCTAGGTTCTTGAGTCTTCATGTTTTGTTTCTTCAAGCTTCCATTTTTTCTTCAAGCTTTCATATTCTTTGAACTTTCTCACTTTTCTTTTCTTTGGCTCTTTGGACTTTAATATGTCTTGGCTTTTAACAACTCATTCATGTCCTCATATTCTTCAAGGTTTCATATATCATCTTTAAATTCATGCTTTGACTCTTTTAAGCTTCATTTGATCCTTGTGAGCACTTTGACCTTGCTTTCATCATATTTGATCCTTGTGGGCACTTTAACCTTGCTTTCTCATATATGAGCCCTAAAACAACATTAAAGCACTTACACAAATATGTTAAATTCCACTTGTTTGTTAGCATCAAAACAAGATAAGAAGATTTTAAGCCTTGTGGGCACTTTAATCTTGCTTTCTTATATATGAGCGCTGAAACAACATTAAAGCCCTTACACAAATATGTTAAATTCCATTGCATCAAAACAAGATAAGAAGATTTTAAGCCTTGTAAGGCCAACAGGAAAGCAAAACTTTTTTTCTTGTTAGGCTGCTTTTATGTTTTGTTTGGACCAAAATAACATTGTTCTAACACTTTAGATTTGTGAATTTTTTATTTGTTTCTCCATGCCTTAGCCTCCAAATTTTGTGTTGATGTTTCTGCCATTTAAATAATTCATTTTCTTTTTTTTGAAAAATGGAAACTAAGATTTCTCCATGCAGTTCCTATTTAGTGTCTAATAGCATTGATTTAGTTTTCTTTCTATTGACAAATGATATGCAGGCTCAGGGAGCTGGAGTCGCATTTGGAAGTACTTCGTCCAATATAGCAAATCAAGTGCAAGAGCGTGCCAATTCTCCCAGGTAATTTCGAGATAAAAAGAATTAATCCTTCAACTGCATTATCTTTTCTAGTTTTAGTTCTTATCTTCAATTGCATTTAGTTTTTTACTTTAAAATGACAATTTTTTTGATTTGACAGCTCCGAAATGAAGCCGACTCTAGGGGAGGGGAGGGGCAGGGTTGTTTAGAATAATTTCTTAGAGGTTTGATGTAAATTGAGTAATGTGAATGCCAATCTTTGAGCTGCTTTGCGGAAGTTATAGCTATTGAGTTATTTTGTGGGCGGTCCAGATGGAAAGGAATGGGTAGTGTTTCAGGGTGAATGGGTTTCTTAATTTCTGATAAATGCATTGTTTGCTGATCTTTTTTTTATTATTATGATTCTTATTAGTGTGGTCTTTGCTTTGGCCAAAAAAAAAAAAAATCATGTTTGGAGAATGACTGGGTATGATTTAATATGCTTCCCTATTTAGTTTATTACTTGATTCAAAACAATAAAGTTGTATTCTTACTTATTCCTTTTTATCTTTTTCATGATTGAAATTAGGCATGGATGGTCGAGCTGAGGGATGCACCTGTTTCAGAGGGGAGTCAGCAAATGACAGATTTCCAGATAACTGCCCAGGTGCTTAGGGAACGAGCGGGGGGCTAGGTGAAAGGTCTTAGAAGTGGATACATCACCCCAAAAACATCATTATCTATGGGTGCGACAGCTCGTGCAGACATGGAATGAGCGTCGAGACGTCGAGTCTTGTGCGGAGGAGATGGTTTGACAGACGCAGATGGTGGAAATGGAGAACTAGGAATTGAAAGACACAGTGGCCACCGTTGTAGTGGAGAACCATGAATTGAAATAGATGATGTCCACTATTGTAGTGGAGAACCAGCAATTGAAAGACACGGTGTCCACCTTTCAAGTCCGACTGCAAGCCATGATGAATAGGCAAGCGCAACTTGAGCAAATGATGCGCCATTCTTGACCAGATGATGCGGGTGGCTTCTTTCTTTAGAAGGTATGTAAAACATAATTTGATTCTTTGTTGTTTTATTTGGAAACTAAGCTATTCTTTTCCTATGCATATTTCTTTTTCTTGGCATTTCAACTTCTGTTATCTGGAATTTCTGGTATATCAGAGTTGCAGTACTGCTGCTGCTTTTGTTGTTTTTTTTTATTTGTGTTTTTTCCTTAATTTTGTTTTCTGCTGCTTACTTTTGCTTCTGTTTTGTGGAACTTATGGCAAAAACATCACATATTATTGAAAACTTGTGTTATGGTATTCATTATTATGTTCTAGTATTGAAGATTTTGATATTCAAAACTTAAATTATAATGCTAATGTGTTCACAGTCAAGAATCTATTATATACGGTATTTTGTAGACAATTTCAATAGATGTGCACCTCATTTTTGTGAGGCACATGCCTTCACCTTGCCTTGTGCCTAGGCTTCAGGTATCCTTTGAATCCTAGTGTGCTTTGCGCCTTTGATTACTATGGCTCTGATCTTTCCAGGCATCCCTTGTAAAGTTCTTGTCTTGGACTTCCTTTTAGTGTTATAATCAAATTAATGCCACTTTTGAACCTGGTTAATTGCTAATGACATTGGTTTATTTCGTTCTGGCTTGTTTTAGAACACTGGAGGCTCTAAATGCAAGTCTAAAAATTTTATTGAGACTTGTCTTTAACTTGTGTGTTTGTTATTTGGGACATTCTGTTTTTCACTCCCTACTTTTTCCATGTGTTTGTAGAAATGAAAATGCTTTCATTTATTGTATTTGTATGCAACACTGCAACAGTTTTTTAGACCTTAAATTACCTGACAATCAAAAATCTAAACAAATGGTTGGTCAAGCAGCATGTTAGACCTTAAATCATCTAGTAACAAAGATAGATAGTAACATGAATGAAAGAATGGCATGTTTCTTCTGAGAAAAATGCATATTTATGAAATGTTAAACTACTTTGATGCATGTATTAACCTTTTTTCAAGAATAATCTGTGACTTATTGAAAATGTGAAAATGTTTTTTTTTCTAAAGTCTATGCATAGTGAAAGAATAATCTGAGAGAGAGAGAGAATGTATTTTCTCTAATGTTTTCTAAATATATTAATTAAATAATTTTATTGCTAAATTAAATTTTATTTTTTATAATTATATGACGAATTTAGAAATTTCATTCAATTTATAAAGAAGTTAAATAAGAGCTGTCTACTTAAGAAAATTTCTTCGAAAAATAAGAAAATTTCTTCAAAAAATATATTCACCATAAGTTATAACTCGGAAGGAGCATCATCTTTATAATTCTTTAAATTAAATGCTCTCATCATCTCATAACATTCATGTCCATATGCCTAGATGAATAACAATACTACACTAAACTCAATACTATCCACTGTTCTCTGTTATTTATATTCTTTAGTGGATAGATTATATATTGTGATTTGTTGATTGCTACCTAATTGCATGCTAGTCTAGAATGCCTCCTGCATGGCAGATGTAGTTGATCTGTATTGTATGCTGGTAGTGGATATAGGTTCTTGCGTGTCTTGAACTGAATTATAAATGACTTATTTGAACCAATCAGGTATAGGTTTTATAGGAAAATGTCCAATTTACAGATGACATGCTACCGAAATTTCGTTAAAATTTTTCCAAAAAAAACCATGTACAATGATAATTATGATAAAATGAATGTTAAAATATTTTTGAAAGGATGAATGAAAGTTAGGAATCATAAGAAAGGAGGCAATGTAGGCTTAGTTCATTTAAAGAAGCATTCATTTTTATATTTTTGGTCCGGTAAGCCTAAAACATTCATTGCCGAGCCTAAATCATTGAAAATCTTAAAAACACTTAGTTAAGGATTTGAAAATTAGAAAAATGCATAAGTTGAATATATACATAACTCAGAGGGAGCATCATCTTCATAATTCTTTAAATTAAATGCTCTCATCATCTCATAACATTCATGTCCATATGCCTAGATGAATAACAATACTACACTGAACTCAATACTATCCACTGTTCTCTACTATTTATATCCTTTAATTAATAGATTATATATTGTGATTTGTTAATTGCTACCTGATTGTATGCTAGTCTAGAATGCCTCCTGCATAGCGGATGCAGTTGATGTGTATTGCATACTGGTAGTGGATATAGGTTCTCGTGTGCCATGAACTGAATTATAAATGACTTATTTGAACCTTTCGGTATAAGTTTTATGGGAAAATATCCAATTTACAGATGACATGCTGCCGAAATTTTGTTAAAATTTTTCCAAAAAAAATCATGTACAATGATAATTATGATAAAATAAATGTTAAAATATTTTTGAAAGGATGAGTGAAAGTTAAATGGAAAGTCATTTCATTAAGCCCTGAATTTGCATTTATTAACATACATGGCAAATCATTTGCTTTTAATTATGGATAAACATTATCATTTGTCCATCACTAAGGATATTCTGTTTTGAGAACGAGATAAAGTGTTTACGTGCCTGGTTTGATGCATGCAACTATTTACATATTCATACGTACGTCATTCACATTCATTTCAGTTATTCATTTAGGATTGAAAATTATTGTATGGCGCACTCTCTATATTTTTTTTCCTAATTATATTGAGCGCTGACTCTCTATTTGTATGCTAATTTTTTTTTTTATGATTCTTAATTTGTAGGGTTCGTGGCTGTCATAACATCAGCATGATGCCATGCATGCATCCACTATAGTCGTCGGATGCAACTTTTGATTATTTCTTTGTAATTTTTATTGTTATTTGAACAAATGGAATTTTTGTATTTTAATTTGAATTTGCACTAGTATTTGTATTTGAATTTTGAATATTTTGAAATTTTTTTTTTTGTTATCTGAACGGATGTTATTTCTTTATTTTAATTGAATTTGTATTTGAATTCAAAATTTTGAATGATTTACGAATTTTTTAGTAATTATGGTTTTAGGTTATGTATGCAAAAATGTAATTACAGCTTTTTATAGGAATTGATGATTAAAAAAAATTAGTATTAAATATTTTTAAAATTTTTTAATTATTAGTGAAGGATTCAATTCGTCACTAATAGTAGAGTATTAGTGACAAATTATAAATTCGTCACTAATAATAAAGTATTAGTGAATGATTAAAATTCGTCACTAATAGTAGAGTATTAGTGACGGTTTTTAGATTTGTCACTAATAACATGCAATTAGTTAAGGATTCAAATCTTTCACTAATACCCTACTATTAGTGACGAATTTGTAATTTGAATCCTTCACTAATACTTTATTATTAGTAGCAAATTTGTAATTCGTCACTAATACCCTACTATTAGTGACAAATTTGAATCCTTCACTAATACTGTACTATTAGTGACGAGTTTGAGCGGAGTCGATGTAGAATTTATAGTGATAGTATTAGGATTTTAGTGACGGTTATAATCCATCACAAATACTCCTTTATTAGTGACAAATTTTAAATTCGTCACTAATAGTTAGTAGTATCGGTAGATATAACAACTATTTTAAAATCGCCACTAATACTTATAAATTCCTCACTAATAGTATTAGTGAAGAATTTATAAATATTAGTGACGGATTTGATCCTTCACTAATACCCTCATTTTTTGTAGTATTATCCTTATCCAAACTCAAACTTATGCTCTAGTATTTATTATCCTTAAAGTCTCAAGACCGTTAGGCTTAGATACCAACTATAATGTCGCGAACCCACCAAGTGGGGCCCGAAGTTTACATGTCCCAAACACCTGTTTCTGATACCATACACCACAATCATACAATGGAATTAAAATAAATAACCTCAATATAAATATCAGAGTCTAAATATATATATATATATATATATATATATATATCCGAAAACCACTGCAACCATTTGTTTATGCTACATTCCACCATTTATAAACATAAACTACATATAAACTGCTCATATAATCGCCCCAAAGTTTACCTAAATAAAATGCTACCCTATTTGGAGCTCTAAGCTCGATCTTCTGATGGACCTGAAAATATAACCATCCACTAGGGTAAGACACATCTCAGTAAGGAAGAATAAATCATAGCAATGTGTCGCAAGGAGTTTAAATAAATACAAAATCTATATTCATTTGTGTTTCACTATCCACAGTAGCTGAGAAAACGTATCATTAACTACAATACTATCATCTGAAATCATGCACGCATTCATAAATATTTTTACTAATAAAACCCAAGAATAGGGAAGTTTACCCACCTATACAAGTAGCTTCCCTCTGCTCTAATACTAATATCAGGGCACTCACCTTACTCAGTAAGCACTTGAGCTATGTCTATCGGCAAAGTCTCCAAGAATAGAGAAGATTACCCGCCCATCAAGTAGCTTCCCTCTACGATGGTACCAAGCTGAAAATTACTAGGGCACTCGCCTTTCTCAACAAGCTCTTGGCAGAAAGTTTACTTTGCCATAAATATACATATAACTAAATTAACATACCATTTTTCTTATCAGACCATGTTCCACACAAACTATCCACATAGGAGAACACTATCCACACAGGACTTTTATTCATATAAAATACATGGTCCACATAGGACTAATATCTTCACAAAATGCATTGTCCACACAGGACTAACATCTTCATAGAATGCACGGTCCACACAGGACCCACTAACCACCAGTAAAAATCCCCACGATCTACCCGTAGTATATCAATAGAACAACCTCCTCAGGCTTGCCAATACTCTACTCCAATATGTAATGACAATATATAAACTCCTCAAGCCTGCCAATGTATATCGCCATTACATCCAAGTAATATAACGAACTCCTCAGGCCTACCAACATTATATTGTGATACACATGAATAACCACGCAAAAGGACTCATATACACACATCACATTATTTATCACACAGCAATCTCAAGCAGCGAGTATTCACAACCCAATCTTTATTCACAAATAAACTTTACTCACAACTAGCCACAATCCAACAGTATATTCCATCATTCGGTACTCATAATAGCTAATTAAAATTATGAAAAGTGTATTCCTACCACACAATTTATTTTCCATATATATATATATAGCAAAAGTCAATATTTTCTAAATACCTAACTGTTCAGATAAATCCTATCTTAATATATATATTTTTGAATACTCAAGTTAAACGGCTTAAAATAAATAAAAACCTACTATAATTAGTTCCCCTTACCTGGTTTCCAAAATTACGCCCACGGAAACCCCGCAATGTCGCATGCGGCACTCAGCCAAACCCTAATTCAAAAGCCCGAGTTTATCAACCGAAACTTCAATAGAATGCTATTTTATCATTCCCGAGGCCCTATATACTCCATATTAATAATAAAACTTAAAAATACCCAACTTACCCTAGTTTTGTAGTGGTGCCCAAGTACTCCAAATTGAAAATCTGCTTCACCTATGTTGCAGAGAATCTTCCCAGGGACCTCATGGTGGTTCTTGATCATCAATATGGGCTAAATTGGGTCTGAAATCAAAGAGAGAATGTGGGGGAGCCGTAGGTAGAGAGAGAGTGGCGTGAGAAGAGAGAATTCCTCACTTAAAATGAAATCTTTCTTATTTATAAGCAGAGCTTTGTCGACGAGACACGTGGATTCGTCGATAAGCCCAAGAAGAACGTTCATCGATAAAACCTTGAGCTCATCGACAAATTTCAAAAATACCCAAAACCTCTCTCAGTAAATCTTCCTCGTCGAGGCACATATACTCGTTGAAGAAATCTAAAAGATCGTTCGTCGACGAGAAGATCACATTCGTCGATGAGTACCTGCTTGATACCCTTTTTAAATTTCTTTTCCCTTTCTTTTATTTTCTCTTTTTTCCTCTTATTTATTTTCTTTTATTTTTATGAGTTCGGGTTATTACAATATTAACCAATGTACTTTCTTAGATTAAAAGGTCTTCTCAATCTCAATTTTTCAACAAACCCGCACTTTGAAACACAATTTCAATAAGTTGAAATTTAAATAGAAAAGGGTAGAGAGAGTGAGATCGAGATTTTTTACGAGGTTCGGCTTATCCCCAACCTACATCCTTGCCTTAGGCAAGACCACCTAAGGATTCCACTAACTCGTTCCTTTGCGGGCGAAACAAACCAATTATAACCCTCCTTTAGGGTGGAGCTCCCTCTCCAAGTGATACCCCACGCTTGGTAACAACGATCCAATCACCTGAACAATAAAAGAAACAAGAAACAAGAAACAATTTCTTTTGTACAAAGAATGCTCTCAAATAGAGCTAGTTAGAACAATGAAAATCACTATATACTTCAATAACAAATATCAAAAGAAATTGAATTGAAGTTCAAGAATAATTTAACCGGATTACTTCTCTTAGATAAGAATCAGCAATTCAGATTGTAGTGCTCAAAGAAGAATGATTAGCAGCTCAAAATTTCAGTAATTCTCAGATTGCAAGAGTGAGCATAAGAGAGCTTTAAGAGAATGAGAAAGCTTTGAGCTTAAGAGCAGATTTTCAATTCCTTGGTGTGAGTTTGATTTGTGAAAACATGTATTTATAGGCTCAAAAAAAGATTAATTCGTGTTGCCCAAGTTTACTTGGAGTATTTCCCATGTTTTTACAAAATTTGGGACTCAAGAAACTTAAATTTGAATTTTAAAACTTTTAAAAAATACAGTCATTAACAGTGTTCAGGCGCCTGAAGTCTTGGAGTTAGTCGCCTGAGGTTCCTTAGAACTATGAAATTTTAATTGAAAACGGGTCAGGCGCCTAAGGTGACAAGGGTCAATCGCCTGAGCCTATACTGCTTCTTTAGAAATTTATTAGGAAAATCTTCAGTCATCTGAGGAAAATCTTTAGGCACCTGAGCTTATTCTTTAGTCGCCTAAATAGTTATATTTTCTATTTTTTAGTTCAGTTTTCAAAAACACTTAGCTCTGTTGCTTTGTTACTTATAAAAATGTTTTCTAGGACTTTAAAACAAGGTCTCTAAGTCCAAGAAAAACCCCTAATGAGCTTCAAAATATTTCCATATGATATTCAATATGAAGTACTTATATAGTTTATCCTAAAGCCTTAAAAACTCTAAGCTTGAAGTCTTCATATGTGTCTTTGCTTTGAGTCCTCTTGACTTGAGCTTGAGTCAACTTTAGGTTTCCACATGATTTGATCATTTTGGGTCCATTTGAGCTTCCTTTGGATCACTCTAAATGTGAGTGTTGCTTTGTGGTCCTTGGTGATCTTGAACTTGCATTTCTTTTGATCTTTTTAACTTTGTCATTTAAGCTTCCCTAAAATATCATCACTTAATGATTTCACCTTATGCTTGAAGGCCCAACATCGATCAATAGTATGGTCGGGAGAGTTAGCATGGTACTCACAACGAACCCCAAGATCATACCATCGTGGAGGAGGGTTCGTAACGGGCATCCCAGGGATTGCAAATACCATCCCCCTTTCCTGCAACTGAGGAAATAATTTGGCATATGTCATGGGAATGGGGTCCACCCTTCAGAAGTTTCTGGTCACATTCTTGTCTCGTTCTTGTTGATTCGGCTGGATTGGTGTAAGCCTAAGAGTCATGAATTGGGCTAATCTTGAATGCTTCCATCAATCTAATAGTGTTGAAGTGAATTTATATTTGGCAATCAAATTGGTTGTGGGTTTGAGCATTGTGGTTGATTGGCTTGATAAGTTTAATTATTTGTGTGGTTGAAGATTGAATGTTTTATTAGTTGTCTTGTTGATTGTTTAAAAGAAACCAAGTTCTTGTTTGATTGATAAAATAGATAAACAAGTTAAAGAATTGGTTAAGGACTTTAAAAATAAATTTTTAAAAGCCAATTCACCCCCCCCCCTCTTGGGAAGCTATTCCTAATTTCAATTGGTATCAGAGCGGGGTTATAGCAAATCTTAACTAGTAGCTATAAAACGATCTAAATAGCTCACTTAGGTGTAGCTCCCTTTGGAGGGGGACAATCTTCAACTAGGTCACCAATATTTTATGGTTTGAACTATACCTTCTGGAAAAAGAGAATGCAAATCTATCTTCAAACTATGAATTGGAAAGTTTGGGAAGTTGTCATGGAAGGTGACCAAATTCCTTTTAAACTAGTCGATGGAAAACAAGTTCCCAAGGAGAAAAATGATATAACAAACTTAGCGCCATGAATGTCTTATTTTGTGCTTTAGATGCCAATGAATTTAATAGAGTAATGGCTTGCAAATCAGCTAAGGAGATATGGGACAAACTAGAAGTAACATATGAAGGCACTATAGATGTTAGGGATAATAGGATCGATATGCTCACGAGTGAATATGAAGCCTTTAGGATGAACCCGAATGAATCCATAACTAATATGTTTACTAGGTTCACTCACATAATCAATTCCTTAAATGCACTAGGAAAAACCTACACTACTCATGAGATGATAAGGAAAATTCTTAGAGGGCTGCCACCTAAATGGGAACCAAAAGCTACTGCTATAACGGAAGGAAGAAATCTGAAAACTACTTCCTTAGATGAGCTTATAGGTTTTTTCCTTACATATGAAATGGCAATGAATGAAAAAAAATGGAAAAACCAAAACCCAAGAATCAATAGCCTTCAAAGTCTTAAAAGACAACTCAAGTAGTGAAATGGATGAAGATGAAGTAGCCTTCATATCTAAAAAGCTAGCAAAGATTCTAAGAAGGAAAAATAAATTCAAAAGAAAATCCAAATCTGAATCAGATGAAGAAGAAGAAGAAGTTCGCAAGAAATCTAAAAATAAAACTCCTACATGCTATAATTGCAATAAAGTCGGACATATAAAACCAGAATGTCCACTACTAAATAAAGAGTCTAAGAAGAAAACAAAAAGGCCATGAAAGCCACTACTTGGGATAGTACAAGTAGTTCGGAATATGAATCAAGCGACCAAGAGGTTGCTTACATATGTTTTATGGCATGGGATAACGAAGAAAACTCCTCAACTAAATCTTCAAATAATTCTTGTAGTGATGAATCAAGTGATGAGAGTATGTCATCTTATGATGAACTTCAAAATGATCTATTCGAAGTACATAAGATGCTGATGAAAGCAAATAAACAAAACACCTCATTGAAGAATAAGAATGAAAGTTTAATGAAAGAGTTAGAATTCTTAAAGAATGCTGAAAGAGATAAAGACTCAAAACTCAAGCAATTAGAACATAAGTATGAATCAGCAATGAAAGAAATAGAATCCAAAAATCTTACTGAAAAAGAAAACAACTTGAAAATCAAGAAATTAGAAAGTAAGAATGAACAAATGATAGAAGATCTTTGATCCCTATCCTCTACGGTATATGAGAAAGATATGTATATTTCTGGATTAGAGGATAGAATAAGAAAATTATCTCTAGAGCTAGAGAAATCATTAAAGAAGGTTGATAACAAGAAAGACATAAAGTTAAATGATCTCAAGAATCAAATCAAAGATAAGGATAAAATTATTTACAACTTTACAAAAGGAAAGGAAAACCTTGATAAGATGATTGGCTCACAAAGAATGTTATTAAACAAAGAAGGCATTGGTTTTCATGGAGTTGAAAATAAAAATAAAAAGAGTCTGTACATGGGATATTTCTTAAAAGGATCCACAGACTATGCAAACACGTCTTCTAATGCCTACACTAACACCATATGCTATCAATGTAAGAAAAATGGGCATATAAAATTTGAATGTCCATTTAAGAGGAAAGATGTTAAAACAAAATAAGTATGAAAGATAAAAGAAACATCTCTTGACAAATCAACTGGACTCAAGAAGGTATGGGTACCAAAAGTGAAATAATAACTTCATACAAACATAAAGAAAATAGCATTGTTGGTTCAAAATCATAGGATGATTATTTACAAGGCTTAAATTAAGAAAATATTAAGAAATAATCAAATTGAGCTTATTACTTAAATACCTTAATTAAGAAGAAGATATTTGAGAATGAAAGCCTATATGTTACATGCTTACATGCCTATTTGATAAGCTCCCTACTTATGTGATGTACTGATATGCTATATGCTACATGAGTATGACTTGACTTGACTTGACTTATATTGATAATTTATGGCTCATTATATTGCAAACTTGAGCATGATTATGAAGCTAAATCTTGATATAAGAAGATAGAGTTTGAGCATGAGCATGAATCTTGATATAAAATTAATTTTTGACTATGCATGCTAATAATGAATCAAGTAGATAAATTTGTCTTGTGCTGCTCTTTATATTGGTATCCATGAGTTATGAATGATATTTTTGATATCCATGAACTATGCATGATATGATATTAGCTTTGGTATCTATAAAGTTTTTTTTTGGTATCACATTTTAAAATTTTTAATTGGCATCACGAGGTAAAAGGTTCAATTGGTATCACAAATTGATATTTAAAAATGATTTAAAAATGATAAGCATTGATGATGTTAACATGATATTGGTATTCAATGATTGTGTTCATAAGAACATATAGGATATGAATCAATATATGAAATATGGATAGTAAACTTAAAAGCATAATTGGTATCAAATCTAAATGTATTAAATTCAGGGGGAGTATTATGACTTATTGCTTGTATTATGGTTCTTCCCTAATTATTAAATTGAAATCATGGAATAAATAATCAGTATCATGAATTATTATGCACACTGAAGTTTAAAGTACTATACTTTTTATGATTGCTCATAGTCTTAGTATTTAAAGTCTTACTCTTTTTTATCAATGTTAAAAGGGGAAGAAGTTTTAGGCAGCAAAAATGGAGCATGATATTAAAAATTTATGAGCACGATATATATATATATCAAAAGGAGGATAAGTACTTGACGTTGATTGATATTGATATCAAATAATGTGATTTTGATATATGAGCTTGACACGTGAAAATATTTTTTAAATGATGCTTATTGAACGGGGGAGCATTTTTAAGGCTTACTCAAATTTTTGCTCCTCGTTTGTCATCATCAAAAAGGGAGAGATTGTTGGCCTTACAAGACTTAAAATCTTATTATCTTGTTTTGATGCTAACAAATAAGTGAAATTTAACGTATTTGAGTGAGTAATGTTATTTCAGGGCTCACATATGAGAAATCAAGGTCAAAGTGCTCACAAGGATCAAATGAAGCTTACAATAGTCAAAGCATGGATTTAAAGATGATATATTAAACCTTGAAGAATATGAGGACATGAATGAGTTGTTCAAAGTCCAGGAATATTAAAGTCAAAAGAGCCAAAGAAAGGCAAAGTGAGAAAGCTCAAAGAATATGAAAGCTTGAAGAAAAGATGGACTCAATCCAAGGACAAAGCATGAAGACTTAAGAACCCAGAATAAGAAAAGTCTTAAAAGTCTTTATGTAAGTATTTTAATGTTTAAATATCGTTTGAAATATTATGAAACTCTTAGGTTAATTTCTTGGACCTAGATACCTTTTAAAATACTTGGAAAATATTTTTTTAAGGTCAAAAATTATTTTATAAAGGTTAGAATCATTTTTGGAATGAAAAGCACCAAAAAGAGTTTTTCCAAATGCTGTCAGTTTTTATACATCCGCATTGAGGTGTATTTATCACTATCAAAACCTCCTTATTTTAAATGATGCTTATTAAAAGGGGGAGCATTTTTAAGGCTTACTCAAATTTTTGCTCCTTGTTTATCATCATCAAAAAGGGGAAGATTGTTGGCCTTACAAGACTTAAAATCTTATTATCTTGTTTTGATGCTAACAAACAAGTGAAATTTAACATATTTATGTGAGTAATGTTATTTTAGGACTTATATATGAGAAAGTAAGGTCAAAGTGCTCACAAGGATCAAATGAAGCTTAAAAGAGTCAAAGCATGAATTTAAAGATGATATATTAAACCTTGAAGAATATGAGGACATGAATGAGTTGTTGAAAGCCAAGAAATATTAAAGTCAAAAGAGCCAAAGAAAGGCAAAGTGAGAAAGCTTAAAGAATATGAAAGCTTGAAGAAAAAATGGACTCAATCCAAGAACAAAGCATAAAGACTTAAGAACCTAGAATGAGAAAAGTCTTAGAAGTCTTTATGTAAATACTTTAATGTTTAAATATCGTTTAAAATATTATGAAGCTCTTAGGTTAACTTCTTGGACCTAGATACCTTTTAAAATACTTGGAAAATATTTTTTTAAGGTCAAAAATTATTTTATAAAGGTTAAAATCATTTTTGGAATGAAAAGCACCAAAAAGAGTTTTTCCAAATGCTGTTAGTTTTTATACATCCGCATTGAGGTGTATTTATCACATTCAAAACCTCCTTATTTTAAATGATGCTTATTGAAAGGGGGAGCATTTTTAAGGCTTACTCAAATTTTTGCTCCTTGTTTATCATCATCAAAAAGGGGAAGATTGTTGGCCTTACAAGGCTTAAAATCTTATTATCTTGTTTTGATGCTAACAAACAAGTGAAATTTAACGTATTTGTGTGAGTAATGTTATTTCAGGACTTATATATGAGAAAGCAAGGTCAAAGTGCTCACAAGGATCAAATGAAGTTTAAAAGAGTCAAAGCATGGATTTAAAGATGTTATATTAAACCTTGAAGAATATGAGGACATGAATGAGTTATTGAAAACCAAGAAATATTAAAGTCAAAAGAGCCAAAGAAAGGCAAAATGAGAAAGATCAAAGAATATGAAAGCTTGAAAAAAAAGATGGACTCAATCCAAGGACAAAGCATGAAAACTCAAGAACCTAAAATGAGAAAAGTCTTAGAAGTCTTTATGTAAGTACTTTAATGTTTAAATATCGTTTGAAATATTATGAAGCTCTTAGGTTAACTTCTTGGACCTAGATACCTTTTAAAATGCTTGGCAAATATTTTTATAAGGTCAAAAAATATTTTATAAAGGTTAGAATCATTTTTGAAATGAAAAGCACCAAAAAGAGTTTTTCCAAATGCTGTCAGTTTTTATACATTCGCATTGAAGTGCATTTATCACTATCAAAACCTCCTTAGTTTAAAATGTGTCAACATGAAAGTTGTAGGATTTTCTCTTTGCTTTCTTTTGACACCAAGAAAACCTAATTTGGAGGTATACAAAAAAACTTATGGTCAAAATACTAAAGTAGGGTCACAACTATCAGCCAACCGAATACTGTTCATGGGAGGAACTTCAGCTGACTGAACAGCACACAAAACCACTTCAGACAACCGAAGTGTAATTTCAGATATCTGAAAAATAACTTCAGATGACTGAAGATTAAGTTCAGTCATCTGAAGATTTTTTTTCTGAATTTTCTAAAGAGGCAGAACCTCCTCAGACGATTGAACCCGAAAGTTCAGTTATCTGAACACTGTTAATGGGCATATATTTTTCAAAAGTTTTTAAATTCAAACTTATATTGCTTGGGCTCCAAACTTTCTAAAAACTTGAAAAATTATCTAAGGAAACTTTAGCAGTAAGGAAACATGTTTGAAAACCTATAAATACATGTTTTTACAAATCAAAACAAACCATGAATTGAAAATTTTGTTTTAGAAGCTGAAAGCACTCTTGTTATTCTAAAAGCTCTCTTGTTCACTCATTGCAAATCTCTTTTGCTGAGATATTCTGAAGTATTAATCCTTCCTTCTCTGAATTCCTACTGCTAATCCTCATCTAAGAAGGATATTGGTGAATTCTACACTTAAGCTTCATTTTATTTCATATTGATATTTTACATTGAAGTATATAGTACTGAACTTGTACTAACTTGCTCTTTGTGAGAGTATATTTGTATGCATATTATATCTTTTTTCTTGTAATTCTTTGACGTTCCAAGTATTGTTTGGATCGTTGGCTAAGCAAGGGGATATTTCTTAGAGAGGCGGGCTCTAGCCTAAAGGAGTGATCGAAAGAGGGGACATCGTTTGGAGAGGCAAGCTCTAGCCTAGTGAAGGACTGTTTGAGTGTGGGGTATCACTTGTAAAGGTTTTGTTCCATCCGTCAATGGAACAGGTTTAATGAATCCTTTGGTGGTTTGCCAAAGTCGAGGACGTAGGCTGAGTATAAGTCAATCCTCGTAGAAATCTCCGTCTCAGTCTCTCTTTCCTTATTCTTTATTTTTAGTACATATTTAAATTGCGTGGATGGTTTAAATTTAAAATTATATAAACTACGTATATTTGGAAATCAAGTGAACCTTAAAGTTTGATTTTGATTTGAGTTTCGGAAACCGAAAGGGAGTACGTTGGTTGAACCATTCTTTGCGGAAACCATACAGGAGTACGTTACTTGACTAAACATCCCAAAGATAAATTAACTTAAGAGTTTTATTTGAATCCTGAAATTTGGAAAGAGTAATTGGATTTTATATTGAACATCATATTAAAGAAGAAATTTCAAATATACAGGGCTTTGTTCAAACTCATATTTACCACTGGGCTGAACACAACATAAAAGCTGAAAGTTAGATATACTAATCTTGAATGCTTCCATCAATCTAATAGTGTTGAAGTGAATTTATATTTGGCAATCAAATTGGTTGTAGGTTTGAGCATTGTGGTTGATTGGTTTGATTAGTTTAATTATTTGTGTGGTTGAAAATTGAATGTTTTATTAGTTGTCTTGTTGATTGTTTAAAAGAAACCAAGTTCTTGTTTGATTGATAAAATAGATAAACAAGTTAAAGAATTGGTTAAGGACTTTAAAAATAAATTTTTAAAAGCCAATTCACCCCCCCCCCCCTTCTTGGAAAGCTATTCCTAATTTCACTTTCAACTTCCCAAGCACCTGACTCTGTTTTTTCTCCTCTCCTACACTCATTCTCCTTCGAACCCAAGTGCTTATACACTCAAAATCCTTCAATTAAATCTTAAAGAACATCACCTACACCTTTCCCTCACGATTTTCTCGAGTTTTACCATTCGAATCATCATGCTACAAACAAAAACCGCTGGATACAAAGGATCCAATTGTGGGAAAGATGATTGCGAGAACATCAAGAAGTGGTTTATAAGTCCTCATGCAAAGAAACTTTACAAAGATCATATTCGTTCCGCAGACCCCATTTTCAATAAAGTCCTAGATACTTTCCCAAAATTTTATCTATGTTTAGAGCGTTAGGTTGGAAGAAATTTGTCACCTATTAGGCTAAAGGTATCTTTCCTAATCTAGTTAAGATTTTTTATGCAAACTTGGTTAAAGGAGACACGGTAACTACTATCGAAGTTATGGGAACGGCAATTGCACTTACTCCACAAACTTTGGCAACTATTTTCAACATTCGACAATGTGAATTTGAATCTCCAGCATTTGGACAATCATGGATTATGGAACAAGGTTTTACCCCTGAAGAATTTCTGCCACTGATTATGGAGATG
This sequence comes from Malania oleifera, assembly GCF_029873635.1. NCBI lineage: Eukaryota > Viridiplantae > Streptophyta > Magnoliopsida > Santalales > Ximeniaceae > Malania > Malania oleifera. The sequence goes on along the minus strand of NC_080421.1, from coordinate 77,038,316 downwards.
GAACCGGTTTATTTTGGGCATCCTCCGCCCTATAAACAATTAAAACTTCAGGCACAAATCCTCCAAAAGATCATCACATATAATATTTTTCCTCAAGTAGGATCACACGACTACATCTCTTATTTGGACTATTTCGTCATGTGGTGCTTACCTAAAGAAAAGAAGCTTGATTTATCAAGTTTGATTCTGAAATGAATGGTCTTAAGAACCGAAGCATGCAGAGTAATTTTACCATATGGAGGCACTCTGAATCTAATCTTTGCCCATCTCCACATAGCCTCTCCAAATGACTTGTTCATCAAGCGGACCCATTATGACATTTTCTCATCTACTACTCTTAAGCAAATGGGTTATGAAAAACACGAGCAAGGCTGGTTTCCTAAGTTGGGAAGAAGACGAAGGCAAGATCCTGTTCCACAACCACCGGCTCAACAACCTACTCCTCAGGTAGATGATGCACCTTCTTGGTTTCTTCCTTTTCATCAACAATTTATCGTATTTAGTTGTGAAATGACATCTGGACTTCAAACTCTTCATGAAGATTTTTCATTTCTTCAAACCAACTATTCTTCACTAGATCAACGACATGGTCGTATTGAAAAGCACATAGTTGTCTTTTCACAAGGAAAACATCCCATGGAGATAAGTGAAGCAGGCACTAACAAAGAAAATGATGAGGAAGATGAAGATGATAAAGAAGCAGAAGAAGGAACTGAAGATGACAATAAAGCTGCAGATGTTTAGATATTTTTTTGAAATTTGTATTTCAGATTGTTACTTTGTAATTCTTTACTATTTCTCATGTTGTTTTTGGACACCTTGATTACAACATGATAACTAATATTCTTTATTTTCTGTGCTATTACTGCTTTATGTTTTAGCATGTTTGTGTTTATCTCTTTTTGATTGATATCAAAAGGGGGAGAACTTTTGAGCAAAAGTGCAAGCACATTGCTGAACTAAAACTCTGATATGCAATCATATAAATGTGAAAGCACATTGATGAACTTAACATTGATGAACTTGAATTATAAACTTGAATTGAATTTGATGAACTGAAACTCTCATATGCAATCATACAAATAAATGACTTATTTTCAAAATTATGTTAAGATTATTTTTTTTGTAAGGGGGGCCTTCTTAAGGCTTATTCATTTTTGCTCCTAATTTGTCATCATCAAAAAGGGGAAGATTGTTAGCCTAACAAGGTTTAAGAATCTTATTTTGATGATAGAAAATCAAGAGAACTTAACATATGTGGTTAAGTGATGATATTTCAGGATTCAAGTGGTTTTAATAAAAGGTTCAAGATCTCAAGTGCTTGATGAAGTTCATTAAAAGGTTGGACTCAAAGATAGAAGATCAAATAAAGCTTAAAATCCTTTGAAGAAAGAAGCCAAGATAGACTCAAAGAATGGAAGCGAAAGCATGAAGACTTAGTATTATAGAAAGATAGAATATTAAGAAGTCTCATGTAAGTACTTCATTAAAATTCAACATAAATGGTTGAAGCTCTTAGAAATTATTATGGACTTAGAGACCTATTTTTGAAAACCCCAGAAAATGTTTTTAATAAGTCTCATTTAAGTTTTGCAAAATCAAATGTTTAAAGTATTGAAAAATAAAGTTTTTGGAATATTGTAACGTCAGGCAATTGACATTGTTTGATTAGTTGACTAATATTTTTGTGTTGAATAAATTGAGCGAACAGAATAGAATCGGGTGACTGACCTCATAGGCTCAAGTGACTAACCACATTCTGTGTTTGAAATTTCGCTGAATTATAAAGGATCAGGTGACTGACCCCAACAATCTCAATCGACTTACCTTCAATTTTTTTGAATTTAAAACAGTAAGGGAAAGTTTTCAAAACTAATTGCGTGGTCCTCAAACTTTGTAAATAACTTGGGGAATACTGCGAGTAAACTTGGAGAATACAAAAGAGATGAAGCTCAAACTGATTGCTTGGTCCTCAAACTTTGTAAAAAACTTGGGGAATATGAAATATCACTTTGTCCATCTATAAATACATACTAAACCAAAGGATTACATACACCAACAATTACCAACAAGTAGCTATTGATCTAATTCTCATACTTTCAAAGAGTTCTTGCTAAATATTTGCTGACAAGCTATTGCTGAGTATTTGTTAAATTAAAGCTTGAGGTTCTTGTGCATTAACTGAGATTTTTCAAATCTAAAAAAATCCGGTGATATTTAATTTGAGCTTCATCTCTTTATATCGTTAATTTACTGAAGTATATTGTGCTTTTAATTTGTACAAATCTACTATAACTGAGAGTGTTCTTTGTACGGCAACAAAGTTTGTTTTTTTTCTTGTTGTTTTTAACAATTCAGGGTTATTGAATCGTTGGCTAACGAGAAGGGGTATTCTTTTTAGAGAGAGATCTCCACTTGAGAAGGAGAGAGGTTGTAACTTGGCCTAATAAAAAGTTAGAATCCTCACAGCGGTTGCTTGGGGCAAGGATGTAGGCTGCTGGCCAAACCTTGTAAAAACCCAGTTCTAAGCTCTTCTCCCTACTCTCTTTACTTTCTACAAGTATGTTATCAGCGTGGATGATTTTTATATCTTGCTAAACTTTGGAGAGTGCTGGAATTTTGTTTTGAAAGTATATTTAAATTCAGCATACATTAGTTAGTTGGTTGGTTTAACAAATTTATCAAAGTTCTGATTTTGAATATTAAAACAGTTGCAAGGTATCTTAAATTAAAAGTTTTCAAAAATCAAATATCTGAAAATTATATTGATTGGAGTAAAGGAATACAATCTGAGTTTTTAAAATCTGAGTTTTATTTTTTAACTATCCTATTATGATTTTTAGAATTTAATCAACTGAGTGTCAATATCAAAGATTTGAATTTGAGATTGAATATTGGTTAAACTTAATTGATTATCAATAGTATTGTTGTTAGTGGTAAATTGCTGAGATTAAAATTCAACTAAGGAATTTTTAAATACAAAGTAAGTAAAGAAATTTAAAAAACCCAATTCATCCCCCCCCCCCCCCTCCCCCACTCTTAGGAGTTCACCTTACTTTTCAATAATGATACCAAATAGCCTCTTAAAAATCTTGTGAATGGAGAGGCCTAACTTAGGATTTGTACCTATTAGGCCACTACTCAGGTATGGATTTTTTGATCTGACATCTTATGCTCTCATTACCAGTTGCAAGGATCCAAGTACTTTTCAAGAGGCAGTGTACGGCCATGAGAAAAGTAGATGGATGGGTGTTATGGTGGAGGGAATAGAGTCATTGCATAAGAACCAAGCGTGAGATTTGGTGGACCTTCCAGAAGGGAAGAGGGTGATAGGCTGAAAATGGGTGTATAAGAAGAAGAAAACAATTTTAGAAAATGAAGGAGAGAAGTTCAAGGCACGGTTAGTAGCAAAGGGACACTCACAAAAGAAAAGAGTTGATTATGATGAAATCTTATCACCTATGTTAAGACACACTTCCATCAGGGTAGTGTTGGGATTAGTGGCACATTATGATATGCATTTGGAACAAATGGACGTGAAGACAACATTTCTCCATGGTGATTTGGAGGAGCAGATCTATATTGTACAGTCAGAAGGATTCAGTTAACTCGAACAAGAGCATTTGGTTTGTAAACTGAAGAAGTCACTTTACGGGCTGAAACAATCTCCGAGGCAATGGTACAAACATTTTGATTCCTATATAATCCGGATAGGCTACAAGAGGTGTGAGTATGATTGCTGCTTGTATGTAAAGAATCTTGATGATGATTCTCTCATTTTCTTGTTGTTTTATGTTGATGATATGCTAATTGCTGCAAAGGATATGACTGAGGTAAATCAATTGAGAACTCTGTTGAATAAAGAGTTTGACAAGAAAGATCTTGGTGCAACCAAGAAGATATTTGGGATGGAAATTCGCAAGGACAAAACTACAGAGAGATTGTAGTTATCTTAAGGTGATTATGTGGAGAAAGTGTTGGAGAGGTTTAGCATGGCTGATGCAAAACCGGTAAGTACACCGTTAGCGAATCATTTTAAATTGTCTACAACTCAATGCCCAGGACGGATGATGATATCCGTGACATGTCAAAAGTCCCCTTATGTTAGTGCAGTGGGGTGTTTAATGTATGATATGCTATGTAAAAGGCCGGATCTGGCACAAGCTGTCAATGTGGTAAGTAAGTTCCTTTCAAATCCGGGTAGATCGCATTGGGATGCCGTCAAATGGATTTTTAGATACTTATGGGGTACTACTTCTCTCTATGACATCATATTCAACAAGCAATAGAGTAATCCGTCAATTGTGGGATATGTTGATGCAGATTATACAAACGATCTGGATGATAGAAGGTCTACAACAGGATATGGATTCACTCTTGTGGGAGGACCTATTTGTCGGTCTTGCACTGTAGGAATGTATATTCCTGTTCAATAACATAAGAACTTTCTTTTGCAAATTATGATATACTTATACAATCTGTAGACATTCTCATCCTATTAAAATACTCAATCAATTATTAGAAATATATATATAGATGCTGCCACCCGCAGACAATCCCATGTGGGATTGGTCTGGTCTGGTATGAGCAAAGAAAATCTGATCATCATAGCTGCAGTATGGACAGCATAACCACTCTGATCCTAACCATTCCATGCCCAAACTCCAACACTTGAACATGCATGGATGCCTTTCCGAGATGTTACCTATCAACTTTATATATGCCTAATCTTTGCTTGCATGTCAATTGGATACTTTCTTCTCCGCCATTATAAATCTTTCAAAATTACATCTGCTTCAAACATTAATTAAGATGAAGCTTGGACTAAAAACTAAAACAAAATTTATTATGATGAAGTGATTTAAGTAATTATCACATAATAGACCCTATGATGAATTAAAATAGAAAATGAAAAATAAACGTGGTCAATAACTAGATTTTTGAAATTGGGAATTATATAAACTTGTATCACATGTAGATATTATTAGTCAAATTTTTTGAAGATTTTTAAAAATGTTACTTGTCTAGTTGATTTGGTCCAGATATATATCAGGTGCAGTAGTACTTAATTGGTCATGAGACCGAAAGATCAACAAAAATATGTAAATTTCATATTCATGCTCACAATAATATGGAATTTTTGTACACATTCAAAGTTGTGAGACAAAAATATTTCTAATATCTAACTACTTTAGACAAAGTATATCACTAATAATATAACATTGTGAGAGAGAAAAAATAAAAAATATGCTAAACGAAAAATTAATTTTACAATACTCTTGGAATTTGGATGGGAAAAAAGAAATCAAAGGAACCTATTTTTTTATGTTTAATTATGAAGAAAAGTGAGAGAGAAAAAATAAAAAATATGCTAAACGAAAAATTAATTTTACACATCATTAATATTTATTTTTAAAATTTTAAATTATATTAAAATATTTTTTCACTTTTACTAGCACTTATTATTGAGAGAAAATATAATCAAAATAAATCCTCTTCTTAATAGCATTTGATCTCTTTTTCCTTGGCTTGAGCTTATTCTCATTTATAACGAAACCAAACGCGGCTACGATCAATTCAAGCACTTGTTATGGCATCTTCTAAATTTGTTCACTTTGAAGAATAAGCTATATATGACCCAAAAATAAAATTAAAGTCAAACATATATATATATATATATATATATATATATTTTATAAAAACCGCTTTCGAGATAGTTTGCATTCAAACATTAATTAAGCTTGGACTAAAACTAAAATAAAATTTATTATGTTGAAGTGATTCAAGTAATTATAAACCTAATAGACCCTATGATGAACTAAAAGATAGAAAGAAAAATTGATATCCATAGTCAATAATTAGATTTTTAAAAATGGGAACGATATAAAGATATGTTAGAGATGAATGTTGTTAGTCAAATTTTTAAAGACTCTTGAAAATGTGATATTCATCTAGCTTATTTTCAAGTTCAATTTGGTTCGCAGTAATACTTAATTAATTGGTCAGGAGAATAATGTGAAATTTTTGAACACATTCAAATTTGTGAGACTAAAATATTTCTAATATCTAACTATTTCATATAAAGTATATCACCAATAATATAACGTTATTACCCATGACTAGGTTATTTATAGTAGTACATGATTTGGTAATATTATTATTATTCACTAATAATAATAATTATGTTATAACATATTGTATTGTTAATTATATACTTGTTGCTTTTATATTCATAAATTCATATTCTTCAACTTAGAACATATTAATGTGATCTGATAATCAGTTGTTATAATATTTAAAATGTAAAATAATATTATTATATAATAAGTTGTTATATTATAGTTAAAAAAAAAAGAACCTCCATTACATGTTATCAACAAAGTTTAAAGGGCATTTCAGTATTTTTACTAAAATATTTTGCGAGCACGTTAAAGAAAATATAAACATGAAAAGAAGAAGTTTTAAGTCTCATTAGGTGGGGTTTGCTACGGGAATTATTTTAATTTTTTTTTTCACAAACTCACTAGATCTAGAAAGTTTTTTTTTTTTTTATTGGACTAAGGACTATAAAGAGCTTCTTTACTGTCTAATTCTAAATTATTTTAAATCTATCCTTACCTTTTTTCATATAAGAAACAATAACTAACTCGCTCATCCTCACAAATGTTTTACTAGGTCTACATTTCAAATGCTTAAATCATCTAAGTTGTTCTTTTCTTATCTTGTCTTCAATAGATGCTATGCCTAAATTATTGTGCATATGCTAATTTCTTATTCAATTTTTTAATGTTATGCGACTCATCTGCCTTAACATTGACATTTCAATAACTTTTACTTTTGGTGCATGTATCTTAGTTGCCCAATATCTAAACCATAACGCATAGTCGGTCTTATAGTTATTTTATAAAACTTTCCTTTTAATTTTAAGTGTATTCAATTATCACACAACACGCCTATCGCACTCCTCCATTTTACCCAATCTATTTAAATTTTATATATTACACTTTTATTCAAATTTTCCATCCAATTGCATAATAGATTCAAGACATGGACATCCTCCATAAATTCTAAATTATCTTATAAACAAAAATATTTTCATAAAATGCACATACTCTTGAGGATGTCATTTCTAAAGAGCATCTAAAACTTTAGCAAAACAAACACAACTTTAAATAATGCTGAGTGCATATTTAAATTATTCCTCATTTTTTTTTTTTTTTCATTCCTCTTTTTTTTCTTTTGATATCATTACAGCACATTTGGAATTTGTATGTAAGAAAAATTCAAAAGAACCTATTTTTTATGTTTGATTATATAAAAAAAAAAAAAAAAGTGAAAAAAATATATATACTAAATTGATAACAAAAATTTGATTTTAAATATTATTAACATTTTAATTTTTAATTTTTAAATATATTGAAATAATTTTTTAATTTTTTAATAATATTTAATATAGAGAGAAAATGCAATTAAAAATAAATTTTTTTCTTAATTTTCTTAATGCCATTTGATCTTCTTTTTGCCTTGGCCCTAGGTTAGTTCTCCTTTACAATTAAGCTAGACACAATTATAATAAATTCAAGCACTTGTTATGGTATTAGACCTAATAAAATGGATAAAAATTCATTAATCCAAACTGAATTTGATTTGCATAAACCGACTATTAATTGATTCACATATTAAATGAGTCGAATATGGTTTCAATTTTTTTTTATCTGCCTTTAAATGAGTCAATTGGCGAATTTAGGATTTTGTTTTATCCGCTAACAACTAATGTCTAAATTCATTGATAATCTCATACGCCCATGCTTATTAGGCATAAATTTAATTAGCATAAATTATATTCATCAAGATCTAGCCTCACGATCCCAATTCTTGCATTATTGTAAGCACCTCTGGATATGCCCTATCCTCGCATTCAAACCCATATACTTAATTTTCTTGTGATCAAAACAAAAACCACTAGAATCATGATATGAAAAGAATACAAAAAATTATAATTTTTTTAATTTGTTATTAAATGCTTAACAATTACCAAGTTATAATTTTAAAATAACTTTAATTTTTATGTCATAAAATAAATTATTTATTGAATAGTAAAAAAAAATTATATTAGGAATGAGAATGATGAATTATCCACCATTCATCCCAAATTATCTGATCTAAACCATCATAAATATACAATTTAATTGAGTCATATATAGATTATAATATTCTCACCCTACAATCTACCTAATCTGTCATATATTATCTGACCCAATCCACTTTGTCAAATTTATATGCCATCTTCTAAATTTGCTCACTTTGAAGAATAAGAGAAGGTGTGACCAACTCCTAGTAAGCCTGGCTAAATATGATAAAAAAATAAAATTAAAAATTAAATACAATTAATAAATATAACAATAAAAATAAAAGCTTCTTTTGAGATACTATACATTAAAAATTATGTTATTATCATAAAATAAATAGCAATTTAAAACTTTATGTGAATCAATAATAAAGAATAAATTAGGAATATCTACTACAATATTTTATTATGCGAATGTCTATCCCTTTAAATGGAATGAAAAAGAATAAAGAAGGAATAACTATTACCTCTTCCTACCTTTTTAAAAATAAAAAACTATTACCTCTTCCTAAGTTTCTTAGTTCGCCATATTTAAATTATTTTCATGAAACCATATTTTCATTCTTAAGACCTCCAATTTATAGAAACATTTTCATTTGATTTGTACCAGTACATGGTGTGCCCATTTTATTAGTGTTAACTCAACACATGAGAATTTTAGTAGGCATTTCTAAACCATCCATCACACTCTTGACATATGTAAGAATAATTTGGCAAACAAATAAAAGCTTTCTCTAAGATTTTAAAAATCCCAAGGACATCCCCTAAGGTTTGTCAAAAATGACACATACCTCCCCTGAGGTTTCAAAAATGCCACAATCTTCCCAAAAGTTTGCTAAAAGCACATAGGCATCCCCCCTCAAAATATTAGTCTTTTTACAAAATGCAAGAGAAGGTTTATGTCTTTTTGATAAATCTCAAGAGAGATCTATGATTTTTGAAACCTTATGAGAGGTTTCTAGAATTTTTAAAACTTCAGAGGAGATCATTGTCTTTTTGTCAAACCTCAAGGGAGGTTAGTGTCTTTTGCCCTAAGAAGAATTCACAAAAACTTAATAAAGACATACACCATATTTTATCCTAAAAGTTTCAATGATTTATAAAAAAAAATCAACACATAATACTCCAGTCAATTGAATTAATTGGAGCAATATGGTCTCAAAACTTGAGCCATTATGTTTTCTACTCACAAACATGAAAAATATTTTATGACACTCAAACTACAGCCCATGGGCTAGGTGGAAAAGGATTCTTTTACAGAGAAAACCCAAAAGAGGAAATAGGCCACATTCTCCCTGCAGAGAACCCATTTTGGTTTCTACTGATAAACATGAACTCAGCTTTGACAGAAACAGCCATACCCAACTCATTCCTTTCCATAAAAGAATATCTGGGTTACTCGTTTTGCCAAAATGAACCCTGGATAAGTTAACCCATATGCACACAAATGCTGTGGTGGATAAACTTTTATGGCCAATATGAATATAATTTTCAGCAGGTTTGCATCGAACTGATGGGTGAACCACAACTCAACTGATCTTGAGTTCACATTTCTATGCTAATCACAGTTAGCAGGAATGCATCTTCGTGATAAGGAAAAGAACAGAAAGCATAAATAGAAGTTTCCATCCAGAACAGCTTACCATCAGAGGTCAATTGATCTGATTACTAGATCTGCATTTTTCTTTGACTTGTTTATGAGCTCTGCATTGGGTCGGTCATTGTACTTTATCTGCACAATGGATCCCAGAGTATGAAGTCTTAAAAAGTTCATGACTTCCCAAATTGGGAGGATCAATGAACACTTGATGAATTCACACCATTCAATACATGATATGAAGTACAAAACAGTCGAGCTTACCCGCCATTTTGCAATATCTGGGGGTTTTCCTGTCATAAACAATGAAAAGATAATCAGATATCTAAATATCTATTCTCTACACATTTTCTCCTTTTACACGATTAATTCTTCAAAAATTCACACATACCCGTTGAAATATGTCTATTCAAAACTCGCTGCATTGCTTTGTCAATGTCAACTTCGATGAACCTTAAAGGAAAATGCAAATGAGAATGAAGCAAAACAATAATGATCCAGATTAACAAACTCAGGGTTGCAACACAAATAATAAATATATAACTACTAAAATGAAACAAGCAGTCAGACATCTTTGTGAAGCATGAGCCTTAAGCCTTATGATCTATCATGTACAAATAAGAAATTTTGCATAAACATTCAGTTCAAATAACAGTATAACCTCACCCACAGCAATAAATGAAGGCTTCTGCCTACCTCGCTGTTTTTTCCCCAAGCTAATAAATTCCTCTTACCTTCTTTTGTTAAAAATTTAAATAAAAAAAATTGAAAAAAAAAAAGCATTGTGACCCATAATGTCCTAAAAATACATCTGATTCATGAAAACTAGGTTGGAATGGAGCTCAAATTTAGATCTCGATTCCCATTCCAATGTTTGGTTTATATATTGTGGATGGAATCACATTCTGACTAGAATGCTAAGTCTCCCATTCAACAAAATGGTGATTCTGCCTCTTACCAATGGGGATTACAACTCCATTCCTGACTCCTTTTTCTGAAAGACAATTATACCCCTCAATAATAAATTCCAAAAACAAAAAACATAAGCTGACCACCTCTTGAGCTGCCCTTGCTGAAGACGGTGACAGTGACAATGATGATGAACAACAACAACAACAACAACAATAATAACAAAAACAATCAAAATAAGCATTTGATTCTGTTACCCCAAATTTCATCATCAAGATTTAAAAGAGCATTGATACTCCAAATTTTCTTTGCTGGATCAAGAAATGTGTCTCCCCACCCTTTTTCCCTTTATCCATCATGGTTCACTAGAAGGCATCCCCAAGCCACAAGACCCCCGGCTTTGTGAGGGTAGGGGGAGCGTCATCACAGTGTACGCAGCCTTTCCCCGGTTTTATACAGAGAGGCTGTTTACTTGGACTCAAACCCCTAACCGGTCACAAAGGTGCAACCTTACCGTTGATCCAAGGCCGGCCCTCATGGTTCACTAGAAGTTTTCTTTATAGGCAGGAAAGGTATTAGGCAGGGGGATCATATCACCCCTTAACCTTTTTGTCATGGTGATGATCCTTACCAAGATTCTGAATGAAATATGCCCTTCAAGGGGATTTATCTTTTGATAGGAAAATGTTATAAGCTCGCACTACTAGTCTCTGTTTGTTGATGACTTCCTCATTTTTGCTCATGTGACGTCAACTCTGCTAGCATGCTGCTACTCTCTTTTTAAGCATATCTGGTCTGCATACTAACTCTGCCAAGTCTGAAGCTTTCTGCTCTACTATTCATGAGCCTATAAAAAATGATATTCTTTGAATTTTTGAGGATTAAAAAAGGTTTTTTTCCAGTCAAATACCTAGGACAACCTTTGGTTATTCAGAAATATCAATAGGATTGCTCCCTCTTGATTGAGAAGAATTCTTCAAAAATCCATACTTACAGATGAAAGGTTCCAAGTCTTCTAAACAGTTTTATTTTGCAGTCAAGGCTAGTGGTGCTCTGCTATCTTCCTTCCTCCAGTGGTGTGATTAAATGAGATGGTGAATTTTTAAGGCTTTTCTTTGGACGGGCAATGATTGGAACACAAGCTGCTGCAACAACAAATGGATTGATGACTATCAGCCTCTAAAAGGAGGTTTAGATATGAAGCTTATTTCTGAATGGAATTATGTTTCTATGCCCTTAAAATGCTTTGGAATAATCCTTTCTGTTATAAAGTTCAAGATAGAGAAGAGAAAAAGAAAATAAGAGGAAAAAGCCAGGTGGCAGTTTCCTGGAGCATACTTACAGCTCTAGGACTGCACTATTATATATTAATAATAAGTCATGAAAGAGAAAAATGATCCCTATTTCTTTGAAGGCATGTTTGGTATCTTTGTTGTTTTCTATTTTTTGTTTCTATTTCTATTAGTAAAGAAACAAATTATAAAAAAGCATTTGTTTACATTGTCAATTTTCATTTTTTGTTGTCAGTTTTCAGCTATTTTCGAAAAAACTGAAAACCAATTTTTTTGATTTTCAGTTGTTTTGGCCACCTTTTGCTAGAAATTGTAATATCCACAAATACTTATTTTTGATTAAATCATTCATTTTATACACTTTAAAATTAAAATTAAAATTAAATGATCATATAAATTTAAATATAATTAAAATAAAAATATACATAAGTTTCAAAAAATAATAATAAAGCCAATTACAAAATATTTTTACTATTTTCAATTGTCATGTCCAATAAAATTTTTATTGTGAAGTAAAATTTGAAAGTATAACAATTAAGTAAAATAATGATAATAATTTTTATTTTATTATAGTATATTTAGTGTGCATTATTCTTCAATTTTATTATTTTAATCAAACCTTTATAATATCATTTGATTTAAAGACGAAAATGAGCATTTTTTAAATTAAGTTCTTAATTTGCTTTAATTTTATAAAATATTAACCAAATAGGTTGTTGGTTTCTAGTTTTTAGTTTTTGTTTTTGGTTTTTGGTTTTCATTTCTAACTTTTTTTCCTATAATTTTTTACAGTGATAACAAACGGCCCCTGAAATAACTGTTATAAAGTTAAAGATAGAGAGCAAAAGAAAAGAAGAGAAAAGCAAGAGAAAGGTGGCGGAAGTTTCCTGGAGACTTGTGTTCAACTCTAGGTTCGCCCTCGTATATCTTAATAATAAAAAAATTGAAAGACAAAAATGCCCCTACTTACACCACATAATTACTGAAAAAAATCCTCTTCTAACACTTTTCCCTCAAGCATCCATTTTTATATCCATGCATGCTTCCAACCAAGCATAGCAAGGGCTTCAACATGTTGGGAAGGGATAGAAGCAGAGGCAATAGACAAGGCAAAAGAACCCACAAGGCTAGGAAGGTGAAGAGCTAAAATATAATGAGCAATAGGATAAGCAACTAATGACTAGTAAATTATGTTTCGAGTGCCTTTTCAATGAGCAATTGGCAAATCCAAGATAAATCTCCAAACCCAGAAGTCGAAATAGTGAAGAGCAAAAGGGGCGACTAGATAGTAGTGACGTCTATGCCTGCTTTTCGTCGCTCATAAACCCAAAATTGTCTCTAGGTCAAATGGATATGGAAGAGAACCAGAAGTTTTCTCTGAAGGGATATGATAAGAACATGAGGAATAAATTCATTCAAGGACCGAAACTCAAGAAATAATGTGTCCCCTAAAAAAGGTAACAATTGCACTAACACATTTTTTGCAAGTGTGGGGATCATAACATCTATATACCCTTTTTGAGTTCTTAAATACCCACAAAAAAACATTTAACAAAACAAGAAGAGAACTTGTCCAGCTCATCATATCGAACATCAACCAAACATGTGCTCCTAAAGATACAAGGTACAACAAAGAACATGGATGTTTCTAGGTAAACAATAGAGAATGGAATTTGTACCCTGTAGGACTTTGGAAAGTATCCTGTTAAGCAAACAACAGGTTGTAAAAACAGCATGAGTCCAAAGGGTTTCAGGAACATGCATATGAAATAGCAAAGACCATGCTCTGTCAAGTAAAGGTCTATTTCTCAATTCAACTGCTCCATTTCTCTAAAGGGTATGTACACATGATATATAATGAATAACCCTTTGCCCAAGCAAGAAGACTGAAGCTCATTTTGAACAAATTCAAGGGCATATTATCATGTCAAAAAATTTGAATACTGCCAAATTTAGTTTTTTATTCCTTGTATTAACTAAGTAAATACGTTAAGAAATTCATATCTTTTAATATCCAACTAATATGCCAAAATTATTAAATATGGACACAAAATATTGATGTCTAGTCAAATTTTGGACCCTACACGGACCCAAAATATCTTAATGAATAATAGAAAGCATTGATTTACTACAAGATTCAACTCTAGATGGAAAAGATATCCTAACATGCTTTCCTAATTGACATGTAGAACACTCAATGAGAAAATGCTTGAACACGAGACAAATTTGTTGCAGTTTTTGAAGGGATGAATAACCCAAATGAGCAAGCCATTGATCCAAAAAACCACCATGAGTAGAAATTTAAGAACCCATATGACAAAAACTGGATCTACTACCACCATAATTGAAATAGTACAAGCCATCCTTCT